>NW_021632377.1:0-600000 GCF_004799145.2 Neltuma alba | reverse complement strand
GCTGCCCCATCAACATTCAACTTAATCCATCCTTCAGGAGGGGGTTGCCACATTAGCGAGGAGTGAGAATCCTGGTACAATACCTCATTAGCTTGCACGAAGCTTTTCCAGCAGTGCATAATGATCGTAGCTGGCTCCTTAGGTTGAGTAAATTGTGGATTGAAGAGAGCTTCATTTCGCCATTTCCAAATCTTCCAAATGGTGACTCCCCAAACTAAGTCCCAAAAGCCATCCATATTAGAACTCAGATCACTTTTGAGATTTAGGGCAAACCATTCTTGTAGAGAGGTTGCAAAGAAAGAATGGTAGTATCGGGGGTTCAAAATCTGTTTCCAAAGATCACTAGCAAATTGACAATCACGTAAAATGTGAAGAGTGTCTTCTGTTGCCTGATTGCAAAAATCACATATTGGGGAGGTAGCAGACCACATACTCCTCCAAGCTTTGGTTGGAAGTCTATTATGGAACGCAATCCACATGAACACTTTAATTCTTTCAATGCCTTTCCATTTCCAGATGGCTCTATAGACCTTCTGAAAGGTTGAATCTTTGCCTTGTTCTAGCAAGTAGTAAGCACTTTTAATGGAAAAGATCCCATTTGTTGTTGCTCCCCAAGTTAGGGAGTCCTCCCCCGCTGCCAACATTGGAGGTAATTTAGCGATCAAACTCTGCAAGATATTAGCAGGAACTAATGTTGCTAATCTTGTAAAATCCCAAGTCCCATAGGCAACCCAATCTGCTACTTTGCTTTCTTCTTCTTCTGTAGTAAGAGGTCTAAGGCAGAAATCTTTAATAATATTATTAGCTAGTAACCATTTATCGGTGAAGAAGTGAACAGATTTCCCATTTCTCACATTCCATTTCGAGCCCATGTCAATAAGATGCTGTTGCTGGGAGATAAATCTCCAAATAGGAGAATCCCCGTTTCTAACCTCCAGCAAATTATTCTCATTCCTCACCATGTATCTATGCAAGAGAACATCAGTCCATAAGCCTTGCTCACCAGAAATGAGTTTCCAAGCTAATTTTGCACCGAAGGCATCATTCAAACTTGAAAGTCTTTTAAATCCCAAACCTCCTTGAAGTTTTGGCTGAATGACTTGCTCCCAACCAATAGGGTGGAACCCATGGGTTTTATTAGAACTACCCCATATAAACTTCCTTTGAAGTCTCTCGACTTCCAAGCAGCTTGATACAGGAATCTTAGCCACTTGCATGGGATAGAGAGGAATAGAACTAAGCACTGACTTTGCTAGAACAATCTGTCCAGCTGTAGTAAGACAGCTTTCCTTCCAAGCTGAAAGTCTAGCTCTTACATTGTCTACTATATATCGAAAAGTATCCTTGGGCTTCCTCCTTCTGGTGATTGGAAACCCAAGATATTTGCCTATATCACAAGAGACATTAAAGCCAGTAATAGCACAAATCCTGTTTTTCAAGTCAGCCTTAACCTTAGGGGAAAGAAAATAGAGGACTTAGGCTTACTAATCTTCTCCCCTGAGGCATTGCAGAACCGATTCAAGCAAGACATCATACAATGAGCTTGTCTTTCTGTAGCTTCACCAAAGAGCAATAGATCGTCAGCAAACATAAGATGAGAGATAGCGGGCCCATTTTTAGTGATCATAATTGGTTTCTAGTCTCCAATATTCACAGAATCACCAATTACATGCGAGAGTCTATCCATGCAAAGTACAAAAAGAAGGGGAGAAATAGGATCTCCTTGCCTTAGACCTCTTTGAGGGAGAAAATAATTAGTAGGAGAGCCATTCCACAAAACATTGTAAGACACAGAGGTAACACAATTCATGATCAAGTTAACAAATTGTACCTCCAGCCCTACATCAATGAATAAAAGATCAATTTTTGATGCATCAACACTATAAAAAAACAGTTTTTTCTTCAGTCACTTTTAAATTTTTTTAATAGAACAAGGTGGTTGGAGGAAAAAAAAATCCACGTGAAAATGGACTTAGACCTTTTGAAGCCGGTTAAACAAGAGGGGTTTAAAAGCCCAAATGCCCATTTTATCATTTAAGAGATTTTTTTTTTTAATCTTCTCTTTTTAAAAAATAATAATGGACTCTCATTGTTGAGGGTAGCGTTTGCTTCTCTCGAAACCGTCTCGGTTTCTTCCGGGGGGGTTTGGTTGTAAACTTGTAAGCTTCAAATCACTCCTTATTTTTCGACGTCGTCGGGTTTGCTGGTATTCCTCTTTCTTACGCTGCCAGTGTCATTTATCTGTAGTTCTTACTTTTTAAGTGTTGTTGTTGTTTTTTTCCCCCCTCTGTTTGATTTTGTTTGGTTGTTAAGTGAGAAAAAAAGGTTAAAGGATATCGGAGTCTCTTCCCAGGGAAGCCAAGGATGGAATTAAAAGAGTTTCTGTGGGTTTTAGGTTTAAAAATAGATAATTTGTCTTCTGATGGGAATGATTTTGTGGGATTGGACCGAAATGTTTTTATTCGCATGTTTTCCCCTCTTCAAGTTCTGATTACGTCCTAGCTCGTTGCAACAGAGGGATTCATTGTAAATAAACTTGCGACAACATATCAACCTAAGCATCCGGCAGCAAGAAGTCTTTATGGAGTAAATTGCTTCCGATGTTCCCCAGATAGCTAACTTTTAAGTTGTAGAAAATATAAATGCGTGGCTACATATCACATAAACATTGCTGGGGATTCTGTCTGACTCAAGTTGTTCTTGTTTCGTTACAAAGTAACTGACTGTAGCTGGCGAGGGATAATCTTGAATGGCAATGGAGTTTGAGGACTTCGAACCCATTTTTTGCGAACCCAAAGTAGAGTTCTCAGCTCAAACTTCCTCTCCTCTGCCTCAGTTCCTGCTCCACGCATATGCTCCTGTTTCTTCTCACCTTGTAATTCATGCCACCGATTTCCATTCTGATACTTGGGAAGCTCATCTTTCAGTTTCTCGACTTGAGGACATTGTGAGCATTCTGATTTGCCTTATACCTGCTTCTGCTTCATTTTTAGTTTTTAAAGCCTTTACGTTGCTATTGGGAAAATGTTGCTAGCTAGTGATTTGGTTTGTTTAAGAGAGTATATGTTAACCATAATTGTTTTCTGTTTAATATTCTTGATTTTGTGGAAAATAATAATGAGAGGATGCTTTTGATCCTGAGAATATGCATATATATCATCTTAATTGTAAATTTGCTTAGCATTTCTGAAGCATCATTGTGGTCTTTGATATTAGCTTTTGTGCAGAGGGACATCACTGGAATAGGGGGCTCTTGGTCAGAGTTTTTTGACTATTTCATAACTTCCATCAAGTCAGCAGATCTGAAGTTAGTTCTAGAGAGAAATTCAGATTTTGACGGTAATTATCCTTCTTGTCTGTTTCTTGCCTTTGAAATTTGAAAGTGATTATTATTAAAGAAGATATATTTTGTGGCATTGAAGTTAATGTGTCATGAAAGTGCTACTTGTAGATATAGGCCTATGCAAGTTGATAGGTTATTACTGGATGGTTTCTTGACTATGAACTGAAACGTTAATATTCCCAAGATAAATGATTTAAATTTCTTGTGTTGGGTTTAAAAAGGCGGTTCCAAACGTAATCAGTTGAGTTAGCTAAAACTGTTGTTATCATTGAAGAGATTTGTGATCTTCAGTTGGAAGATAGTATTGAATAGGATTTATGTAAGATCAAAAGTATCCTTTTATTTGCTCTTTACAGCCCTCTTGTTTTATCTATTGAGGGAATTGTGTCATTACTAGTTTTAAAAGCAAATTACTTATGGTCTTTCCCTGCCACTGTTGGGTATTTGTTATCCTGTCGATAATTTGTCATAATGGTACACAATTCATGCCTTTTGTGATAAAAGTTTTTGGGTGATATTTCAAAGGTGGTGGTTATAACTTCAAAAATAGATTGTGATTTTATCTTTTCTGCAATATTGGAATATGAGGTATATGTAGGGATCTATTGTTTGTTTGAAGCACTATGATCCTTGTGAAAAGGAATGTCATGCTGTAGGTGTTCAGAAGTAGTTTTATGTTGGCACGGTCACCATACGTGGGTTTTATCTCAGGTGTTTCTCATGAAAAAGCAAGATTGGTTGCTCAGAAATCAAAAGGAATGCCTGTGATTAGCATTCCTCTTACTAAACTTGCAGACTCTGCTGCTAGAGAAGCTATGTCAAATTTATCCTTGAGGCTCTTTAATGCATTCAAAAGCATCAAGAACTCTCTCAAAGAAGGTTACAGTCACACCATTGTCCTTCTCCCCCCCCCCCCCCAAAAAAAAAAAAGAAAACCCTTTTCTTGAAGAACATTTGTAGATGTTGATCTTTTTGTGCTTTTTTCAAATTAAATTTGTATAGTTAATAAAGTACAATATTTTGATTTTAGTCTTTATTTCTAGCATTAGAAGTTTAATGACTATGACATCATTTCGTTGAGTTGGCCTAATTGCATAATTGGCACATAAACCTTATATGTCAACAAATCCCCTTGAGGTTGAACAGGAAATAGTGCTTTACTGGGGAAAATACGTTGCATTTTGAGCTTTTTCTTTCTTTTGGAAAAATTATCTTCCGATTTTGTATGTAGATCGTGTTTCCTATGGATAACATGTGCTTAACCTGTTTTAATAATGGTCATGCTATTATTGTTATTTGCCAGACAGATAATAGCGATGATACTGCAGTCTATGTGTGGTTTTATCGTACAAGTTACTTACAACTGGGTGGCGTGGGTATATATTTCCATAGTTAATATTTCCCCTTGCTCTCTTTGCTGCTTGTTGAAGAAGATCGAGTAATTTAGGTTTTTTTTTTTTTTTTTTAAATAAAATTATCCTTGCGCTTTTGTTTCTTTGTCCATGTTAGATGTCGTATGCAATATCATGCATTCTTTCTTGGTCAAGCAAAAAAGAAATCCTGCATTCTTTAGTGCTAATTGGAATATATAATATATTTTCTGTTTTGAAATATGTAACTCATTCTTTAGTCCTAAGTCTTGATTTCAATGGTAGGACCTGTGACTTTGCAGTATCGATAATTTTGTGCATATTTGTGCCACTGACCATGATCTTTTTGGATAGTTGTCTATTAGACTCATTGCATGTCATCTGCCCAACTTCTTAAAATCTTATTTGTATCATAGCTATTGATTGTGTTATTTATACGTGCATCTTTATTAGATTGGAACAGAGTAGGCTTAAATTTTGACCCAAATTAGTTCGATATTGGTCTTTGCTAGAATTAACTTTCAGCTTCATATATTGTGCCTTCAGAGCAGGAGCGCAATGCACAGTTGACAAAGCTGATAGCAGCTGAAAAGGTACAGTAGCCACATGAGGTTTAATTATAAACTAGACATGCCTATTACATTTTCTTTTTTGGTGAATGACTTTGCATTTCATCTAAGTCATGGGAAACTTTTGGCCATCTTATGCCTTTAGGATTGTAAAGAATGACATGTATTTTTTAATTTCTGATGGTTAGAATGGAGGTTGAAATTTGTAAGTTAATCTTATTTTGCTAATAAAAACTTAGTAAAATTGGAATGTGTTTCCTTTGTGCAACTTTCTGCTTATTAGTGAACATCTTCTGTTTGTCAGGAAAAAAGTGAAAGCATACAACAATTGGAACAGAGACAGAAGTTTCAAAAGATTAGTGTCTTGGAGAAGGCAGATGTCTCTACTAATGGGTTGCAAAACTCTCCAGGTGAGTTCTCTGTTCAACTAAAGTATGTCCTTCATGTTTGCGTCCAATGAATAGTTCATAAGCTGTAACTCCACTTATCTCTGAAGGGTTTACTGACTTGTCTATGTAATATAACTAAAGGCATAGTTTGTTTTTGAGGGGCAAAATTCTGCGGCAGACTGCTTCGTGGTTAATATAATATGATATTTAGGCATATCCATATAGTTTAGGCTTTCTGGTTACATCTTCTAGGAAAATGAGAATAATGGTCTTGGATCTGTAATGTATCAAGACTCGAGCATAAATAAATTTTTGGTGAATGAAGTGGGGGGAAAAAAAAAAGGTTTGCCCTGCCCTTTTTGAGATGCATGCAAATGCAATATTCTGATTTTAGTCAGGCTTTCTTTGCAAAACACTTTACATTTCTTTATTCCTCCGGAGGGGCTTATTGAGTTGACATTCTAAATGTATAATTCTTAACAATTTTCCCCTCTTAATTATTGGCTTTCAGAAAAGCAAGCAACTCGAGATACAGGCTCCACAAAAGTTAAGAACCGTGTGGTGCCAGCTCATCGCAGGCAAGAGTTAATATTAGTATTATTCTCGGAAAACTTTACTAGTCCTACTGCTATAATCATAACCTAATAACAGTATTTTTCTTGAGCAGGGCCAAAGTGAGGGGGGCCCAGTTGTGCGACGATGACGACTCCTAAGTCCTAACTCCGAACTCTTATGTCTGACAAGCTAGTCAATATTCAATAGGAGTTTGTTGTCCTGACTTACAGCAACCTTGTACAATAAGAATAATGATATTACAAGCGAGTTTAACAAAATCAATGTTTCATGTAATTTTTAGCCGTGAAATGAAAATTCTTAATTCTTCCAACACGTTCATTTATTTTTCATTTGATTGTTGCCTACGTGATTCCTCTTTCTTTATATCAATCTTTGAGGAGTAAGAGGAAAACAGGAGCAAAGTAGAATTCACAATGCAATGCATGCTCTCAAGAGCGATTTCAACTCAATCTTGTTCATATGCTCTCTGGACTGGCTATAACAATTTTTCAGGCGATAAATTGCAAGAAGCATTGATTATCCTATACACTCTGGACAGTTTCTTCATCCTTCGTTTCATCGCATGAGATGAACAGATTTGATTGTCAAAGAATCTAGTGAATGCTACAACTCCAATTGAAGAATTCATGGGTACCTCAGAAGTTTCTAACTGTGCTATTCTTCCATCCAACGTGTGTTTTTAAGTGTGGCAACCTTCAAGCATTCCTGTTTAAATCTCATTCTCATCCTCCCTGTTTCTTTGTTCTTGAAGGAAAAAGGAAGGGCCAGCAACATAGCGAGAAATTGCCGTCAGCGTACCTTGGAATTGGAAGCAATATGTTATATATGCGTCAGTTGGTATTATACAACTGGGAAAATTTGTTTTACATGGGAATAGGATCTTTAATGATCTGCCTTTTTAAATCAGATTCTGTGAAGAAAATTCCTACAGTACCTGCTTTTGCCGCTTGTCTTGGGACTATTATTGGTGCTTTCATCTGCGTGACCCTTCAAGTCGCTTCTGTTATCTCCTCTCTGAGAAGACTTTATCCTCTGCCTTTTGCCTATTTGTCTTACGGAGTTGTGAAATGATGGTGTTGGAGAAAGCTTGGAGACATTCCCCACTTTTGCCTTCTTCTTCCAGTCTAAAGAAGATGGGAAGAACATCTTGATGAGGAAATTTTCATTGTCCATGCTTTCAACTCGCAAAATCTGATTTGGTTTATTATTATTCTTCTTCTCCTCATTCTCCTTCTTTTTATCCTGCTTTCTAACATGAGCTTCATCGACACTATTTTTTATTTTCTCGCCGATGAAAGCTTCATTTTGAACAGGTTGCAACGCTTGCTGCTGCTGCTGCTGCACCAAATACTGGAAAGAAAGCTCAAAGGCTGAGTCAGGCAAGTCTTGAAGCGTCTGCATAAGCTCCTTCCTACTTTCTTCAATAGCCTTGCTTCGTGAATTATGAGAAACACTGTCACAATGGTGGCTACCAGGAACCAAATTTGAATGCTTAGATTTAAAGGCTGTGCCTTCTCCAGAGCTCCCTTGAAGATGGACACAATCATTTCCAGAGGCTTCTGTATTTGATGACCACCAGAAACTGAATTCTCTATCTCCTCCAATTCCATGGCGGCTCTGTCCATGGTAGTTAGGTGGGGAAGAAGAGACATGGCGGTCTCCCATGAGTTCTTGTGTATGATTTAGCATGCAATCACAATTGAATGAGAGCAGAGAAAAGCGAACGGAAGGCAATTATGAAGAGGAGGGAAGTGGGAGAAGATAGTAAGGTCCAGATTGTGGGGAACGGAGAAATGAAGTCAATGTCATTTTCTAGATGGGGTTTGTGAAGCACATTACACAAGTCTTTGCCGTCTTATTTGGGAGTTGAAGTAAATGGTCGGATTTGATTCCCCCCCCCCCCCCCCAAAAAAAAAAAAAACATCTGTCACCATTCGGAATTCTTTCTCAGAAGCTGGCATGGCTTGGATTCTACCTACCATTTTTTTTTTCTGGTGACAAGGTTTTATTTATTCAAATTTTATCCCTTGCCTAGGTCCAGATTATTCTTAGGAATGAGTTGCCAACAGTGTTTCTTGACAAACTCGCGTAATCATTCAAGTGATGGAACAAACAACCCTGGCTTTCGTTTGAGGCGTTGGAACTGGGTTGTTGTGATTTTGACGCATTCACTGGGGGAAGGAATGTCATCTAGAAGTTGGTGTCCGTAACGACAAAAAGCTTGGTTACCATAAATTCTGGAGCATGATCTTTGACTGTGCTTATCATTATTAGATTATGACGTCATGTTTATTTGGTTTTAAATATAACGTCATGTTTATTATTATCTTATATATTATTTTCTTTTTATGATATCCCTCCTTAATGGGAAAATATTTTCAAAAAAATTATAAATCCCCTGTGTATTTATGATACGACTTTCTGTTCTTAATATAGCAATTAGTTTAACTTTTAATTTAAATCTAATTATAAGATTTTAATTTATTTTGTCTATTATATTTATCTATTTTTAAGGTGATTCTTGTAATAGTTGATTATGTTAAAAGTTTTATCAAATGGTAGTTTCAGTTAATGCACTTGATTAGTGAGGGTATTTTTAAAAACAAATATTATCTATTTATTATAAATAAATAATTTAATTAATTTTTTTAAATTTATTTAAATTAGTTAACTAATTTTTATATTAAAAAATGGTATAGTATATACTGTTCTTAGTTTTTATATTTAGTATAATAGAATATAAAATGATTTTTATTTATGTTTGTTAGTAATCAAGTCCTCACCTCTTAAAAGCACTTATTTACATAAATTGAGATAAAATTTTACTAATATTTTTGTTTTGTATTTTGTAAATTATGATTAAAAAATTATTTTTGAAACATCTTACCGATACTCCAAACAAGCAGCCAATTTGATAATTGTGAGTTGGTGTCGTTGCAAGAGACGAGCACATAACTCCGGTGGAGTAGCGAAGTCCATTACGGCGTTGCCACATCTTGCGTGTTCATCAAGAAATAATGCCGTGGTACGGGCGACACTCCAATTGTGATGAACTGATGATGCCATCTCTGACCTAAGCCGGCCCCCAACTTGGAAGCCGTGTTGGTTCGGGTCCTTGGGCTCAAGAAGTTGGTTTGGGTCCTTGGGCTCAAGATCTATTTTGAATTAATTTTTTTCAGAATCTCTTAAATTTGTATAAATTTTGATTTTAATTAATCAAATTTTAAACTATAAGTTTTAGTTTGTTAAGAAGCAAAATAGTTTAAAATTTATTAAATTGTAAGACCAATGTTTTAAATGGAAAGAAACTTGATGGATCAAAACCTATGGTTTGATATTTGAGAGATTAAAATCAAAATGAGGATAAATTTGAGGACCAAAAATTGTATTAATTCTTTTTTAAAGTAAAAAAAATGTGGGGTACGGATAATTTTATTTTAATTTAAATATATTTTATTAATTATATCTTATCTTAACATTATTTTGAAGAGAAAATGGTAGAAAAATTACCCATTGCAATATTTATTGTTTAAAAGTGATATCAATGAACAAAAAAACCAGACGAATCGGTAAGTTCAACAAGAAAACCCATCAGTGATCAAGCCTGGTTTTAATGTCACACTGGTCAGAAATTGGATCAATATCAACTTGATCAAAATGAAATAAACTGGTGAAAACCAATGATGACCTACTTTCGATAATTATGTTCTTATTGGTTTTATTTTTCCTCATTCAGCTACTAATATCTCAGTCATTATATTTTGAATGAATTTTAATGATAATTTTGCCATCAATGATTATTTATTTTAGTTTTAAGGAATTATAAAGATAAATATTCTTAATATTGTTGTACTTTGTTATTGTTGCAATCAAATTATTGTTGTATTTTCTTATATTTTGTTATTAGTGATTATTAATGTTATTATATTTTGTTATTTTAAGTTAAATTATATTATTTTAATATGAATGTTTTGACTTTGAGTTGACTCTGATCTGACTCACTGACTCTTGAACCACTACTTCAACTAGTTTAGTACTAGTTTGATTTTTTGTTCCTTATGTAATATATATTTTGTAAAATAAAAACAGTTAATAAATAACCGAAAATATGTTAAACATGGTTAAAAAAAAAAGTTGTCATTCTTCAAGGATTTGAGTACTTTGGTAATAAAGTTTATAATAGAAAAATTTCTCTAAAATTTCCATTTTTAAATGGCATCAATTTTTTAATAATATCTTTGTCAAATTAAATATATAACTAGAATAATATTCTTAATTTTATTTATTTCATTTGCATTCCCATTCTCTGCTATCATGGTGTCTTTAAAATGAGCGGGTCTAAAGGCTTGTTTAGAATAGTTTATAAGTAGGCAAGTAGCTTTTTAATAGTAATTTATAGAATATAAGTAAAAATTTACCTCCATTTACGTAAAACTATTTTACTCCTCCGGTCCTTATTATAAGACCCAATTTGACTTTTTATTTGGTCCTAATTATAAGACCCAATCCATTTTGTCTCTTATATTTATGCATTTTTTTCCAAGATAATCCTTCTAATAATGATAGTTTTAGCCAATATACTTAATTAGCAAAGATATTTTAGGAATAACAACACTTATTTATTATAAATAACCAACTTAACTTACTTCCTTAATCTCCTCAAATAAGTCAATTGGGTCTTATAATTAGGACCGGAGGAGTAATTATGATGACAGATGACGAGAAACAGGGCCTAAGGTCACTTGATTCCTAAGCGAAGAAGCGTAGACTAAAATCACAGATGTTTCAGCCGCGATGCCAGTCGCTCACTTGCAGACTATGAAGCCAATCCCCCCTGACTTGTATAAAATCACTTGACATGTTATGAAGACTTTGGGCAGTGCCTTGTGGGACTTGGCATTGCAAACATAGAAAGCTTGCTTTCTTGAAGATTATGGCATTGGTAGACATGGTTTCGTCAAACAATTGGTTGGTGACGTCTCTTTCCTCGGCTCTTCTCCCTTTGCAAAGGTTTTGAAATCTTCAATCTTGTATCCGATCAAAATTTGGACTTGACACGCGTCGTATTCATGCTCAAGTCATTAAGACCCAGTTTTCCTCAGAAATCTTCACCCAGAATAGGTTGATTGATGCCTATGGGAAATGCGGCTGTTTAGATGATACGCTCAAACTGTTTGATCATATGCCTCAATGGAATACTTCTAGTTGGAACGCTATTTTTAGTACATTGACAAAGTCTGGTAATCTTGATGAGGCTGCAAGGATCTTTAAGTCAATGACGGAGCCTGATCAGTGCTCATGGAGTGCCATGGTATCCGGCTGTGCCCAACATGAGCGCTTTGATGCTCTGAAACTTTATGTTGGCTTGCACGGTGGTAATATTGTGATGAACGAGTATTCCTTTGACAGCGCTCTCAGTGCCCGTGCAGTGTTAGTAGATTTGTATATGGATGTACAATCCATGCTCTGATTTTAAAGTCTCCTTTCTCGTTTGATGTTTACATGGGCTCTGCTCTTATTGACATGTATGGTAAATGTGGGGCGGTGGCCTGTGCTCAGAATGGATTCGATGGCATGGTGGAACGAAATATAGTTTCTTGAAACAGTTTGATCACATAATACGAGCAAAATGGTGCTGCGGGTCAAGCCCTTCTGGTTTTTGTAAGGATGACGAACAATGGGATTGGACCAAATGAGATTACTCTAGCCAGTGGAGTCAGTGCTTGTGCAAGCTTGTCGGCTATTAAGGAAGGTTTGCAAATTCATGCTCGTTTGATTAAATGTGATAACTTTAGGGAGGACCTTGTGTTGGATAACGCATTTTGTTGTGCTTTCAGTATGTATGCTGAGCTTGGTAGAGAGAGATGTTGTGAGAGTCCGGAAACCGATGAGATAACAAGGAGTAATTAATCAGCCTGGTTGTAGTTGGATTGAAATTCACGGTCATGTGCATGTTTTCATGGCAAAAGATAAGATACATCCTTGGGAAAAGGGCATATATTCAGTATTAAAATTCTCTTGGAACAGATGAAGGGAGCTGGCTATGTGCCAGAAATTGATAATGACAATTCCACTGGGGAGGAAAGTGATTTTGAACTAATCTTGTAATGTGAAACGGAAATGCCACTATATGCTGTAATGGAAGTAGACCGGACATTAATAATGAATTACTGGTCCTCGAAGCTTTTCGAGGTACACAAATCGGTAGATGTTGAACCCAAGAAGAACCGGCTTTCCTGCAGTTACACACTTGATTTGGTGATATGATCCTGGCCTCAGTCTGATGGCCAGGACAACTAGTTAAAAACAAGCATCACTCTTACACATCCGAACATACGTAAGCACTTGGCTGTTCAGGGAATCTTACTTCCCCCTCTTAAATGGAATACTGAGGCATCTGAGAAGACAATGATTCTCACATTGTACTCAAATGACAAATCGTTGCATTTTTATCATACGTAAGCATAATACAAAGGCTGAATTGAGATTAAGCTTACCCGATAACCTGGTAAAAAGCCCAAGCTTCGGCTGTCGTCTTTGTCTCAAAAAGCTCTTCCTTCAATTGTGACCCTATTTCATTATTTGTTGAGACAAAACTGATGGATTAGATATTAGGCGAGGACATGTATGCAAAAAGAAAAATGTGAGCATTGGAGGAATCTAGATGGAGAAGAGAGAGACGATTATGTGAATTAAGTATTCATTAAAAAAACAGAAACCAACATATATCAAGTTAGTACAATTTGCTGGTACTGACCAAACCTGTAATAGTTTATATATTTGTGTTGATGTGACACATCTTCTTTGATTTCTATATGCAGAAAAATCCAAGACATGTGAACCCGCAAGAGAGTGGCAGGGTGTTGTAGTAAGCCACAGTCCTCATACGATGACTCCTTAGGACGTCCTCTGCGAGCATCTATATCTAAGAATTATATAGGAAACCAGCCTGTAAAACAGGATGAAGCACAACATGACCGCAACATTCTTCCATTTACTCCTTTCGCCCCCATACCCTTCCTCTTTAAGCACATCTTCGCCAGTCATCACACACGCCCCAAACATGTACTCTAAGCACTTACCTGAGTTGGAGAACTCGTTAATCAGAAGCCCTTCAAAGGGATACTTAAACAATGATATATAATGCATGAAAATCCAGTATTTCGGAATTTCTTGTTTTGATATGAAGTAACCAGAGAACAAGAAGAATGACCCAATGACTCCAGCGATCACTGAGTTTCCCACAATAAAATTAGGCACCAGAGCACTGAAACACACCACAACTGAGTTTGCCGTGTAAAGAACTAACCAAATGAGCCACAGGAAGTGCATAAAAGCTGTGAAATTCCTGTTAAGCCCAACAAGCCAGTATAAGGGTACCGTGAATAAAATGGCTAGGATGAGTAGGAATGGCAAGTAAACTAGGCCATTCGCAATTGCATAGGATGATACTCTGTAGCTTCCACAAGAGGTCTCCTTCATTAGAATCTCCCTTTCTTGCAGGAATATTGGCAGAGCTTCTACGGTCGTTGATAATAAGAATGATAATATGAATGCAAATAAACCTACCCTTTCTTGAGCACCCTCTAGGCCATCCTTGATATTACAAAAGATGGAGCCCAAAACGAGTCCGGAAATCAGCATCTGGATCGTCCTACATGCAAAGAGCTCCTTTGTGCGGAAGATGTTTTTGAAGAACCTGTGGCTGAGAATCATAGTTTCTTTCAATCTAGAATTTGCAAAATCACAGGTGAAATCCATTCCAGAGTTGATTATTTCTTCATCAATTACCTTTGATTGTTGAAAGAGCTGCTGCAGAGTAAACTTACCACTTCTACTCTCACCTTGAACATCACCTTTCTTTTGCTGCATCGTTGCTGGTAATATTGGAGGAGTTTGTAATTGAAATCGCTGACACTTTTGCTGTTTCTCAATGGATTCAATGGACTCAATGGCAAATTCAACAACATTAACATGAAGAGGAAGCTCTAAACCCATTAATCTTAGATTGACACCCAGCAAATCCGCAGGTCCATGGTGTAACACGGAGCCATTGGCTAACAATAATATAGAATTGAGCAATTTTACAATTCTGAACCCAGGTTGATGGATGCTTAGGATTATAGTTCGGCCCCTCGAATCAGCCATGACCTTTAGCATTTCAATGATCTGCAGAGCAGATGTACTGTCAAGCCCAGAAGTTGGTTCGTCAAGAATCACCACTTTGGGATCGTGTATAACTTCAACTCCAATTGAAACTCGGCGTTTTTCCCCACCTGATATCCCACGGGCCCTGTTATCTCCAATTCGAGTCTTAGCAACGTGGCTGAGTCCTAGCTCCTGAATCAGTGACTTGACTCTGCAGCAGAGTTGATCTTGAGGAAGCTTTAGCCTTAGCTTTGCACTAAACATCAAGGTTTCTTCAACCGTAAGTAAGGGAAACAGAAGATCATTTTGGGTAACATACCCTGAAGTCTTACTGAACAGAGCATTATCTACAGGTTTCTGGTTAACCAAGATGGACCCACTTTGTGGGGAAACTTTACCAGCAAGAATCTCAAGCAGGGATGATTTTCCAGCTCCACTTGGCCCAACAACGGCGAGAATTTCTTGCGGCATGGCTCGGCAGCTCACATCCTTGAGGACATGCCTCGCTCCCCCACTGCATGCTTGTTCAAGTTTTGCTTCTTCTTCTTCTTCTGGTTCCTGCTCTTTTTCTTGGTCGATTTGTTTTGGAAATTTGCTGAAGATTTTGAGAGGATGCTCTGTTTTCTGTGTGCGGATCTTGTAGTTGATGCCTATCGCTTCAACCTCACACCCTTGATTCTTCATTGCTTCAATGTCTTTTCTTCTACTCGCTTTGTTTTCCGATCCCATTTGGTTTTGCTTCTCTTATTTAATCCGAAAGGGTTCTGCCTCAGCTACAGACTGCAACAATGAGTGGTAAGAAGGAATTTCCTTGCAATGACACTAAAGTCCTCGAACTTGTATCCATGGTTCACGTGCACTAGTTCTTGCTGTTACTCTAACATGATATAATTCGACATAGAAATTAGAAAAATACAATATTTCATTACTTTTTTTTCAAAAAAAAAAATACATTTCACCTTTCACGTGTCTATTCTTGGTTTCTCTCCCTCTTTTAAATGGACAGCTATTCAATAATCAATACATATATCTTTGGAGCCAAAAGCAAATGTAACACGGATGTGTTGTTAATGGTTTTGGAGAAACTACTTACTGACACGGGTTGCAGAGTGGCCCTTCAACGTGCTTGAGGGATTCTTATTTTAAAGTTACAGTTACTTGTCCTTTGTGCAAAACTAAAACTCTTTTTCCCTTCATCTCCATTCTCTAAATCTGTCTTCTTTCCTGAATCTTGATTAGATTAATGTTCTTTTCTTTTTTAGGTCGGAGGTAATACAGGAAATTCGCTGAGAGAAAATAGTGTCTGAAGCTCTCAGCTATTGCTCCTAACCTACAGGTACCAATACTAAATAAATACTAGTTGCCAGAAATTTACTGTAAAATCCTAAGTACAGTCCCGTAGCATTTTGGAGTGACATGCAAGGAAACTAGGGATTGCGAATTAACGAAGTGGTGGCCCCTTGGGGACCTCAAGTTTGTGGCTAGAATTTCATGATGCTGCAAAACCAATAAAATCTGACAAGAACATCAATTTTTTTTTTTTGATAAACTTAAGAGTTTGGGTGAGCTCACCAGGGCCAGGGCATGCCTCAAAGAGCGCTTACAGAGGTACTTACAGATCGCCCACCAACAAGGTCCTCATATGCAGCGGGATCGAACTCAGACCTTATGGGTTATGAGTCGACTCCTACCAACTGACCAACTCTTGTTAGCACAAGAACATCAATTTAATCCCTCATTATCTTACTATTTATGAAAAAGGTTTATGACGGTTATGTAGAATTTATTTTTGTTAGAAAGTAAAGATCACATTAGGAAGAGAAGGTCCATATGAGAAATGATGACTAATGTAGAATTTATTGGTATTACTAACCAAAGATTTAACCTTTAAGTTATTGAATAATGTGATTCAGTGTCATAGAGGAAACACCCGTGAACTCTATTTCTGTGGTGATTTAGGACCTCTCGCTTGCCACCTTGGCCCACCTATGAACAACTCATAATCCCATATTTACTATTAAGATTATGAATAAAAAAGACAAGAAAGAAAGACAGGAATGTAATAACCAATTCCTCTTAGCCATGCCCGTGAACCTTTCTCTCTCCTGTTTCATTGCATCATTCAATTATTGAACTTCCCACCCGTCCACCCCCCTCAATGTAAAATACTGATTTTTCAGCAGTGTTTTGTTTTATATAGGAAGCTTAGTTTAGTTCTGTTTTGATATTCTGTGTGTTCCTGTAGTAAAGGTTGATATCTGTTTCTATTCTGATACTCTTGGTCCTATTATAAGACCCAATTTGACTTTTATTTGGTCCTAATTATAAGCCAATATTTCTTATATTTATGTATTTTTTTCCAAGATAATCCTTCTAATAATGATAGTTTTAGCCAATATACTTAATTAGCAAGGATATTTTAGGAATAACAACACTTATTTATTATAAATAACCAACTTAACTTACTTCCTTAATCTCCTCAAATAAGTCAATTGGGTCTATAATTAGGACCTGATATTTTATTTGGCATAAAATATCTAAATATATTTTTTGCCAACAAAAATATCTAAGTCTATTATCTCTAATTATCTGAGAAATATGTTATTTTTATTTATCTATATCCCAATTTAATGTAATACTTGTGAATATGATATCGGATTGCTTCCAAGCGGGACCTGATCTATCCGTAAACAAACAAATATTCTCAACTAAAGCATCTTTTTTGTTGTAGCTTTGTGAAGCATAAATGTTGTACCATAAACTGGACAAATCAATTATATTTGATTGCCATATGAGCTCAGTGAAGGCGCTTCCAGATCAGAGCTTCTATGATTTTGCTGCATCAAAGTTATCACCTTGCATTATTGAAGTTGAAATCGAGAGTTTTGATTGAGTTTCCATTTATATCTAATGAAGAGTTGTAGAGTTACACACACACACAGAGATATATAGTGCAGGCAAATCAAACAAAAGAATAATATGCCTTCTTGGGGATTACTAATTACTATCTTGTTTATTGCTGTGGAGGTTCTGTAAGGCCATTGTTTATTAGACTCTAGACGTAGGATCCTACTGGAAGTAAAATCATTAGCTATGAATCTATGATCCAGTAATATTCATGTCGTTATTAGCTCATTTTGAGCTGAAACTCATTGTTATTGTGATTTTTTTTGCCCCTCTCAATTAGAGTCAGAACTCAGAAATGTGGAATTTGGGAAAAGGACATTGACATTTGACAGAAGGAAGTCAATCCATTTGATTCCATTCCAAGCAAGTTATTAAATCTTCAAGATTCATAAATGTTCTGGTGTTTCTTTATATAACTAACCCCCTTGGTTTGGTTTGGATTGAAAATTTGAATTGAAAAGATTAGTTAGTAATATATATATATAAGGTTAATATAATTTTTGATCTCAAAATTTGAGCCCATTTTAGTTTTGGTCCCTTAAATTTTAAACCTGTGATTTTAGTCCTTGAAACTTAGTCTGTCTTGAACTAAATTATAGGGACTAAAATCATATGTTTGAAATTTAAAAGACTAAAACCAAAATCGATTAAAATTTCAGGAACTAAAAATTATATTAACCTTATATATACACTCCTTTGGTCTATAATATAAGACCTATTTAACTAATGTGATTAGATTAAGAAAGTTAGGTAAGTTAGGTAATTATAAGAAATATGACATGTTTTTTCTAAAATATCATAATCATTTTTCTTAATATCCTTCCCCCTTCCCTTATTTGATTATGGTTGATGAAGTATTCATAGGGGTAATTTAGAAAAAATTGATAAATATGAGAAATAGGTCTTATATTTAAGATCAAAACTAACTTAACAATTGGGTCCTATATTAAGGACCGGAGGAGTATATATATATATATATGTATATGTATGTAAGACCCAGCCAGCTGACTCCAGATATTGCTGACCCTGATTAACCTTAATTAATTTAATGGGTAGTTTGTAGGAGAGTAATAAAACTTAAACTGGGATTGATTTAAAATTATATTTATTAATATAACGGAGAATTTTTTTTTCCTTGGAGGCTTTTCGGTTATGTCAATTTGTCAAGATTAAATTATTTTCTGGTTTTTTGGTTGTTGGGCCAAAGTCAATCGTATACTATAAAATCGTTGACAGCAAAATTATCATTAAAACAGTAATTAATGTATAAAAAAAATTAAAACAGTAATTAGACGTCAGGATTCGTTCAAAGGTTAGGGATTTGCATTTCTCGTTTTCTTTTTTGGCCAAAGGTAGGGATTTGCATTTCAAAATCCATAAATTGTACTCCTCCGGTCCTAATTATAAGACCCAATTGACTTATTTGAGGAGATTAAGGAAGTAAGTTAAGTTGGTTATTTATAATAAATAAGTGTTGTCATTCCTAAAATATCCTTGCTAATTAAGTATATTGGCTAAAACTATCATTATTAGAAGGATTATCTTGGAAAAAAATACATAAATATAAGAGACAAAATGGATTGGGGTCTTATAATTAGGATCAAATAAAAAGTCAAATAGGGTCTTATAATAAGGACCGGAGGAGTATTAAAAATAATTTTGCATTAGATCCAAGAGATTAAGAAAATTGGAAAATTGATAATATATTACAGTGTCTTCTTCTTCTTCATTTTTCTCTTGTCATGACCACCTAGACACCGTCATCCATTCATCATTAATATCTTTTTAAGTGGGTATCAGAGCATAAAAATGAAAAACAATTTACTTTTCCTTATTTGAGGACAAGCATTCTTAAATAAATAAAAAAAAGAAAAAAAAAGTATGATACGTCTCAATCATAGAAGTGTGAATTGGGCATGCTTAAGTGGACCGAAAATTGGAAAAAAAATTGGCAAAATTTATTTGTTTTGTGTTAATTTGAAAAAATGGTTTACTAACCATAAATCATTGTTTTTTAACTTAACAGTAAGTATATTCTTTTTTGATAAAGCTTAGGATCAAAAAGTGATTACTCATCTTAGTCAACTTTTGCCAAAGTTGAGTCACATATATTTATTATAGTTTTCTACTATAATAATTATCAGATATTGAAAACTAACAATTACTATAAACTAAATTTTACACCTGTATAATGCATGAGGATATTAAATATTAATGTGGGGGAAATGGAATGAGTTTGA
Source organism: Neltuma alba (assembly GCF_004799145.2). Taxonomy (NCBI): domain Eukaryota; kingdom Viridiplantae; phylum Streptophyta; class Magnoliopsida; order Fabales; family Fabaceae; genus Neltuma; species Neltuma alba. The sequence continues at coordinate 580,458 of NW_021632377.1, read as the reverse complement.
GAGAATATTTTAATGAGTTGAATTAAAAAAAGTAAACAAAGTAGAGCTACAGAAACAAAATAAACTGTTACTTTTTTTTTTTTTAAACCAAACTGTTACTGTTTATTTGAACATATATTATTTTTCAATTGTATGATATTTTCTTATGATTTTTTTTAATAATTTTGAATACATGTTTATACCAGATAACTCCTCTGACTAATAATTAACTATTAATTAATATTAATAATTAATTAAAAATAAAATTTGAAACGGAAATGCCGTTAGATGCTACAATGGGATGAAATATCAAACTCATTTGATTGTTGCTCAGCGGAATCAATTCTCGATTAACCTTTCTGTTCATGCGAGTTGGAAGAAGGCCAAATACTGATCCTCAAAACCTTTTAAGGTACACAAATTAGTAACTGTTGAACTCTGAGCAGACTCTTCTAGTTACTACAGGCTTCATAGCAAAAAAATGAATCAGCTTTCTAGCAGTTACACTCTAGAATTGGTTATAGGATCATGGCCTCAGTGTAATTGCCAGGACAACTAGATTTTACGGATTACGAAATAAACATGTGAGATAAGTTTTGTCTCGATTTACATGAAACACTCTTTTTAAGTGCTTTTCGGGGTTCACAGACAACTAAAAAACAAGCATGGCTCTTGAATATCTGCTGCATTTGCAAGCACCTGGCTATTCCAGAATTTTTTGTTTCTTGACGGGAATACTGAGGTATCTGAAAGGACAAAGATTCTCGTATTGTCTTCAAACTATTGTACTTCTACGATCTTTAATATAATACCTATTTAACTAATTAATTATATTAAAAAAATTAGGTAAGTTAATTAATTATAAAAAATTTGACATGTTCCTTCTAAAATACATAATCATCTTTTTAGTATCCTCTTCCCTCTCCTACTTGATTATGATTAAGAGGGGTATCAATAGGGGTAACTTAGGGGTAACTTAGAGAAAATTGATAAATATGATAAATAAATCTTATATTTAGGATCAAGATCAACTCAATAATTAAGTCTTATATTAAAGACCGGAGGAGTATTTCTTGTCTTTTTCATAACGAATTCTTATATTTCTATTATTTGATATAAACTCTCCTTTAATTGGCTGATTTCAGTTGCCAGACATGTACTTCAAGCATAATACAGAGCCAGAATAGGCATTCCCTTGTAAAAAGCTCCTCATTCAGTTATAACCCTATTTCAGTATCTGTTGATATCATGGCAGGTTTGGCCAGAGGCATGCCATTTTTCTAGCTATTGAAATGTTCAGGATTTTTAAAACTGCGAGAATGGGGAGCGATTAAAGAATACCTTATGAAACATGATAGTATCTTGAACACCCAGTCCTGTTTTAATCACAAGCACTGGGCTGCAAGGCTGCTAACCATGAGAGCTTCCTCCCACCAGTAAAAAGGAAGTTGGAGAATCCTTAGCAAGGTGATATGGAGACCAGATACGAGGAAGTTGCCAGGTATCATGATATCTTACTTGCTTCATAATATAATACTACCTCAGATCCTTAATATAAGATTTGGTTGACTAAAGAAATTATTAAATTACTTAATTAGAACATATATTACATGATCTCTTTAAAATACTTATATAGATTATTAGATTATACATCATTTAAGGAAAATTAGTTTAAAAATAAATAAATATGAATAATTTAAAGTATTTTATTAACTTTCTTAATTATTCAAAATTAATTAACTGAGTCTTATATTAATTATCAGAGATAATATAACAATCGACAGTGGAGATACTTTGCACTCAGATGCTGCCTTGTTTGGTCATCATGATTCTGGATATCAAGAACTATATTTCAAGCATGTTGATCCTTTAGGAAGGACCTTGAGAGATAATTTAGCTAAGGCCTTGCAACATTAAAAGCAATTCGAGGTTCTTCTTAGTTCTGCTGCGCGTTCATGTTCTTTAAGATATCATTCTTGAACGTAACTCCATTCAGTTGTTAAGAGGCTATGTTTTATTGTTTTTGGTCCTATTGATCTATTTCGTAGTATGTTAGAAGCGCTGGGTTTGCAAGACTACAACAGAACCTCTAAGCTAAACTAATGTCGCATCCTTTTGATAATAAAACCAGAAATCTATTGGGCAATCTAAAAACGGGTGTTTTTGACTCAAATCAAAACTACTAGTTGATCAAGAAACCAAAATTAGCTAACCACATTTAAAGAAGGGAAAATGGCAAAAAAAGACTGCCAAAATATAGATATTGTAAATAAGAACCCATGACAACATTAATACGAGTTTTGACAATAATTTTTATAAACCGGTGTTGTGTGCAATTTTTTTTATTTTGATGATTTTTTTTATTTTGCCGTTTCTCCTTTAAAGAAACAAACACTTTAGCAGGTGACACAAGCTACAAGTTTGAACAGTTTTGTCTGGCACTGGAGTGCTCAAATTCAAAGCTCCACTGTCTAATCTTCTAATGGACAAGAAAATTTATTGTGAAGCTGATGAATCAACTGGTTACTTTATTACATAGTCCCTGAGTATCTGAGTTAATTAAACTACTGTTTTCGGTTCTTGATACAAAAATGAGATAACTGATTTGAAAATATTAAGAAAATTAGTTAAACTAGTTATTTATTACAAATGTGACGATGTTTCTAAATTATTATCTTCAATAATGTGTATTAGATAATTACACAATCAATATAGATATTTTGAAGGGAAAAAAAAAGAAAAAAAGTGAATTAAAATCTTATATTTAAAACCAAATTCAATCTTAATTAGTTCTTATACTCCTCCGGTCTTTAATATAGGACTCAATTGTTAAATTGGTTTTGGTCCTAAATATAAGACTCATTTCTCATATTTCTCAATTTTCTCTAAATTTACCCTATGAATCCTTCCTCAACCATAATCAAGCAGAAGAAGGAGAAGGGGTATTAAGAAAGATGATTATGATGTTTTACGAAAAACGTATCACATTTCTTATAATTAACTAACTTACCTAACTTTCTTAATCTAATCAACTTAGTTAAATGAGTCTTATATTAAGGATCAGAAGAGTACTACCTCCGGTCCTTAATATAAGACCCCGTTTGACTTTTAGTTTGGTCCTAATTATAAGACCTCAATCCATTTTGTCTCTCATATTTATACATTTTTTCCCAAGATAGTCCTTCTAATAATGATAGTTTTAGCCAATACACTTAATTAGCAATGATATTTTAGGAATGACAATACTTATTTATTACAAATAACTAACTTAACTTACTTCTTTAATCTCCTCAAATTAGTCAACTGGGTCTTATAATTAGAATCGGAGGTAGTATTAAATAGTGGAGATAGTACATGAATCCCTTTCTATATCCTTTTTTATGAGTTCAATGATATGAGACTTGCAGATCCCTCATTGGCGCCACGAGATGCATATTTACTATGCTAAAGTTTAAGAAAATGTATGATTAGTGTAATTTTTCAAAGTAGTTAAATATTAATTTGAAAAATTAATAATAAATCCCTAAAATTTGGTAATAACTTTTAATTTTTTTAAAAATAATTTAATTATTACAATCTTTTAATATATGTTTTCTTCACGCTCAAATTTTTAAATGCACTTTTTTTTTGGGTATTGAATTTAAACAAAATCAAATATAAATTGTGGAAGTATAACATAATCCCAAAACCATAAGAGCGAATTCATAAATTGATTCGTAGCAAATTGATGTGTCTCCTCCTTCTTTTTGTTTGGTTATTGTGATCATCTCGCGCTGCGCCAAAATTATGGTGTGATAACTGATAATGGTAATTCGAAAGTGCAACGATTAACGACCGCAAGTTCCTGTGGCGGGTGTGAAGTAGCCACTCATCTCCATCTCCATGCAGCTCCACACTGTCCCTCGCTCCCCTTGTTCCTCTGGTAATGCATCGCTCTCCTCGTAATTCGATTCTGATTAAGGTATTAGGTAACAAGCTAATTAGCTTATAGCTTCCTTTCCTTAGATGAACTCGGACTCAAAATGAAGTGATCCTGATAAGTTAATTATGATACATCACTAGAGTTATCTGATTCTTAATGAGTTTTCGTTTGAATTAGTGTTGATAGGTTGGTACCATTAAGAATCGTGCTTATTTCAGGTAGTGTGTTTTTTCTGGTGGGTCATCAACTAAGCAAGTGGAAGGCTTATAACGGATGTAATTTGGATAGTAGATTTTTTGTAAGTAGGTTCTTTCATAAGAATCAGAAGGGTAACAAGAAATTTATATCAAAGTGCATTGGAGTACCCATATCCTGTTCAGCTGCAATTAGGAGTGGTTCCTTCATACCTTCTAAAGAGCAGCTAAATGATGCGCGATTGATATATTCCGTTGCTCCAGCCATGGGCCACAACCAGGTATATTTTGCTAATTCCTTCATTGTTTCACCATTTTTTTTCATAATCATGGCATGGTAGCTAAATATCTCACAAATTTGTAGTTCTGCGATAAGTTTATTGGCTGATTGTAATCGATTCAAATTCATGGCATGAATTGGTGATATTCAGTGAAAGAAACCGGTGGCTTTGAGCCATCTTCACAGAAACTGTATTATTTTATCTGCACCAGTCCCTTCCCCAATTACCTTTTTGTTACTTTTATGATTAAGTAGGCAGTTGACATAGTTAAATAATCATAACAAACTAACTTCCTCTAATATTTAGTTAATAATTTTGTGCTGGCTAAACACGACTGGCACAAGATGAAGAGGACTGATAGAATCGGACGGAAGAAGTAATTTGTTGAAAATATGTAGATTGTGTCTTTAATTTTTCCTTAGTGCCTTTCTCATCTCTATATAGTATATATGCAATTATGGCTGCCTTAGTGATGAATTATCAACTAGCACCTAAGAGAAAACTATAGATGGGAATAGGTATGCCTTAGTTATGCTCGTTGTATTTTATTGTTATTATATATCTATTGATGGGACACAATTAGATTCTTGCTACTCATATATTTCAAAATAAAATTATGAAAGAAGCGACCATTTTGCTGTTCTTTTGCCCTTTTTTTTTTTTTTTGAGTTATAGACTTTGATGGAGACTTTATGCTCTTAGGCGCAACAGAATGGATCTTTTCTCCTTTCTCATTTCTTTATGTTGCTTCAATGTTTCATCCCATCACACTAGTTTGACTGTAGCCCATTTCTTGCAGGAATCTCATCCAGAATCACATTTAAGGGTTCCTGCAATTGTGAATGCTCTTGAAGATATGAAACTCACTTCAAAGGTGCTAAGAAATGAACCCTGCAATCAATCCTTTATTTACAAGAATGCTTTATTTTCATCTATATTGGTCTTTGCTATATCTCCTTAACCAGGTTGTAATGCAAAAACAGTGTTATGATTAGTCGTACTCGTACAGTGGCATCTTATGGTATAAGATAAAAGTTCGCTCATTTGTGCAACCACTTGTTTAATGTAATCAGTTCCGGGGCTCTGAGATCATTGAACTTCAAAACTTTGAGCCTGCCTCAGTAGATGACATTGCAAGTGTTCATGCAAGAGCCTATGTATCTGGCCTTGAGAAGGTAGGCTTTTATCTTTTTCAAGTAGTTCTCCTTCACTTCAAACATCCCTGTTAATAAATTCTTTTAGGCTGTGCCTAGAAAATTAGTATGCTAAATTGCTGATATCTCTGAAAATGCCCATGCCTTCTGTTATCGGTGAATGTGTGATACTGAACATCATCTTTTGTGGGATGAGTTTATGTCTTGCACATGGTTATCTATTCATTAACTTCATTTTATGCATATTTTCTTCTGGTTCAATTGTAAAATGATATAAAAACAAAAATTATGGATAAATTTTACTACCTAATTGGCTACCCAGCAACAGATAAATTATTAATATCTTTATTTCAGTCAGTTCTCTATGACCTATTTTTCACGTTCTGGTACAGTCCCTTTGTGCTATTAATAAAGTTATGCTCCTCAAGCATTTACCTTTTGTATTTTATGTGACTTTAAATTAAATAGAAAATTATACTTCTAAACTTTTATAGTTCTCCCATCTGAATGTTTATAGGCTATGGATGAAGCTTCAGAGAAAGGACTTATTTTCATTGATGGCTCTGGACCAACATATGCTACATCCACTGTAACACTTTGAAGTTGTTCTTTTTTTTGTTTCCCCCCCCCCCCTGTTTTCCAAGCTTATATATTTGCGGAACATCATTCTATTCAAACATTATATGTTGTTGTAGTAGAAGACACATCTGTCCTGCATGGAGTACTGTGATGTGTTCAACCGCTTGTTCTCTGATGGTGGTGCTAATAATGCAGACATTCCAGGAGTCATTAGTTGCTGCGGGGGCAGGATTAGCCTTAGTTGACTCAGTGGTGACGTCTCCACCTGGCTGACCATCTATTAGTAATAATCTGTGTGTGTTTTGGGGAGGGGTAAGTGGGTCTGTGGGTGGATCATTGGATATATAGATTCGTGTTTAATGGGAAAGTTTGAACTTATATCCATTTACATTAAATGTTGATTCCAACAGAACATAATGCCACCATTCAATTTAGACTGTTCCAAACATGCTGTCAAGTTGATTTCAAATTAAGCGTAACATATTTTCTTTTCTCGACCTTGTAGTTCCTCTGTCTATAATTAATTTTTGCTAGGATGTTCTTAGGCTGATTTTGATCCCATAGATGCATAGTTTGATCTATGTATCTTTCTTCTAAGCGAGAAGGGGGAGGGAGCTACAAGTTTCACAAATTATGGAACCAACCTCTGTGAAGGTTTCTTCCATACATTCTAAACACGCTGGATAATAAGTTTTAATGTTTATTTTCATATTCAGGTCGCGGCTTCAAAGGACAGCCAAGATCCACCCACTGGTTTTGCTTTGATAAGACCGCCTGGACATCATGCTGTTCCACAAGGGCCTATGGGCTTCTGTGTTTTTGGAAATGTGGCCATTGCTGCTCGTTATGCTCAACGTGTACATGGACTAAAGCGTGTGTTTATAATTGATTTTGACGTCCACCATGGGAATGGGACAAATGATGCTTTCTATGAAGATCCAGATATATTTTTCCTCTCTGCTCACCAAGTAAGACAAAAGTTGGTTCAGATTTCTAAATATAATTCCTGTGCTTTATTGATTCCCAAGGTTCTTATGAAAACTTGGCTTTTCTTTCCATGATTTTATTTATAGCTGTTGAGTTTTAGAGTCCATGTCACTCAGAGTTATCATTAGTTGCATAATGTCAGTTCTGGGTTTATGGGACATTGACGAGACATGTCATTATGCTGGACATAGGGACATGATGAAACCGGAAGAGTCCATATGTAGTTTCAAGTGTCGTATGGTGTCTCACCATGTCTAAAATGAGTGTCCAACACGGGTTAGATATGGTAACTACTTTTCTGAAGCTTCCCTGCAGGCCTACTTAATAGGGTAGAAATAGATGTGCTGCTTTTATTTTATTTTATTTTTTTAAAAATATATATATGTTTAGCACTCATTATAAGCTTAAATTAAGTGATTTTTTGCATATTGGAAAGCTCTTAATCTATGGCTGTATTTGTTCAACCAAAATAAAAAATTCTATGGCTATATTTGATCATTTTTATGACTCAGGATGGAACCTACCCTGGCACTGGTAAGTTTGATGAGGTTGGAGCTGGGGATGGAGAAGGAACCACATTAAACCTGCCTCTACCAGGAGGATCAGGTGATACGACTATGAGAACTGTGTTTGATGAAGTCATTGTGCCTTCTGCTCAAAGATTTAAGCCAGACATTATTCTTGTTTCTGCTGGGTGAGTCTTCTATAAAACCATTGTTATCAAAGCAAAGATAGGATAAAAAATGATGCTAAGTGAGATTGGAAAGCTTATTTTATTCATCTGAGCAAATCAATATATACACAAACTTGGAGCCTTACTATAATGGCTTACTAATGCTATCGTTCCTACATTAATGATATAGTCCCCATGATTATGCTGTTATGATAATACAATATCTACACCAAAAATTAAAGAATGTTGCTATTCTGACAAAAAAACTATTAAAGATAAAGGCGAACTGAATCTAACCATAAAATTTGAATTAGCTCCGGAAAGCAATAAACTCCCTCGTATTATTTGTTGTTGCTGACAGAGTCTGATTTGGAATTCCTTTTGATTTCGTTTATTAGGTATGATGCTCATGTTTTGGATCCACTAGCCAATTTACAGTACACAACAGGAACATACTACATGCTTGCGTCCAATATAAAACAATTAGCAAAAGAATTATGTGGAGGCAGGTGCGTGTTTTTCTTGGAGGGAGGGTATAATCTCAAATCCCTTTCACATTCAGTGGCAGACTCATTCCGTGCTCTTCTCGGTGATCGGAGTTTGGCATCCGAGTTTGATGATCCAAACATCCTGTATGAAGAGCCATCAAGAAGGGTTAAGCAGGCAATCGATAGGATAAAGGCCATACATTCCCTGTGACGTTCCAAGTGAAAACCAGATCTACCTTGCACGTAATTTTTCCTTTTCTACCTCTCAATGACTTGATGCATTGATGCGTGTGCTTGGTCCCACTTCACAAATACTACCCATTGAAAATAATAGCTTCCAAAAAAGAATCATGTCATTTTGATATCTTCCTTATCAGTAACTTCTTTTTAATCTCTCTTAGGTCTCACAAGAAAATCGTGCAATTCCTAACGTGCAGGTAAATAAACAGAATGGAAAGATATCATGCAGTGGGGTCTTTAATCGTTGTGGAAGACAGCCTAAGGAGGTGCCTGGTACGAAAGCAACGAGAGTCTTAATGTAAAAGCTTTGTAACAATAAGACAAAGTTGTCACATTGAAAAGATGCTTTCACAGTATGCTTCAATGTATGATTACTATTGGACTTCTGAGGCAGAAGATAAGTTTCAAATGCCATAATTGTAAGGGCTAAAAACAGTTTAAAACGTGTGGCAGGATCAACTTGGTGCCGACCACAGGTGACCTAACGAGAACTTCACGATGTTACAATCCACAAAGCATATACTTATGTTTTAGATAAGCATGATTATGTCTTATGAAACTGATACTAAACCATAAAGTCGTTGACTATGGTTGGCAATTGTTTACGTAATGGAACCAGATTCCCCCTTTACTTTTGTTTCTTTTTATCTTTCATAGTACTAGAAAGGTTTCAATAGAGAATACAGAACCACAGATAGAAGAAAAGGAAGTTTAGTGGAAATGCAGGTAATTGAAGAAAAAAGGTGATGATGATCACTTTAGTTACACGACTATCCCAATTTTATAAGTGCTCACAAACTACAGATTTTAAACATGGGAAGCAAAGGATAAAAAAACAGCCTGTTTGCAAGAGTTTGGCAGGTATGAGACTTGGCCGTAAAAAATGATCCATTAACTCATTTTCGTCAAAGGAACCTTCTGGATCCACGCTGGCACAATTAATTTGACCGGACTGACTTCGCGGATGACTTGTCCTTTATGTATCTTGGGTTCATGGGTAGAGTAAAATTGTAAAACAGAATCTGGCAAAAAGAAATTGCAAAAATGATTTTGTTTTGGGTGATAAAAAGAAGATTATTTTAATCACCAAAATACGTGTGCTGAACAGTGATTAGGAGGGAGGGTATATGATTATGTTGATAAGCACCGCGTTAAACTTGATTCTTACTTCTTCCTTATGAATTGCTTCCACAGATCTGGTGGGAAACCACTTTCTTTTGAAAGGGAGAGACAGCTGCTTAACGTTACTGTGCATCATGGATTATGCTTGCCTGTAAGACAAGAAATGATTAAAAAAAAAAAAAAACTTTTAAGAACTAAATGTAAATTTTTTAATCTATTCCTGGCAAAAACATTTTTTTTTAATCTATTCTGACTTAAAATGTAAATTACAGAAGCTGGTTTTGTTAGGTTTCAGGACCCTACTTTCTCATGATGGATAGTCCCCATAGCGCCGCCTTTTTACAGCAAGTTGCGATAACTTCATGCTTTCTTTCTTTTGAATCATAATCAATCAACCAGAAGCTTTCTCACTCCTTCCCTTCACCTATATATATATATATATATATATATATATATATATATTTCTCTCTATATATATTACCAAGCTAGAGTGATGTGTCAAAATATAAAATTTATTATGGGAAGTGAAAGGGTGAATCTTCCACCTGGCTTTGTCTTCTCTCCAACAGATGAAGAGCTAATCCTTCACTTTCTTTATCCCAAGGCTTTCCTTCTACCCTGCCATCCCAATATCATCCCTGACTTTGATCTCTCTCTCTTTCACCCTTTCCAACTCAGCGGTATGTGTGTGTGTTTGTTTTTCATGTCTGTCTGAAATAACAGTTGTGATTCTTCGTTAAACCTCGTGCATGTATGTGTTTGTTTGTATCAGGAAAGGCGTTTTCTTGTGGAAACCAATTCTATTTTTTCTGCAAGTATAAGAAGAGAAGAGTGACAGAAAGTGGGTATTGGAAGGAAATAGGTGTGACTGAATCAGTAGTTTCAGCTGAAGGCAAGAAAGTTGGGATCAAGAAGTATTTAGTGTTCAAAAGTGGAGAAGCTCCCCATGGTACTGAAACCAGTTGGGCCATGCAAGAGTATCATCTTTGCTCTTCTGGGTTTAACATTCAAGGAAGCCCAAAACCTGTAAGTTAGTTATTTAGTTTTATATAGTTGAGCCAGTATATATTTATATGGAAAGATTGAAAATTGAGGGACTCTCATGTTCTGTTTATTGAATCTGATAAAGGATCATAAAAGTAAATGGGTGCTGTGCCGAGTCTATGAAAAGAAGATGGATTCTGAAGATGATGATGATGATGATGATGATGAAGGTGGAAGTACAGAGCTTTCATGGATGGATGAAATGTATATGTCGACGTTGGATGATGAAGAAGAAGAAGAAGAAGAAATTAGCTTCCCTAACTAGTTTCAAAGCTAAATTACATGTACAACACCTAGTTAATTACATTCTTTGTTGCTATTGTCTCTTCAACCTTCTGTACCTTGCATGTTAGCTTTGCAAATGTCAAATCTTTTTTTATTAGGAAAAAAATATATATATTTAGTTTTTTATTTTTATACAATGTTTTAATTTGATCCCTTAATTTTAAAAGGCATATTTTTATTCTTTAATCCTAAAATCGTTAGTCTTAAATGATGATTTTATGTAGCAGTCATAATTGTTTTAAAAATTAAACTTAATATATAAATATCTGAAAATGTTTTATCAATACTCAAAATTTAAATATCATTATTTTTTGTTGTTGACATAGATGTGGGCGTATGTCTGAGTCCTCCCTCATCCAGGCTGCTGAAGCCTGAAGGCATAAGGGGCAAAGCAAGAGATAAACTACAAGCTAAAGGCAGGCATGCTCCTATTGATAATAGAGTACCACCTCCCGTCTTTGGCACATTTGTTTGAACAGTTTTAGGATTAAATGACTAAAAATATGTTTTTTTGATTTTAAATATACGATTTATTTTATAATGTAAAATTACATTACAAATATAATATAAAATAGATCTTATATTTAAAACCGGAGGAGTATTAAGAGATTAAATTGAGACTTTGTATAAAATTAAATGATTAAAAACATACTTTTGCCTATTTATTATTATATTTCTTAGCTAGTATGATGGTGCCTTATAAAAGGTAAAACTTTTATTATTCGAAAAACAATCGATTAAAAACTAGCAGAGGATCATATGTTTGGTTCACACGACACTATAAGGACAAAAATTATACCGTATCTTCTTTTTCTGTTTGGACTGATTTTTTTTCTTTTTGCCAACCTGTTTGGACTGATATACCATACCTAAATATGCCGCAATCATTTTATATACAATAATGTGTTATATAAAATTTACATAAGAATTTATTATTGTTTTCACTAAAATTAGACAAGTGGGAGTGAATTTTGAACTTGTAAAAAGATTTCAAAATATAGTTGCAAGATAAATTAAGTATGAAAAATACATATATTCTAAAACTAATTATCTGAATTTTATCCTTTGTTAAATGAGATTAGAGCTCAACTCATATAATTTCAGCTAATATGATACACAAATAAATGATATAACTTAATTGAGTCAATATGGCATTTATAGACTATAGTATTAAAAATCAAAATAATCAATACGAATAATTCTTAGTGGTTTAGTTTTTCGGCTAAGATGAATGAGGTTAATATGGGCCTTAACAGGCCACAACTGATTTAAGCCCAGGCCCAAAATAAGCCCACTCTGTCAACAACCCTAATTCCGATCTCTCTATAAATGTCTGAACTCCGCATGGACTGAACATGGCCGACTTCTTTTTCCTGCCTTTCTGTGCTTCTCTGTCTCTGAAATTGTGTTGCATTGAACGTTTCGAAACGTTTGTTTTTAACCCATGAGAGATTCGGCAGCCAACATTAACTTAGTCGAATCTCTGATGAACTTGGACCAAAAGACAAACGTTTTTGGATTCAATTCTCGTTGAGATTTTAGGAGGAGGAAACTATATAAAGCAAGTTCAGCTTCTTGATTGGACATCGACGTTGAAGTTACGGTCCAGTCAATAATATTCACAAACTTGCGATATCCAATTCGCCAGTGTCACTCGCCTGATTTTGATATCTCGTGATATTTTAGGCCCTTTTATCACTGGCACATCTCTGTTCGTCACTCTTAGTAGTAATTTTATTAGCGAGTGGTACCTACTTTGAGCAATATTTAGGGTTTTTGTCAGTTAAGCAAACGCACTCTGTCCCAAAACCGTGTTTAGCACGAATGTTTTGAGGCAATTTCTTCGTTTGCAATAGTAATGGAGTTAATGAAATTAGCGTTTCAGATGCTCTCATCCAGCAAACTCGCCCATGTGGTTTTTTCGGATTGGTAACCATATCGGGCACATTGTTGGAGTACAAATCACTTCGTACGATCCAAGCACATTTAGGGTTTCCGTTATCAGAAGCTATATAAGGGGTTGGACGTGCTTAGAATGAATGATTATGATACTGGGAGCATCCTTTGATCACTCGGCTAATAGGAATGGTTGAGAAGTGGCCTAACGGAAATGCGTTTGGCATTATCACCCAAACAAGTGTTTCTGTAAAGGAATTTGGATTTTTGAAGGGATATTAATGAGGTATGAAGGCCGAAGCGAAGCATTTGGGTCTTTCTGCCCAGGTATGAAAACTGAAAAGCGAACCGGTCGGTGGAGGGATTCAAGGGTTAGTGGGTGGTCAATTCAGAATTGCAAAACTGTACATAATCTAACAGAACACTAAAATAAGATGGATGGCTACTCTTGTAAGGTCAGTAAAAAAAGTTTACTTGAGTTTTAAATTTTAGTACTCCTCAGTCCTATTATTTAGGACCTACTTTTCTAAATATAATACTCATTATATTACAAAATGAGTTCTAGAGTATCAGGTATTTTTGGATGTCGTTCGGTGGTAGCTTGTCCTTGATGGAGGCTGAAATTCCAAACGGGACCGAAAGTGTGGTTCATATCTCTAATTTGAGCTTATTTTTATGAAATAAGCGGGTGCAAACAAATCCTTGTTCAGAGAACACAGCCACACAGGCAATTTTGGACATTAACTAAAATTTCAACCTTGTCACATTCATGGGCCGATCTTTGGTATATTAGGTCAAAAGATAAGTGGCAGTTATGTGATGACATGATTGCAATTAAGATAATGGACCTACTCTTTTACATTTCTATTTGGTTTTGGAGGGCAGCAGTTGGAGAGAAGATGCCCCATGAAAATAAATAGTGATAATCATGGGATAAGAATGCCGAATAGGACCGACAAACCAGGATGAGCTATTGTTTTCTCAAGTTTTATAGATATCTTATTTCTCAAATAGTGATTTCTCTAAAGTCAATGCTTTACTAGTTACTAGATAATGAATTAATGATCAGGGAAATCAGGGGAAATGATCAGTTCGGGGATGTTGTTTAAATTCTCCATGCCGCATCATTTCATCATTTGAACTGGACACGTGGTAGGTAAAAGATTCTGTGGAAACATGATGGTTATGCTCCTGAGATCTTTGTAAAATGATTTTATCATCTTCATTCAAATGGAATAACGTAGTGCTCCATATTCTTCTGTAATCTCAAGTCCTCAAAATTGATCAAAATTCCGAATTAGTTGCCTAGACTTGGGTTCCTTTTATGTCCATGTCTTGATGATTCTGATTACATGCAGTATGAGAAACCAGGGGTATCTGTACTGTGCCATATATACTGCAAGAATTCACGAATCAGTGGTTTTCTAATGAAGATGATACTGGTAAAGTCAGGCAATGAATGCATTGTCTTTCTGAGCTTGCATCAATGCCTTTTTGCTTGTTTACGACCACTTCCTGCTTTCCTTTTTTTTCCTTATATTTTTCTTTCTCCTTCACAACCTCATTTAATAATGAGTAAAAAAAAAAAATTTAATTTGAGATAAATTTAATGAGTTAACTACTAATAAGTTGTTAGTTGAAATAGTAAGTGGTATGAAAAGCGCACTTGTTGGGAGAGGCATAAATTCTTTATGCCCTAAGTCTCTACAAGAGAAATCCTTGATCAAATAAAAAATTTAATGAGTTAACTATAATTTTTTTGATTCTAATGAATTAGTTAAAGTCACTTATATTATAAATCAGAAGGAGTATACATGCATTATATTATTATATTTGCAGAGAGACAGCTGACCAGTGACAGATCTAGGAATTTACATAATAGGCTCTGTTTTTTTGAACCACAGATTAATAGCTTTGTTTAAAATTTGCAAAGGGAGGAAAAATTTATTTGGAGGGACCAAACAAAAAAGGAAGAAAACAATTACTGGGGCCATTTATGCTTTTCCTCAATTTTTAATTTAAAACCCATCGGCCCGTTTGTGGGTAATCGTGTGCTGCAAAAGACAAACCATGCTATTGATGAAACTTGATTACTTGTATTAGCGAGAAGGGCATTGTGCTCTTACATCAAAAATTGCAATAAGTCATAAGCAAAAATTTGCTACTTATGACTTTTCAATGGTAAAAAGGAAAAAAAAAAAATAGAGCTGGTGAAAAGTGTTAATAGGTAGAGAAAGAAGTTAAAAAAGAATTGAGTTTCACCTTTATATATAGGACAAGATGAGTGTGTCTTATAGTAATAAATTAGAAAAAGAATAATAGAAAATGCATGAAAAATGTTACTAGAAAGTATAGCATATGAGAGGGAATAAATTATATATATTATTTAATAAAATTCATATTTTTTTATCATTTTATAATTAAATTTACTTTTCTAATAATAATCCAAACAACTCTATTTTTACAAACTGATTTTTTTTACAACAATCAATCTAAATATAAACCATATTACTCAATCTAACTTTTATCAAATCTAACTTTTTAAAAATTAAATTAAAAATATTTTTTTTTACTGCCAATCCAAACGGTTCTTGTATATATTTTTCTCTCTTCAATATTCAACTTTGCTCAATTGCTCTATTGATACTGTTACTCCCTGTATAAATGATCCCCAAACACTGCATTTGGGGTCATAGATCGGATGAGCAGGGGACGCAGAGTATATGGGTTCCAGTTTCCAAAAGCAAAGCTACGATTGAATTGAAATTTCGATCCAACAATAAAGAAAGAGAATGTTTACAATTAATTAAAGACTTTATTCAAAATATGGTAAAAGGATTAATTTTCCTAAATTATTAATTGGCATTCACTTGAAATCTGTATGTGAAAAATGAAATATTAAAAAAGGCCAAAAAAAAAATCTTGTTACACAATATCTGTCATGCACGAAGAATCACGATTCTTGGCTTTACCCATTTGAAATGTCTGCGGATTCATAAGGTCGCCCCAAAGTAGCAAAACAAAAGATCTGCCTTCCATCACATAGGTAATTATAGAATGCCTCCCACTGATATTTCTCTTCCCCTCTCCCTCGTCTGATTTCCCGCCAAATTCACCAGAAAACATTTCCTCTCCCACCATCCCAATCAGGGCGTTCCTTAAAATAGACCATTTTTCTGTACAACATACGCCGCACGAAGCTCACCTTCCAATATTGCACCGGACAACCACCACCTTTATTCCCTTCTCCTTCCCTCTTCCTTCTCTTTTCAATTTTCATCCACACACAAAACCTCAAACTATACGAATTAGTTCTTCATCCATGCTCTCTCCCTTTCTCTCTCTCAATTCCTCAGCCCCCAAAAACCACCAACGGTCAGTGGCCGGCGACGCATATTATGTGGGTTTGACTCGTGAAACTTAAGCCTCGCCTTGTGGGAATAATATTTGAACATACGAGAGGAATCAGAAAGAAGACGTTGGTGTGTGTGGTTGGGGCCGGGACGACGACGACAGTGAACAACGTAAATAATAAAACATGCCGGATTCAAACAGTACCGCCGACGACATTGTCTGCTACGCACCAACTCTGGTCACCACAAATGGCATCTGGCAAGGAGACAACCCTTTGGACTATTCTCTTCCTCTCTTCATCCTACAGTTAACCTTAGTAGTCCTCGCCACTCGCATCTTCGTCTTCATCCTCAAACCCTTTCGCCAGCCTCGTGTCGTTTCAGAAATCCTGGTCAGTGCGCAGAAACACACACACACACATTCATCGTTTGAATCCATTAACGCAGAAAATTAACTTACTTTTTTTATTATCAGGGTGGAGTAATGTTGGGTCCATCGGTGCTGGGACAAACAGGGAAATTTGCGAATGCGATATTTCCTTTAAGAAGTGTGATGGTAATTGAAACAATGGCTAATGTGGGTCTGCTTTATTTTCTGTTCTTGGTGGGTTTAGAGATGGATATTATGGTCATAAAACGTGTAGGGAAAAAAGCAGTGGCCACAGCTATTGCTGGTATGATCTTACCTTTCGCCATTGGAGCTGCTTTCTCCTTCCTTCTTCACAAAGAAAATCAGACAAACATGAGCCATGGAACCTACATTCTCTTCCTTGGTGTTGCTCTCTCTGTAACTGCATTTCCTGTTCTTGCTCGTGTTCTTGCAGAGCTCAAGTTGATTAACACAGAACTCGGCAAAATCGCTCTTTCTTCTGCTTTAATCAATGATATGTTTGCTTGGGTTCTGTTGGCTTTAGCCATTGCTTTGGCTGAGAATCAATCTGCATCGTTGGCTTCTCTTTGGGTTCTTATTTCAAGTGCAGCTTTTGTAGGGTTCTGTTTATTTGCAGTAAGACCAGCAATTTCATGGATAATCTCGAGAACTCCAGAAGGAGAAGCTTTCAGTGAGTTCCACATATCATTGATTCTATCTGGGGTTATGATTTCTGGTTTTATCACTGACGCCATTGGGACCCACTCTGTGTTTGGAGCTTTTGTTTATGGTTTGGCCATCCCTAATGGCCCACTTGGTATGACTCTCGTCGAGAAGCTTGAGGACTTTGTCTCTGGACTTTTGCTTCCTCTCTTCTTCGCCATCAGTGGCCTTAAAACTAACATTGGAGCCATCAAGGGAGCTGCCACGTGGGCTATTCTCTTCCTCGTCATCTTCCTTGCATGTATCGGAAAAATCATCGGAACCTTGGCCGTCGCCATCTATTATCAGATGGGCCTCCGTGAAGGTACTTCCATTGGCTTGCTCATGAACACTAAAGGCCTCGTCGAAATCGTTGTCCTTAACGTAGGAAGAGACCAGAAGGTAAGCCATTAACAGAATAATACATATATATATTTTATTATAGTTAGTTACAATAAATATCTATATATATTGTGAAATCAACTGATTATATGTTTTGCAGGTGTTGGATGATGAATCATTTGCGATCATGGTGTTAATAACATTGGTGATGACTGGAATTATAGTACCGTTAGTGTCATTGATTTACAAACCGTCAAGGAGGATTGTGTCGTACAAAAGAAGGACGATCCAGACAGCAAAACGAGATGCAGAGTTGAGAATCCTAGTATGCATCCACACTCCTAGGAACGTTCCGACCATAATCAACCTTCTCGAAGCTTCGAACCCGACGAAGAAATCACCTATCTGCACCTACGTCCTCCACTTGGTGGAACTCACCGGTCGGACCTCCGCCATGCTTATCGTCCATAACACCAGAAAACCAGACTGCCCCGCCATTAACAGAACCCAAGCTCAATCCGACCACATCATCAACGCCTTCGAGAACTTCGAACAACACGTAGGTGGTGTTTCTGTCCAGCCCTTAACAGCAATCTCTCCTTACTCCACCATGCATGAAGATATCTGCAACCTCGCAGAAGACAAGAGAGTCTCCTTCATCATCATCCCTTTCCACAAACAACAAACTGTCGACGGTGGAATGGAAGCCACCAACATGGCCTTCCGTACAATCAACCAGAACTTGCTCGCCAACTCACCTTGCTCCGTCGGAATCCTCGTCGACCGAGGACTTACAGGCTCTAACAGATTAGCCGCCAATCAGATCACCCACCACGTGGTCGTTTTGTTCTTCGGTGGCCCCGACGACAGAGAAGCGTTGTCGTACGCCGGGAGGATGTTGGACCATCCGGGGATACATCTAACGGTGATGCGTTTTGTTCCCGGAGAAGAAGCAGTGGAGCAACAATCTGGTACGAACAAAGACAGAGAGAAGCGATTAGATGAGAGTATTCTGAAGGAGTTTCGAATAAGAAGTGAGCACGATGATTCACAGCTGGCTTATACGGAGAAAGTGGTGAATAACGGAGAAGAGACTGTGGCGGCGATTAGGTCGATGGATGATATACACAACTTGTTTATAGTGGGAAGAGGACAAGGGATTATAACGCCTTTGACGGCGGGGCTGACGGACTGGAGTGAATGTCCGGAGTTAGGGGCCATCGGGGATTTGTTGGCCTCGTCGGATTTCGCCGCAACGGCGTCGGTTTTGGTGGTGCAGCAGTACATCGGGTCGTTCGGAGACGCCTTGACGACGCCGGAGCACACCCATGATCAGGAATATCATCACCGTCAGGATCATCTCTCGCCACTAAATAGAGCTCAGACTAATGCGTTCCGTACAGAATCCATGGCCTTGTGATCCTTTGACAATAATGCCGGAAAATGCCTCGTGAAATATTCAAAGAAATATGCGTTATCAAGCCGATACGGTTAGTGAAAATACAACTATTCATTGACACGTACAAGGATTTTTCATGGCTACCCTGCAACTATACAAGGGAAGCCCGGTGAGTGGTAATGGATCAGGAACGATGATGAATAGTGAAGAATCATACATGGGTGGATTGTAATTTGCAAATGTAAATTAATTAGGGCTATATACGAATTCGAATAGAAATTAACCCTTCAAATTAAAGTTCTTTATTCTTGTTTTCTTTTGCCTCTTGATTAGTTAGTCATGATATATACTTTTTGGTTTAACATATTTTTTTTTTTTGGTGATATTGGTTTAACATATATTTGCCAAGGCTTAAAGACTTTTTCCCCTTCAGAGTAAAAAATAAGAAAAGAAAAGAAAAGAGAAAGCACCATTTTTCTTGGACCCGCAAATGATTTAGAGTGCAGTTTTCACTTATGCAAGTCACATTTCACATGTCAAATACCAAAATACTGAAAGTGCAGAATCCGGAATGCAGCAGCATACATTTGAATTTCCTCGCTTCAATTTATTTACCCTTCAGTTCAGAATTTCAGATAGAGGTGCATAAATTATAACATTTTTTTTTTAAAGTATAATATATTGTAGATGGTTCCATTGATAAGAGTAGATATCTGACAGAAAGATATCTCATGTACTAATACTGTAAGCCAGAAATTCGAGGACTAAGTAACAACGAATTTTTCAAGTTGATTAACCAGCATCACAAGTCACAAGAAGTGCCATCATCCAGTGATGTTTGATAGCCAAGCTTTGAAGTCTGAACATTCCAGTGCCATACAAAAACTGTTCCAACTTGCAGCTAGTTGCACTTGCTTAATTGTTACTTTGCTAGCTAATTTTGGTTTCTTAATTAATAATTAGCGGGTTTAACTTAGGTCAAAAGTCAAAACCATCCCTGTTTTTAAATGCCCTGTTTGTCCACTTTGCTATTCCAATAGATCCTAATTCAAGTGGCTTAATCATTGGGCTGCACTATATTGTAAATCCTGAAATCTTATTTATTTTGATACCACCCGACAATAGTTTCGCTAAACTTGGCAGGACAATAGCTTTCTTGTTTTAATATCAAAAGGATCTCACACTCATTGAACTTGAAGACTCTATAGATCATGTGAAAATGCTCAGTAACATGGTCCTTATAAGCCCAGCGTTTCTAACATATTATGAAATAGATAGGATTAAAGAGAACGACAAGCCTATCAATTCAACAACTGAATAGAGTCCAAAAATCATGTTAGAGAATATGAACAAGAGCATTAACAGAACTAGCAAGAACCTCAAATTGCTTTTAATGTTGCAAGGCCTTAGCCAAATTATCTCTCAAGGTCCTTCCCAAGGGATCAACATGCTTACAATACTGGTCCCCATACCCAGAATCATGATGCCCAGACAAGGCAACATCTGGTTGCAAAGTGTCTCCACTATCAATTATTATATTATGAAGCAAACAACATATTAAGATAATACTTGGCAACTTCTTCTTATCTGGTCTCCACATTACCTTATTAAGGATTCTCCAACTGCCTTTTAACTGTGAGAAGGCTCTCACAGCAAGCAGCCTTGCAGCCTCGTGCTTATCATTAAAACTGGACTGAATGTTCACGATACTCTCAGTTTCATAAGGAGTTGTGAGCCAGGGAAGAAGAGGGTAGCCAAATCCACCAACTACATATTCTCTAATCATGTCTCCTCCAGTTGAGGTTATCGCCTTTCCATTTAATCGCTCCCCATTTTCACAGAGTCTGAAAAATCCTGAACATTTCAATAGCCGGGAAAATGACATGCCCCCTGGCAAACCTGTCATGATATCGATAAATCTCATTTCATGATCAACGATGCCTTGTAATAACATGCTGTAATTGTTCTCTTGGTCACACCAGTCATCTGAGGTTTGGACAGCAGGAAGGGTCATCATGATGTGCGTGGCATCAATGGCTCCACAACAATTAGGCAAACCATAGGATGATTCAAACCAGGACTTGATGTCTTCCATTCTATTGAAATCTGGCCACTTGAGATGATGTTTAGCACGTTCTTCCATAGCCTCAATGAATCTCCAAGTTACCTGAGAAACTGTGGACTGCCCAACCCCAAAGGAAGCTCCGACTGAAACTTGAGATTCACCGGATGCTAGTCTCCTAAGGGCAATGGCAACCTGCTTCTCTACGCTAAGAAGCCTTCCCTCAATGTTGATGAGGCCCGATGGCGGCCTTGATATGAGATCCTCCCTTACAAGGGAACATATGTACTCAAAAGTCTTCTTTGAAACCCTAAAGAAGTGCTTAAATCCTTCTGCCTCGTCACTGGGTACTGAGTATCCTGCAGGTTTGTATAACTCCCGTGAGGTCATCAGAAAGAGCATTACATAAATAAGGGACTGTAACAAGTGATATCAAAGAAAGCATAAAGTATCTGCCTAGGGTAAGCTCATAAGCCTGAAAATGGGGTGAGAGAAGAAAACCCTCACATTCAATCCATAGGGTTTTTCTTGTTAATAACAGTCAACCATTTAACCAATAAATTTGCAGAATTATGTTTTTTCTTGGCCTGCCTAAGAGGTAATGAAAGATTCTCTAGTTCTACTACAGTTAATCCATTAACTTGTTCGTGGGTTCACTTTCAAGCACTTGATAAGACCAACACTCACTCTTCTTGTTGCCCCTTCCTTCACCGATTAAAAAGGGGAAAATCACCAACCTTTTAACATATTCAAACCCTACACATCCCATTACCATCGCAGAACAATAGAAGCAATTAATTAAAAGGTTCTGTGGACAACAATCATTATAAAGAAAACGACCCAGAAAATGACTCGGACAAAAGCTGAACCGGAAGATCATGGATAAAGTTGGGAAATTTAAAGGTAAATAAAATAAGTCAAAGGAGGAACCTGGAGCAGTAGAATTTTTGTGCCAGAAGCTATCCCACCAGTCGGTCTCACTGGTTCTGGGTTCTATAGGAACAACGCTGAGCTGTCTGCATTTGTTGAGCTTCTTCGTTCCCCTTTTAATCTTCTTTGATTTCTTGAGAGGCGCCATTATTGATGAAGAAAGAATAATCCCCTAGTCCCAAATCCAACGACAGCCCCATTGCACAAGATAATTGTAATGTATAGAAAAGATGGGCAGCGAAACAAAGGAAGCCGATGACTGTCCAAAAAGAACAACAACAACGGGCTTATGAGTTGAACAGTTAGCCCATATTACTCCCCTTTTTGTGGACTTTATTAAAGTCCAAGCCCGTCAGGCCCTTTTCCAGTTTATCATTCTCTTCAAAAGCTTCATTCATCCTTCCGTGATAATTAGTATTAGCTCTGATTGTTAATATAAAAATTAATTAATTAATTTGAATAGATTAAAAAAATATTAAATTATTTATTTGTAATAAATTTTTTTGACCTTAAATTTATTTGTAATAAATGAGTATTATCTTTTTTAAAATATTCTTACTACTCATGTGTATTAACTAGAACTACCATTTAACGAAATATTTAACATGTACAACTATTACATGAATTACTTTGAAAAAAATAAATATAAAAAACAAAATAAATTAGAGTTACTCCCTCCAATCCTATTTATAAGCTTCAAATTTGAGAAAATGTGTAATCCATTTTATAAGCTTCAATTTGAGTTTGTCTTAACATTTAATATACTCCTCCGGTCCTTATTATAAGACCCCATTTGACTTTTTATTTGGTCCTAATTATAAGACCCCAATCCATTTTGTCTCTTATATTTATGCATTTTTTTCCAAGATAATCCTTCTAATAATGATAGTTTTAGCCAATGTACTTAATTAGCAAGGATATTTTAGGAATGACAACACTTATTTATTATAAATAACCAACTTAACTTACTTCCTTAATCTCCTCAAATAAGTCAATTGGGTCTTATAATTAGGACCGGAGGAGTATATTTTTTCAATATTACCCTTGATATTTCTCTCTTATCATATTTTTTCACATATTCTCTTTCATTTTTTTATTTATTATAAGGACATATTTAAAAATAAAAATATATTTATTTTAACTAATTATTTGTTATTATAAATTAGTTATTTAAAATTTATGATACGAATACCATTTATAATCATATCTATTATTATAACGTACCGCAATGCTTGTTTCCTCTGTACCTTTAATCTTGCCTTCCTCATCATAAGGCCAGCTTGTGGTCCTATCATCAACAGCGACGATGTTCTCTGTCTAAGTGTCGAGAAGGACAGAATTTGTTTGAGATTATTATTATTGTTATTATTATTTTCTGTTTTACAAAAACCGAAAATGATTCTTCCGTTAAACGAAACTGCAGCGTACTTCCAAGGGAGTGGACAGTTGTTAAATGGGAATGTGGTGTGTTTCGTGGCGCTAAACAGATAACTGAAGGTGAAAGTTTATTTTGCTAAATTTGGGGCCGCAGCCCTCCGTCACGCTGAAATGCCACTCTTCAACAATACTTCACCTGGTCGCAAGTCGCAACTGACAAAAATTAATCAAATTGATAAATTATTCACTCGTAACTCATAAAGTTATAAATTTGAATTTTATTACTACCTCCGGTTCTTAATATAAGGCCCTGTTTGACTTTTATTTTGATCCTAAATATAAGATCTCAATCCACTTTGTCTCTTATATTTATACATTCCTTTCCAAAATAACCTTTTTAATAATAAGGGTTATAGTCAATATACTTGATTAGTAAGGATATTTTAGAAAAGATAACACCTATTTAAAACAAATAACTAACTCAACTTACTTCCTTAATCTCTTCAAATTAGTCAAGTGGCTCTTATAATTAGGAAGTCAAGTGGCTCTTATAATTAGGACCGGAGGTAGTATGATGATAAGTTTTCAGGACACAACTCACTTAATTTTTTTATAAAAAAAAATATGTTCCATTGGGTTATAGACACATATGATACCAATAATTAAATCATATAAATTAAAGATTGATTAAAATTAGTTAACAAATAATAAATATGTAAAAATTTATTTCACTTTAAAATATGTCCCTATGTATGAAAAAGGGGAGAGAGAGAGAGTAAATGAGTAGGATTGGAGGAAGAAGGAGGAGTGTGAGAAATAATTAAAACAGTAGTAAATAAAGAGCAAATTGTGCATCCATGTTATAAATTTAATTGGATAACTTATATAATGAAAGAAAATACTCTCCCTTTGCTCTATAGGTAAAACCGGAGAAATAAATAACAGAGGAAAGAGTAGTTTGTAAGCTTCATTCAGTTAATTGTAAATGGGTCATTAAAAATGGATAGCTAGAGATACCAATGAAAGATACTCTACTGCTTTTTTTTTTTTTTTACCAGCAGAAAGATGCTCTACTACTTGACAAATTTGAATGGGTACGTAAAAATAACAATTTCGAAGGTGCTTTCGTTTCACAGGATTCCTTGTATTCTTTTCAAACAGGAAGTCCCAATGCCATAAACAATCATATACAGCCACAAATTATAATTCCAATGCCATTATATTCTTTTTGGTTACAACAAGACGGGATCGAACCTCCAACACACACACATGCCACTCAGCCAAATGGCCAAACTAGCACATTGAGAACACAAACCTATAACCCTAATTCAGCCTAAGAACTAGACTATCGACATGGTTATAATCTGCATAGGCAAAGCAATTGGTAATTAATTGATCATCTTCTTGTATCCTGCAATTTCCATTTTCAACTTTGGCTGTATCATTTGAATGTCTTTTCTGCTACGGGGCCATGGTGTGCCAAATGCCGATCAAGAAAGCCACAGTTTTAGTGTGTGTCTGCGAAGGCATCAACAAATCAAATCACGCACAATTAATACATTTGATTAACACATACAACTAATTATCACACATACGTGTATTAACTTAATCCATCCGCTAAAGTATTGCCATAGTCTGTTACACGTATGCTATCTCCACTACTTAATATAGAAGCTAATTTGATATTTAATTTGGTCCTAAATATAAAAACTAAATCTATTTTGTCTCTTATATTTATTCATTTTTAAAGTAGTTTTTGTAGTAGTTGCATGTGTTAAAGGTTTCATCAAATGGTAGTTCTAGCTGATACACATAATTATCAATGGTATTTATCACAAATAACTAACTTAACTAGTTTTTTTAGTCTACTCAAATTAATCAACAAGTTTTTATATTAAGGAGCCAAAGTAATATATTAATATTGTACATAGTCCGCCTTTATATATATATATATATATATATATGTGAGTGCATCTCCTCCGATCCTTAATATAAGACACATTTAACTAGTTTGATTAGATTAAGGAAGTTAGGTATGTTAGTTAATTATAAAAAATGTGACATGTTTTTCCTAAAATACCATAATCATCTTTCTTAATACCTCATATTCTTCTTCTATTTGATTATGGTTGAAGGAGTATCTATAGGGGTAATTTAGAAAAAATTGATAAATATGATAAATGGGTCTTATATTTAGGACCAAAACCAACTCAATAATTGGGTTTTATATTAAGGACCGGAGGAGTATTACGGAGCAATGGGATTAAAACAAAGTGACTCTTTATTGGCAATAAAGATGAAAAACAAACTATGAGATTCATGAAAATAATGACAGGGTTGGATCTAACAAAAGTGACTAGTTTCTCATAACCTTGCAAACTAGGGGTTTTTAGATGAAAAGTCAATAAGTTTCAGACGTCATCTTAAGAATTCATAGGACCCTATTGACGGCAGTAACACTTTTTAGCTAAAACTAGCTCTACACACCCATCTAGCACTTCCGGAATCATCACTACTTCAAAAGAATTGTTTTTCCTAGTTCGCACAAGAAAATCGGCGCATCTAATATTGTCTTTGCTCGTGTGATGCAGTTCCACTTCTCACTATTAGAATAGAATATCTCTGATTGCTCCTATAAGAAAGTAGAGGGGATGATCTAGAACTTAATAGAAGAGGTGTTTGCGTCTAATATCTAATAAAACCTCAAATAAAACAGATAACATTGAGATAAATCCTAGATGATGTGCATAGATCCTTTTGTGAGTAAGTAAAGGCACTAAACCGAGAACAATTAATTAAATTTGGATGTGGCTGGAGGACCATTTGTTTCATAACATTTCCACGTACACATTACATAACAGATATTATAATAATTCGTAATATTCATTAAATGTGGATGTGGATATTGTCTCACATACATTTTCTTTCCGCATGCACTACATGTCTGCATGGATTTGACCTTGTTATTCTTGGTGATGTTGAATAAATACTAAGGTATTACTCCTTCCGGAGACAGAGTGAATGAAGATTGGTAAGGATTGTAGGGAGCAGTAATTAGGGCAGTTAATGGATGGATGATTAAAGAAAGAAGAAATGGGAGGAATAATGATTATTGGAGTGAAGAGAGTGAACAGTGGTAAAAGGGGTAAAGGAGCATTGACTTTATAAAAGCAACGGCGACCGGAGGCAGCTTTAATAAGGCTTACCACATAACACACACCAGTCACCACACACTCTCTGACTCTCTCTCTCTCTCTCCCCCCCCCTGTCCTTGCTCTGTTTGTTTTTGGTATTTTGGAATTATAGAGCTCCGTTCCTCCGGGTTCAGCGGCAGCTAAAAGCAACCCCACAAATATGAAACCAAATTAGGGTGTGTGCCTGTGTGGGAGCTTCCCAGGGTATTCACCAATTCACAATCTCGTGAGTCATTGATTCCAGGAGGTTGGGTTTAGAGGGGAAGTTAGTCTCTCGTGACATAACGAATTAATCTTCAAATTTTTACTAAAAGAGATATTCATATTTAATGCCGGTAACGTCTTGAATAGGATTACTTTTTTTTTTTGGTTGCCCATCCAATTCACTAGAGTTTTGCTCCGACTACATCTAGATCCAACCCGCATCGTGTACCTGACTGTGGTAGGTGAGTCTCCTAACAGAGATTTCTGCATATGAATAGGATTACTTTTAGTATACATCAAAGTGTTGAGTAAAAGAGAAGAAGGATGACTGGGATGGCGACGTGGGTCATGCCCCCATAGAGGAGCAAGGGGACTGTGATGCATGCCAAAATATAATGGATGGAAGGTGCCAAAAGCCGAAACTTCATCTTAGCATACACATCCTGATGGTCCTGTGAATTGTGATGGTCATGATGCCGGTAGGTTAAAGCATGAGCATTCTGTGGGGGCCACACTCAGGCCTCTCCAACCTCCTGTCCTCCTTCCTTTTCGTTTTTTAAATAATCCCAATTCCCATGTGCACGCCTTCTCTTCACACCTGCCTTCCCTTGTTTCGTTTCTTTATGACACACATTTCGCCCCCCCCCCCCCCCCAGCCTTAATGAAACTATATCTCCACTCCCCGCTTTTCCCCACTCATTAGTTCCAGTGGTCATCACTGACCTCGCTCCTCACGCTCCCCACACTATACCTTTCCTCTCCCTTTCGCACTCGTCTTTTTCTCTCTAGCGATTCACACTCGTTCTCGACTCGTCCAGCTTCACTCACCTTTCGCGACTTCTCCACTCGTTTACTCGGCCACCACGCGGAGGTTTGCACAGTCGCATCCACCGCAACAGCGCCTCCTCTTCTCTCTCATCTCCGCCCCTCTGTACTACTATACGTGCCTAAGGTTTGGCTTTCGCTCCTCTCTCATCCTCGCCTCATCTTCTCTGCTTCTCTTGTTTTTTCTATCGATTCACGTTTCAAGACGTAGAAATGAAGCAAATATCATCTGCTTAGTTTTCAGAATATCATTCCAAGAATTTGAAGGTATGAATATGATTCTGATTTTTTTAAAAAAAAAAATGTTATATACAGATTGTAATTCTAAATATAATATAATTTTACCTTGTGATTTGCTTTTTGTTTTATAAACACTGTATAACTTATGGTAGACGTTACTTTTATTTATTAATTTACTGACTAATATTTATTTAAAAATCGATCTTGGATGAACACATCATTGATAGCAGAGGCAAAAATAAAGTATGTAAATCTGAATAGCCGTGCATGGGGAATAATTACATTCGAGTCTAACGGAGATTCAATTCCAAACAAATTTTGGAGGATAACGTTGAATTACTTTTCAGTTACTGCTCCGCCAATTCTCTAGCAAATTAGTACCGTTGCTTTGAACTCAATCAAAGAGAACCTCAATCGTCGCAAATTGGAATATTTTCTTTGGAATAAGTCGGCAACCATTCTCAAAATTTTGGTATCGCAGAATCTTTCCTTTTACCTTCTCATCAAGTTTGATGCTGTCCGTTGATTTCGCCAAGTTCCACATACCCAACTTTTTAAAATGCAGCCTGAAAATTTACACGTCACCTCAATGTTTCGTCCACGTATTTTTCACATTTTTCGAAAAGTTAAAGCGATCATCCCATAAATCTCCATCTGAATTTCTTCATGCAGGAAGACTTGATTACCGGTGAAGTCTGATTTAGGAAATAAATGGAGTATCAGATTCATGTCGATCCTGAAAATGGTAATTAATTTCAAATGACTCAATTACTATGTTTTGTTTCGGATGGTTTTATATTTCCGTCCACTTTTTTGTGTTGGTTGTTTGCTTTTCTCATTGTCAGTACTCAAACGTTCAGGACGACCCCATACTGCCCCATAAAGCGCAAAAGCGAGCGGGAGACAGAAACACAGAGAACAGTGTGCAAAGAAAGATCTGGCCACCATGGGGTGATCTAGGAAAATGCAAAAGAAAATAAAAGAAAAATAGAAAAAGAAAGAATAGCAGCTGAAGTGGTTCGCCGCCGCTGGTAGTAGTCGTAACGGAACAGTGAAAGTTTTTTACCCCCGGGTGAGTTATCTGGGTACAGGGTACTGAATTACATAATTTTACCATTCGTTATGGAAGATTCTTCGTTGGGGTTCTTCGAAAGTTTATCTCTCACCCATGCCTGTAACCTTCTTGTTTCCACACTTGGTTCACTTGACCGTTTGATTTCTCCATCTCCATCTCTACTCCTCTCTCTCTCTCTCTCTCTGTGGTATATTACTTCGGTGGGCTTTGATTCATCAGGTGATTGGAATAATATGGACATGGTTTTTATCCCATACATGGTCGTACTAATGCTGGCTAAAAACTGAAGACAAACGGCCAATTCGTTATTTTTTGCCGCAATTGAGTATAATGTTTGAATGTGTTGTTGGTAGGATTCTGATACTTATTTGTTTTCCATTGTTCTAATTGGTGAGTTTTCTCTTTGATCAGGTAGTTTGCACTAATCCCACCATATCATATATTTCAGCCTTCAGCTTGGGTTCGATTGACCAGGTAATTTTCGTGCAGTTGTTTTAATAATTTTATATTTATATTTTTTTGTGAAAAAAAATAATATTATTGCATTAGTTATAACGTGCCAGAAACAAATTTCAAATTTTTCGGATCTCTTATTTTAAGATTTTTCATAATTCCAAGCCGTCTTAATACAAGGACTTATCTGAAACTGAATGTTTGCATCCCTTCTGTATTGCTTATATGCAAGCAACAAGAGACTTTCTCATAGTTTCCGTCGACTTTAGTAGTCAAATGCACCTATTTTGTGGCGTCGCTCTGATCTTCTTCCTCGATTTTCCGCAGAATATAAGGTCCAACATCTAACATCCTAATATAAGTGAGTGTTATTGCTGGGTTGAGCGATGGCCGTTGTGGCCCATGCAGATTCTAAGGGAATGTATTCATGGTGGTGGGACAGCCATATTAGCCCCAAGAACTCAAAATGGCTCCAGGAAAACCTTTCTGGTAAGCACTGCTTATACAATTTCTGTTTCCAAACGTTGAACATCGTAATAGTATTAATAGCTATAGGATGTTGAAATGCTTTCTATTTCTCTCCTCTTTAACAGATATGGATGTGAAGGTGAGGCAAATGATCAAGCTTATTGAAGAAGATGCAGATTCCTTTGCAAGGAGGGCAGAAATGTATTATAAGAAACGCCCGGAGCTCATGAAATTGGTTGAAGAGTTTTACAGGGCATACCGTGCATTGGCCGAGAGATATGATCATGCCACCGTTGTGATCCGTCAGGCTCACCACACCATGGCGGAGGCATTCCCCAACCAAGTTCCTCCGATTCCGCCTGATGATTCTGAGCCACGTACTCCTAAGACGCCCCACCCTTCACGTGCATTTCTTGACTCAGATCAATTGCACAAGGATGTTTCTGTGACCTCTCCATCTCATTTTCATGATATGAAGAGAAACGGTGCTGTTATCGAAGAATCTGATTCTGTTATTAGTGCAAGGGGTTTAAAGCAGTTCAATGATCCATTTGCATCTGGTGAACATATGAGCAATGGAAAATTTGCAGAAGGGCGAGCTCGGAAGGGGCTTAATTTTCTTGACACCGGAGAGCAGAGCAATGATACTGCGATTCGAGGCTTGTCTGAGGCTGAACGGATGGCTAAAACTGAGACGGAAATCTTGGCCTTGAAGAA
The DNA here is from genome assembly GCF_004799145.2 of Neltuma alba. NCBI lineage: Eukaryota > Viridiplantae > Streptophyta > Magnoliopsida > Fabales > Fabaceae > Neltuma > Neltuma alba. The sequence continues at coordinate 549,903 of NW_021632377.1, read as the reverse complement.
AGCCCTCGCTAAATTAGAAGGTGAAAGGGAAGCTGGCTTGCTTCAGTATCAGCAGAGTATGGAGAGACTGTCAAATCTAGAGTCAGAAGTTTTTAACACGCAGGAGAACTCTCGAGGACTTGACGAACGAGCAAGTAAAGCAGAAACTGAAGTTCAAACCTTGAAGGATGTGCTCATCAGATTACAGGCTGAAAGGGAAGTTAGTCTTGTTCAGTACCAGCAGTGCTTGGAGAAAATTTCGAACCTGGAGAACAAAATTTCTTCGGCTCTGAAAGATGCAGGAGAATTTGATGAACGAGCTACTAAAGCAGAAATAGAAGCTGACTCACTCAAGCAGGACCTTGCTAGAGTAGAAGCTGAAAAAGAAGCTGCTCTTGATCAATATAAACAGTGCGTGGAGACATCATCAAAATTGGAGGAGAGACTAATGCAAGCTGAGAAGAATGCAAAGAGGATTAATGAGCAAGCTAACAATGCTGAAAATGAACTCGGCGCCATGAAGCTGGAAATTGCTAAGCTTACAGGCGAGCATGATGATGCTGCTCTCCGTTATCAGCAATGCTTGGATATAATTTCCAGCTTAGAGCATAAACTCTCTTGTGCAGAAGAGGAGATGCGCAGGCTAACTTGTAATGTACAGGATGAGGCTGAAAAGTTAGAGAGTTCTGAACAGAAGCGTCTTTTCCTAGAAACATCTAATCATACTCTTCAGTCTGAATTGCAGTCTTTAGTCCAAAAGATTGGCTCTCAGAGTGAAGAACTTAACGAGAAGCAAAAGGAATTGGGTAGGCTGTGGACTTGCGTACAAGAGGAGCGACTACGATTCAAGGAGGCTGAAACCGCTTTCCAAAATCTTCAACATTTGCATTCTCAATCTCAGGAAGAGCTTAGATCTCTAGCTGTTGAACTTCATAATAAGGCTGAAATTTTGGAAAATGTTGAATGCTGTAAGAAGGCTTTAGAGCATGAAGTACAAAGGGTCAAGGAGGAAAACCAATGTCTGCATGAGCTCCAATTATCTTCATCGTTGTCCTTTAGAAATTGGCAGGATGAGATATCAAATTTGAGGGACAAAATAGCAAAACTCGAACAGGAGATCAAACTGCGAGTGGAGGAAAGAAATTCTCTTCAGCAAGAAATTTTCTGTCTTAAAGAGGAGCTCAACAATGCCAATAAAAGACACGAAGCTACGATGGGCGAGGTGGGGTTAAATGGGCTTGATCCACAGTGCTTTTTATCATCAATTAAGAGTTTGCAGGATGAGAACTCAAAGCTGAAGGAGACATGTGAGGCTGACAGAAGCGAGAAAGCTGCTTTTCTTGAAAAACTAGAGATCATGGATAACCTTGTGGGAAAAAATGCTGTATTGGAAAATTCCCTTTCCAACTTGAAAAAGGAGTTGGAGTGTGTTAGAGGAAACGTAAAGTTGTTAGAAGAAACATGCCAGTCTCTACTTGTGGAGAAATCCACCCTTGCTTCTGAGAAGGCCACTTTGTTTTCTCAGTTACAGGCTACAATTGAGAAGCTACAAAAGCTTTCAGAAAAGAACAAACTTTTGGAAAATTCTCTATTTGATGTAAATGCTGAACTTGAAGGACTAAGGCTAAAGTCAAAAATCTTAGAGGACTCATGCGAGTTACTTGATCACGAGAACTCAAGTCTCATTTCTGAGAAAGACACTCTTCTTTCACAGTTCATCACCACTCAGCAAACACTGAAAAATCTAGAGAAACAACGTAGTGAATTGGAGATGAAGCACTTGGAATTGAAAGGAGAAAAGGAATCTGCACTTCAAAAGGTAAACGAGCTACTGTCTTCCTTATATGCTGAGAGAGAAGAGCATTCCAGAATTGTGCAACTCAATAAAATTCAATTGGCTGAGAAGGAATTAGAAATTCATGTTCTACAAGATGATGCAAAATGCCAGAAAAAGGAATATGAGGATGAACTAGATAGAGCTGTAAGCGCTCAAATTGAAAATTTCATCTTACAGAAGTCTATCCGGGATTTGGAGAAAAAGAGCTTCTCCCTTCTTGTTGAATACCAGAGATGCTCGGAGACATCCAAAATGTCTGAAGAGCTGATATCTGAATTGAAGAAAGAAAATGATCAAATGCAGGCTGACATGAATTCTTTGTGTGAAAAAACTAGAATACTAAGGAATGGGTTGCTTCAGGTTCTGAAGTCTCTTGACATCAACCGTGAGCATTTCTATGGAGATATAATTGAAGAAGAGCAGAGGCTTCTGAATCCTAAACATGGCAAACTTCAGGAGGCACAAAATTCTTTAGCTACAGAATTCAACAAAAGCCAGAAACTAGCTATTGAAAATTCGGTTCTTGTTGCATTACTGGGGCAGTTGGAACCAAGGGTACAAGAGCTTGTGACAGAAAGAACTGACCGGGATGAGGAGTTGAGGAACCAATCTGTGCAATTCATGGCATTACAAGCAGAGTTGCAACAGATATTGGGTAAGAATGAGGAATTGAATTTGACAATGAGCAAGGGAGAAGAGAGAATGCGAGTAATGGCAACTGAGATAGAGAATTTGCGGAGGCAGCTGTCAGACTTGGATGAGTTGTACAGTGACTTAAAGGAAGAAAGATGCAAAACTTTTGAAGAGAAAACATCATTGATGAGAAGATTCGTAGATCTTAATGAAGAGAAATTTAATCTGGAAGAAGAGATCCGTGCCATGATTTCCCAGACAATAGCTCAATCTATTGTTTCTGTGGTCTACCAAAACACAGTCTTTGAAAAACTCCTGGCACTTGAGGAGTTAGGTGAAGATCTTGATGAACTTTGTTCAAATCATAATGACCTTGAAAAAGAGGTTGGACAGTGCGAAACTCTGGCCGCCACACTCTATGCTGAATTGCAGATTTCTACCATCAATGAAACCGTACTTAAAGGAAAGGTCTGTGAGCTAGCAGATGCATGTAGGAAACTTGAAAAGGGAAGGACCTCCACAGGTGTGGAAAGTAAAAGGCTGAAACACAGAGTTAGCGAATTAGAAAGTGAAAATGGAAGACTGCGTGATCGGTTGGCTTCTTTTGGCCCAGCTGTCAGTGCTTTGGACAATTGTATATCATCATTGGAGACGCAGACTCTCGTACTGGCAAAATCTCATGACAACGCAGAAGAAAAGGTATTGACAAACTCTTAGTGTTTGGTTCTGCCACTAGGGTAATTTGTGTTTGTGGTTCTATGCGAGTGGGGGAAGGGAAACCACGGGACAGGTTTGGCGCCAGTTAGATGCCCCTGCTTGAGCTCATGGTTGCTTTTGTCCATTAAACTGCATAAGTCGGTTTTTTTTTTTTTTTTGGGGGGGGGGGGTTGGGGATTTAAAATCTCCGGATAGCATGCCTACTTTTCTTGGATATATTATTTGAAATCTTGGCCAAGCCTTTTCTTTTGGTCATGGTTGAAGTCTCTCGTTGTTTATGCAATTATGCTCTACAGCTCTGGTGGGAAAGGCAAGGGAAGGAAGTTCGGGATATTAGTGCGATCCTACAATTATGAACTTTTCTTCTAATCGTATCCCTAAACGGATGGCTTGGGTTGCCATTCACTTATAAGATGAAGCATGCTCAGTTAGTTTTCCTTTGCCTGAGTGAAAGCTGATTAGCTTTGCATATAAAAAAGGAAAATTATTTTACTATTTTTATTTGGTTTTCATGCATTGCATGAAATATGAGAAATAAGCTGCAAGCTTGTTAAATTTTTATATTAAAAGAAATGTTTGTATATGTGTGTGTTTATGTATTATAATACATACTATATAATACGGTGGTCACACACACACACGTCAGCGTAGATGATTGCACGCATTTCTTTTTCTGGATTTAATTTAATGGCCTGCACTCACTGTTTCCAGGCTAATAATTTGGCGAAAAAACAATACGCTGAAGGCAGTGCACAAATGAGCAGAGATCTCATCACGGCACCAGATTCCCTCCCAGACTTCCAACACATACAGAAAAGGATCAATGCGATTGAAATGGCTGTGAAACAAATGAATGGAAGTTTCAGACGGAAGGACAAACTCAAGGAGATTCAAGAACCAAAATCTGGAAGCAGCCGACACCTAGAAAACATTCAAATCAGCAAGCATATTACTCTAGTGGATGAAGCAGAGGATAAACTCACTGATGAAAAGGTGATGAGGAAATCATTGCCAACAATCCAGTACGCAGACAACGAGGTTCTGCCCAAAGACATCATGCTTGATCAAATGTCAGAATGTTCGTCGTACGGGCTAACTCGAAGAGAAACTCTTGATGCTGATGATCCGATGCTCGAGCTATGGGAAACTGCAGATAGGAATAGCAGCATTGGTCTAACTGTCGGAAAGGCGCACAAAACGGCTACCAGACCATCGAGCCACCATCAAAGAAGAGCAAGCAGGGAATCCAGAACTAAAATTCCCTCCACAGAGTCAATGACTGAAAAGGAATTGAGCGTGGACAAATTAGAGGTCTCAAATTCAAGAAGATTCACAGAGGGCCGTGACGAAAACAGCAAGCGGAAGCTTCTAGACAAACTTGACACCGATGCACAAAAGCTCACAAACCTTCACATCGTCGTGCAAGACTTGATAAAGAAGGTAGAAATCACCAAACAAATCCCAATGGGGAAGGATATTGAGTACGATACAGTTAAACGGCAGCTTGAAGCTTCTGAAGAAGTCATCACAAAGCTGTTTGACGGAAACCGGAAGTTGTTGAGGAAAGTAAGAGACGGAACGGTGTCGTTTGGGGGGAAGCGAGCAGGGGGAACAGATTCCGACGAGAGCAGCGGAAGCGTCAATAGAAGCAGAAGGAGAGCCGCAGAACAAGCGCGGAGAGCATCGGAAAAAATAGGAAAGCTTCAAATGGATGTGCAGAGACTGCAATTTCTGCTTCTGAAGCTTGACGAAGAGAAACAAAGTACAGGAAAAGCAAGAATGACTGCTGATCGAAGTGCTAGGGTGCTTCTGCGAGATTATCTTTATGGAGGGACGAGATCAAGAACGGTTATCCACAAGAGGAAGAAAGCACCCTTTTGTGGATGTGTTCAGCCTCCCACCAAGGCATAGTTTAGAGCTTACCAGTTGTCTTCAGGAAATTTAGAGGCAGATGACTAGCGATGTCTAACTGATAACATTCATTTTTTTTTCAAGGAAAAAAATATTTATGTTATGCCCTCCATGCTTAGTTTATGTATAGCTTTCTAGCTTAAGTGCTTAACTGAATATATTTTGCAGTTCGGAATTGAATTGGGTTAATTCATTAGTTAGTGAAGTTTTGTGATTTAATTCCTAATGTTTTGAAAATTTGCACAATGGGCAAATATCAGGTCCAGAGAGAGAAGAAAAACATAGATCGTCTAGTCCACAATCCTCCCTACTATCCCCACCTTTTCCTCTTAATAATTTCCGCCGCTTACTCGCACATTTGTCAAACTTTTTTTATGCAACTTTTTTCTTATTATGAACTCATCGACCTTTTTGTATGACTTGTTTCCTATTGTATACGTATCAACCACCTTTATAACCTTTTGTTGTTACAAACGGTACCTATCGAAAGAGGATTCAGCATCAATATATTTGTATCCACCCTCTCAACTACAACAAAATTCAAAAAGTTGAACTACATTCAGAAAAAATTACTTTTGTGCATTACGATATAAAACTCTCATCATATATTTATCTTATACAAAACAAAATAAAATAAGTTAAACCAAACATCTAAGAGGATTGAACTTCAGCAAGTGCCATTCTTCCGATTAGTCCTGGTCTTCTGCTTAACTGCTAAGGACTTTTGGATTGACTTATAAGTAATTTTTCAAACATAATTTATAGAATACGAAGTAAGTATGTGAGAAGAGTTTTGTCTTAACTTATATGAACTTGCTTAAAAGTCTGTTTTGAACAAAGCTCCAAACAAATCCTAAGTTTGCCAGCTAACAGTACCATTTCAAATACAGAGGCGACGTATAAACACTTCTTTCAAATATGCTCCTTTGGTCAATTTAACTTAGAGCAGAGACAAATAAAAAAATATACGAAAGATAATGAATTACATTTCAGTATAACTAACCACTGGAAAATTGTTCATTTACATTTGCGCGTGTTGACCTGCAGCTTCTATAAACGCCTTGATTTAGCTTGGCACTGCTAAGTATGCGATGAATACGTATACATTCAACATAGCTTATATATATAGACTCCTCTCGCAGAACACAAATAGATTAACTTACCTATGTGTCCTTTCATCTCATGGTTGATATGATCTATATATCTTTTGTAAACAGAACCTACTGGGGAACCTTTCAGAAATAGAGTTACGGATTCCTAGGATAGTGTAATGAATTGCTGCAGAGAACTGATCAAACTTGGTGGCCAGTGCTTTCTGTCTCTGACATAAGAGAGGTCTGAAAAATGTGGATCAAGCAGAGTAGCAATGGTGAACTGGTTCTCTGCAAGCAAAGGGGCATGCTTATCTGTGTACAAGGCTGCAGCAAGAGCTGCATGAACCTCTGGTTTTGGGAAACAAAAATACAGTATTAGAACAAGGTTGTAAAATTCCTTCTGTAAAGCATAATGATTCAAGGCGTTTACCCGGATAGCCTTTTAGAGATATTGAAACATCTTCCATTTCTGCTATAGCTTGTTCTCTGTCACCAACTTCATACAGCGCAAGTGCTCTTCCTACCCTAGCATAGTCTGACAATGCCAAGTCTTTGTAGTTTTCAATAACCTATAACAAGTGCATATTTGTATGTATACTTGAGTACAGATCACTAGGAAAATCAAAACATAAATTTCAATGATAAACTCAATGACACTTGGTGTTATGTCCTGTCAACCGTGTTATTCAGGTTTGGCGCTCCACATCAAAATTATGAATTTCATTTAATGGCGCATCTATAAAGGCTTTAAATTATCTGCATACAATCAACTAGAATGAGTCTGTATTTTCATGGGGTTTAAAATGAACCACGTAACACCTGATAAAACTTAACATTTACATAAATCATTTGGCTCAATCATACCATAATAGAAAAGGTTTAAACTCGTTTATCACACCATCATGGTAGATAATCCTCCTGTCCTAAATCTCCTAAATCTAAGACGGATCTTGTATGTAATTTACAATACAATATGGATTGGGAATGCTAAAGAATTGTAATTAGATACCAAATTGTGCACTTACCCTTAAGGAAGAAGATTGGGGGGAGAGAACACCATGGTCAGTCATCAAAACTAAGAATTATTTTTAAGATCTTGTAGTCATACAATCAAATGGAAAATCAAGAACGCTCCTCTGACATCAACAGACTATCAAACGAAGTCAAAAAGGAAAAGGATGAGGGATTATTACCGTAGAAAAGTAGGCAAGAGCGCCATTGAAGTCACCCTGAGCCTGCAATTCCCTCCCTTTCTCCAACAACTCCACAGCTTCTGAAACTCTCCGCGATATTACAGCACTCGCATCCTTTTCAACCGCAGTAACAGGATCATATTGATCGGCAGCATAGGAAGACCCAGACTGAAATTTATGAGGAAGGAGAAGGAAACCAGAGAGTGGAAGAGAGAAGAGAAACAAACGTCTGTTTGGGAATTGGCGTCTAGAATTGGGAGTATGGCAATTCTGAATCCTGAATCTGGGGTTTCGTCGAAGAAGGGGAGAAGGAAGATAAGAAATGTGTGGCGCTTTGCAGGACGCACCCATAGTTGCGAATTCGGAATCGAAAACAGATCCTCCGTGCAGCCAAAATGACGTTCCCTTCCCAGAGCCGAGGATGCGATGATAACCTCATTTTTTGATTTTATTCCGTACTACACAATCCTCCGTCCACACGTATTATAAAGTAATGTATTAAACACGTTGCGACTTTAGGAACGAGATATGAATATAAAGTTAATTTTGCAATTTTAGTTTGGAAAATTTATAATTAAATTTGGTTAAAATACCTAAATTTAAATTCAGTCCTACACTTTTAATTATCTTATCTTTTAAATTTATTTTTAAAACAATTTTTATTAATTGTACATATTAAATGAAAAATTTTATTGATATGAGTAGTTTTCAATATAAAAAATTAAATACTATATTTTAAGGAAACAATAGATAACCTTTTTATAAATAACTCAGCTAATAATTTTTAATATTTACAGATTAATTGTCTAATTTTTGTATTTAGAGTCTTAGGAAGTATAGGTGTATAATTTTAAATTTATGTTCGTTAAAGCCAATCTCTTCCAATTTGTTAAGTTAGATTTAAAAATAAGTATATTCTATCACTATTTAATCTAAAAAATATTTTCCCAAATTTTGTGAGTAAAAATGTGATATTAATTGAAGGGAAAACCATTTCGTAGGTATCTGTAGTTTTCTTTAATTTTTAATGTGTGTTTTTTCCTCTTAATCAAGAGCTTTTGTAACTTGCCTCATTAGTATCATTAGCTCTTATACAAAAACTACTTATGTTAACAGAGCAAAATTACAATGTTTAAGTACAAAGAAATACACAAATACCAAATTAAAAATTGAGAAAAACTACAGATACTTGCAAAATAATTTTCACTTAATTAAATGATGTATCTTACCTTAAAGCCGAACGTAAATATTTTCCCTCAATTTTGCAGTGCCAAGACTAAATTGATAAAATTAATGAATTTTTTGGTTATCAGATCAAATCACTACACAAATGACATACGATAAGTTTTTTTTTTTAATAACTATTCACACCATGAAAGTAGTATGAATTATTATGAATTTCATATTTTATGATGACGATAATTCATTGATTGATATCAATATTGATGATGATATCAACATTGATCAAAACAAGATATCATCTATATTTTGTTTTACTCCAAAAAAAAATATTATCTATAGTTTATACAAATTATAATTGTAATACTAAACTCTATAATTCATTAATTCACACATTATTTATTATTTTACTTCAGTAGTAAAACTTTTTACATGATCTTATCTCCCCTACAATTATCCAAGAAACAAGCTTATCTACTAATTATTTCGTTAAAAAAAAAAAGTTGATCGAAAGTTGGAGGAAAATCATTGCGTAGTTATGATGTACAATTGCTTTTACTTTTGGGTAACAAATCCTCCATTACATCACATTATATCCACCAAGTTTTCAACTCATCAATGCATAAAAGAATAATCATTGCACTTTTACATTTGACATTACGAGTCATGACAGACAAGAACCTTATATGTGAAGCTAAAATGTGAACAATGACTTGTGGAGCCCCTAACCAATCAATAAACGTGTTAAAAATGTGATTTTTTAAATCTAAAGCACAACAGTAACACTCCCTATAAATGATAGGTCGATCTTGCTTGTAACCTTGTGCTGCTAGTGCAAAAACATCAACAACAATTACTAGTGGATGCATCATCTTGAGGAGGGTTGTCATTAAAAATGTTCTTTTTGAGCCCCTTGGAGCCCTCAGCTAAGAGACTAGGCGTATCCAGGATCTGCAACAACATGCAACATCACTTGAACCATTTTATGTCATCCAGCTATTGTTCCCCACAACAAGAATATTAATACATATTCTCAAATTCAAAAGTAGCTTCCGGCCATTTCCATTTCCCCCCCCCCCCACCAATTTTTCTGGCTCTATTTAATTTTTTGTGCATAAGGAATTTATATGGCATCCGAATAAAAGCCCCAAATGTGCTCAGGAACGGGCAACATACCTTCAAAACAAGCTCTTCAAAACACTGCTGTACATTAATTCGAGTTTTAGCACTGCATTCAATAAATAAGCATCCGTATTCTCGGGCAAAGTCTATTCCCTCTTCCTTAGATACAACTCGATCACCCTCCTGCAAAACAATGGTCTCACCCTCTTGCACATTTAATCCCATTATGGAACGCAAGAACATATCAAGTACAAAGTTCAAATACAATTCATTAGTCAGAAAAGAAACAAATATAGAAGTCAAGAAGGGTTGTTTATTTTAATTAGTTGGAATGTGATATAACTGCAGGCATTAAGAAGACATATGGGAGGAAAATAAGGAAGCAACCAAGGGAAGAAGATAAATCCACTGGTCAAAACAATTATCCCAGAGCTCCAGGAAATGAGGAGCAACTCTAATTGGCAGCTAGCTACTAGCCTTGTGAGTCTTAAACCTTGTAGGCGGGGTAGGACTGCTTTTGGTAGACTATGTTGCTTCGTAATGAAACTGAAATGCCTTAGGACTTATTTTGGAAAAGAGTTGTGAGGGAGAGACCTGGCCTCTCGAATGCCATGGGAGAGCCGCTGTGTTAGCCGCGTTTATTGTATTTCCAGTGTAACCTTTTGTTTGCTAGTTGCTGTTGTGATCTATTTTGGTATTAGGGGGAAATAGGGCTTTGGCTTGAATCACGGAAGCTTGTTGTATCTTTGATTCAGTTCTGAAATACTAATATCAAAGCCTCAGGATTTTCCTCATTTATTGCTGCTCTGTTTCATTTTGCTGGTCTGGTTTCAGGTTTATTGAATATTAAAGCAGGGTCACAACAGAATGCTACCATATTAATATTCAAATTCATAGCCAACGTACTTTCTCTCTATAGGCATCCAAAACCCGGAGAGAACTGGAAAAATTGAATGGCAGGAGATCTGCCCCTCTTCTCCTAGTCAATTTTAGATTTGCCTGTCTCTAACGGTGCCCGACAGTTTTTCTATGGTCCAACTTTTCCTAATCGTATGCATTAACTGTCAATCCAGACTCGCCAGAAATTTAGAATTTAACAGCCGAGGATTAAACATTGTAAGCAGAAATAAAGGGAACAGCAATACTCAAGTGAATCAAAAATAGCAGACTGGACCTTAGGTCAGGCACCAGGCAGAAATTTGCAGTAGAAAATCACTTATTGATCAAGACGTCGTTCAAAGCTTCTTAAAAAGAAGCAGCTTATGCTTGTGAGCTTCTTAAAAGATACCTTATCCACTTTGTTCCCAACAAGCATCTTGATGCAGTCCTGATTTGTTGAATAAAGATCTATTTCCTTTGCCCATATTTCAGATAAATTAGTAAATGTTTCTCGTCGAGTTACATCATAAACTGCATCAGTATAAGGAGTAAAATATAAAGATCAGCAGCAAATGCAAAAGTGAAATTCTAGTACGAACTACAGGGTCCCATAACCCATGACAATCTATTCCATCGCATCTAATTCAAATATCCATCATTACACAATGAAACCAACCAATATTTTACATCTTAGGAGGAATTCCAGTCTGTTCATTAAATTGCCATGAATCAAAAAGATAGAAGACAATAAACTTTACTAAGAAGCCAAACATGCGCTTCCTGTAGTTTAAGTGTTTCATACTGCAAGTGTTTAACATGTAGAAAAGTTGTTTCAAGGGCATAAAAGTTTAAATTTTTCAATATGATCTCGTAAAACTCAAAAAATCATAACTTGGATGAAACACAATTAAAATTCCAATAAAACATAAATGCAAGATAATATATCCCAAAACCCAAAAAAACTGAACTAAATACTAACTCCTAATTTACTGATAAGTAAAAAACTACCACATTTTTATTTATAAATAGTAATTCCTAGATGAAAATTACACCATAGATTTATACGATTAACAACATCTTCTCCTTCTCATATCGCAGGTGTTCTAATTCTGGCCACCAACTTAACAAGAATATGTTGATACCATTTTTATCAATAGAATACAGTCTACAACAGGTTTAGATATATTAAGTGCAATAAAAATTTTACAAAATCCAGCATATAATATTTTGTATATAAGGAAGATCCAAAAACTAGAGGGTAAAAACTTGCCCATGATGATCCCCTGTGCCCCTCGGTAGTAAGAACTTGTTAGTGTTCTGAATCTCTCTTGACCGGCTGCATTTGTTAGAGAAGGAAAATAATCAGATACGGTACAATAACTTAAACAATCAAAATCCATCCATGATCATTTTTTATCACGATATCAGCAATCTTATAAAAGGATTTCCTAAAAAGACAAAAAGCATGATGTGAAACATTAGGAAATAGAGTGCTGATAAAATAATAGTTAATACCTGTATCCCAAATGGCAAGCTTCAGCTTTTTACCGCCTAAAGTCACATGCTTGACCTTAAAATCAACACCTACATGTGACAACACATAAGAAAGCAGATAAGTACTGGAATACCAAAATAAGATCCAAATCAAAGAACAACCCCATAGAATTAACATACATTGGGTTCGATAATCGTACCGATTGTGGGGGTGAGATCTTCAAAGGTATCAATAGTGAAACATAGGAGCAGACTACTCTTCCCAACCCCGGAGTCCCCAATCATCAACAGCTTAAACATGTAATCGAATTCGGACTGACTCGAAGTTGAATCCATCACAATCCACCTTGGAACACCAAATCACCAATCACTGAAAGAATCAACAGAAGAAATAGCAACAGACAAGCGTAAAATACATGACGTCAAACATCCATCTCTTGGAAAATGCTGCGAGAGACATTACCAGAATAAAGACCTAACACGAAATCCTATTTCTGAAATCATCCAGGTGACAAGCAAAAAAAGAAAAAGAACGATCGTGGAATGTTAACTTCATTTTTCTTAAAAATCAACTTTGAGTTTAGACACGCATAATTCGAAACGAGAAACATAGACACAGCGATTTCTGTGCCTTTTTTATGTCCAAAGGATTTCTGTACCTTAAAAAGTGGAAGAAAGAAACAAGGAAGGAGGGAATTCAGGAATGAAAGATGAGAGGAAGAAGAAACAAATTTGAGCACTAGGCGCCACGAAATGAAGCCCCTTACCGTATGCGGGTTTGCCGCTTAATTCTCCTTGAGACTCCCACGCCGACTTAAAATTATTCCAATCTTATTTCAAAAATATTAATAATATTATTAATACTACCTCTCCTTAATACTACTTCCAATCCTAATTATAAGAGTTAATTGATTAATTTAAAAAAAATTTAAAAAATAAGTTAAATTGGTTATTTGTAGTAAATAAGTGTTATCTTTCCTAAAATATCCCTGCTAATCAAGTGTATTGGCTAGAATTATCATTACCAAAAGGACTACTTTGAGAAAAAATGTATAAATATAGAGCCAAAGTAAATTGGAGTCTTATATTTACGATCAAAATAAAAATCAAATAAGGTCTTATATTAAGGACTGGAGGTAGTATAAGAGATAATTCACTAATTTAAGTAAATTATGAAGATTAATTAAGTTAGTTACTTGTAATAAATATGTGTTATTTTTCTTATAATATCTTTGTTAATCAAATGTATTAGCTAGAACTACCATTATTATAATGTATTAGCTAGAACTATTACTATTATAAGGAATATCTTAAAAAAATTGATAAATATAAAAAAAGATTTTATATTTAAAACTAAAATAAAAATTAAATGAGATTTTATATTAAGAACACCAGGTGATTACTATTTTGTGGAATGTGATGAGTGGTTGTGGGAAAAAAAAAAGAATGTGATAAGTGGGTTCTTGTTTAAGATATAAAATGTAATAAAACACTTATAATTTATCTTTAATAATATTTTTGTCTTATTTTTTTTACTTTTAATTTAATTTATGGCTATCTTGTCCTCTCTCTTGCCAATAAATTGTAGTACCAAACCAAAAGATAATTTTGAAAAGTTACAAGAAAATTCATATCTCACAAATTTTACCTAATTATCTTATTAATGGCAAGTTGTCTGCGTCACCTGTTATGTTTAGATAAAATCTCGTGTTATTATCTCATCCCAATATAAATAGGAGTAATTTAAATTGGTTTTTCATAATCAAACACCTTTGAGAGTTTAAATGCACAACTTTACACCTCCGAAGTCATAAGAAAAATGCTTAATCCCAATGACTATAAACTATAAAGGTAAAGTAACTATAATAACTATGATTTGAATCATATAATAAATCATTTTTCAAGATATATTCATATATTTAAAGGATAATCTGAAAATTAGTTAATTATAATTTTTAGTACGTCAATTTAAAAATAAAATTAATATTTTATAATAGAGAGTTTTAATATAATATTTACATAGGTCATTGATTTAGTTAAAAATTATACACACATTTATTTTTTGCCTTTTCATTTTATATTGAAAAATGTGATGTCTTTGATTATATATGTAAATGCATATGCTTCGAAAGTTCAAATCCCCTCTAGGAGGCTTTTTATATTTTCGGGTTTTGGCCATCTACTCTTGGTACATTTCGAAGGCTTGCGCGAGCCGAGTCAAAAGCACGATTCAGCCGAGTTTAAGCGAGTGGTGAACGAGTCAACGGGACACCGAATATATCGAGCGAGTGAATCCAATTCTCTCGGTATTGATTTGTAAACACAAGAAAATTATTTCACGTGATCAGAATGATGAATATAGTGAAGCTATACACACACACAAACACATACTACCTTTAGTCTTTAATATAAAACTCAATTGACTAATTTAAAAAAAAATTAAGAAAGTTACCACACTATTTTAAACTATTGATATTTCTCATTTTTCTTCAAACTAATTGACCTCACTTATAAATTGACACATATTTTAATAATCTATGTAAGCATTTTATATGGGTCATGTGTGTAACTATTTTATATAGATCATATATCATATATTATAATTAAGTAATTTAAGAATTTTTTTAATCTTTCTAAATTAGTTGACTATGTCTTATATTAAACACTAAAGGAGGTAGTATATATATTTGCTCTTGTTGATATTATGCGCTGTTTTTGTTTCTTCCTCTTTAATATGATTTTAAACTCATGAGATCATTTTTCTTTCTGAAGACCTTTCTTATTAAGGATGGATTATCATGAATGATGATTTTTAATTATGTTGTTTTTTCTGATAACCAGCGCCAACTTGTAGTCTGTTCTAGTAATTAGATTCATGATTTCTTGAAAAGCTTTATAATTAATTCATAATTTGGGAATCTTGGTGACTAGTAATTTTAAATGGATAACTAAGATCAAAATAAATAATAATTTTTTTGCTAACAAAATAAATAAGGAAAAATTCCAGAGAAAAAAAACCCTGAAATTATCATTTTCTAATTCGGACACCTAAGAGTTGAAAATAACAGAAAAAGAAGTAGTGCCTGATCTTGTATTTTACAAACGTAGTTAAATGACTAAAATGCTCTTATATCATATTTGGAAAAAAAAAGTTATTAAACTTATTATTACTAATACAGTTCTTGTCATTACCTATTCAATAATTGTCATTGTTAGTTCAGAACTTGTTAATAAATAACTTATTATTATCAATATATTTCTTGTCCTTTACTATTCAACACTTGTCATTATTAGTCCATAACTTATTAATAAACTTTTGATATAAGGTTATTTCAGTGATTTAACTATATTTGTAAAATATCAGATCATGCATCATTTCTTTCTTTGTTATTTTCAACTCTTAGATGCTTGATTTGGTATATCAAAATTTTCAACTTCTTTATTTGTCATTTTTCCAATAAGTAATAAATTAAATCATTTTCTAATGTTATAAAACATTTGATTTAATATAATTATAGTTTGTTGTGTATAACTCAAACGTTCTCCTCAACGAAGTTGATTTCTGATCTTGCTTATTTAAAAAAAGTGAAGTTACATGATAAAGATTGGTGATATGCAATGAATTCTATTAAATTTATGTCATACGCAGTTTTTTTGGGGCCATCATTTCAGATATAAGTTTATAGGTTGGCCAAAAACAAAAACTACATTTTATCTTAAAGAATGAGTTGACAATTTTTCACGTGAATAAATATCATTTTGTAATATATATTTTATATTAAAATAATTTTTTAACTGGATCTTTTATCTATGTTATTTATGTTTCGGACATTATTTGAAATACATATTTATATGCATCATACTACCTCCGGTCCTTAATATAAAATCTTGTTTGACGTTTATGTTGGTCCTAAATATAAGACCCCAATCCATTTTGTCTCTCATATTTACTCAATTTTTTTCAAAATAGTCCTTCTAATAATTATAATTTTAACCAACACACTTGATTAGTAAGAATATTTTAGGAAAAACAACATCTATTTGTTACAAATAACTAACTTCACTTTTTTTCTTAATTTTCTCAAATTAGTCAACTAGCTCTTATAATTAGGACTGGAGGCAATACTTTGTATGATGAAGGTTTGTGAATTGCAACAAATTTCATTTAAATTATTTTATATAATTTTTTATATCACATAAACTAACCAAGACTAAAAGAAATAATGTAAAGTGACTTGAGCATGTTGTATTTTACTTTATCGAGATAGCCCTTTCAATTTTATCTTTTATATTTAGGTAGACTCAAGTTTGAATTTTGGCACTCAAACTATTATAATTACTTTTATTATGATAAATACCTGTTGATATAATGATTTTTATATGTTACTTTTTATTTGAAATTTGTAATTTTAGGATTCAATTTATTTCTAAGGGTTGGATTTATAAATTTATAATTAATGTCTTGAAATAAAATAAGAGTACTTTGGTAAAGAAAATAAGAGTATGAAATAAATAAATAAAAATGTGGTTGACTTTTATAGTTTTGATAAGTTCATCATTCAGAAAGCCCAAAGTTTTATTAATTAAAAATGATGGAAAAATAAATTAATTAGTATTCATCATTAATTTAATTTGATTAATTAGAATTGGTTTTGACTTTGTAATTCTAATTAGTTTGAATGAATATGAATAAGTTATTACTATTTCATTTTTAAAAAGATAATTATAGGATATGGTGAGAGAGAATATAGGAGATTTAATTAGGGGTAAAACAGTATTTGTAAATTTATATTTTATTATTTGGTCCTTCTAAACAATTATAGTTTTTATGATCCTTTCCAATAAATATCATCCATATAGGTCCCTCTCTCTAATTCTCCCTTAAAAGTTTTTGATCATTTAATCTAAATATAAATATAAATAGTAAAATACTCTAACTATCTCTCTATTTTATCTAAATTACAGAAATCTTTTTTTATTTTGAAAATATATATAAACTTTCTTTGAAATTAAAATGCATTTTACATAAACCTTCCTTGTATATTTGAAATTTCATTTCCATTCATTCAATTGTTATATGACCGTTAAATTTGACTTTTGAATTTCTATTTTGACCAAAATATCCTTCCTTAATATAAAAGTTATTTAAACATTTATATTTATCAAAAAAATAATTTTTGATACAACAAAAAACAATTTTAATACATGCATTTTCAAATTTTTTATATGCAATTTTATTAATTTTAATTATATTATAAGATTTCATAATTTTAATTTTTCACTGCATAATGAAACCTATTTATTTAATTTTTTTTAGATGGCTAGAAAATATATTAAATAAATATTTTTCTTATACAACATAAATTGTCTAAATTGGAGAGACTATAGAAACCATTTAAATTTAAAATTTAAAATTTTAAAATAAAAATTTTGTCAAAAACATTTATAATGTATTTAGTTTATTATATATTTATTTAAAGAACTAATCAAGTTTTTATTCAAGGTTTTTATGTCTGCATTAAATAAATAAATTAAATTTTCATCCAAATATAGTAAAAACACTATAAAATACTATTTATAAAAATAAAAAATAAAATTATGGAAAATAAAAAAATTTAAATTCGTCAAAATTTGTTAGCCAAAATTTAGGAATCTAGTATTATGAAGCTTAAATTAGTAAATAAAAAGTATCTCAATATAAATTTTAATTAAAAATATCTTTTTAAAATATTTTTAACAGAATTAACGGTTTGGATTGAAGTATATGTTTTCAAAATAGAAGGAATATTAGTGAAATTAAAATAAAATACAAGAGATGCCAGAGTATTTTACTCAAATATAAATGGTGCAAATTAAATCTCATCACAGCATCAAGAAAACTGTTATATAATAAGATAGTTATTACGAGTAGCTCACCCCTTTTTGGCATTTCATTGTTTCCTTTCCTCTCAAGAACAAGACTGCGATGCAAAATGTGTCACTTTCAATTCCATTTAAGAGGTGTTTACTTTTTCTTTTTTGGCCAGATTAAGAGGTGTTTGCTTTTAGTTTTAGTTTTGAGTCCATAATTAAATTGGGTATGTACAGGAGTATTTGGATATTTTTTAAGAAAAGCATGATTTTAATTCTCATAATTATTAAACAATTGGTTCAACCCTTGTATGCCTGCATATATACTTCTCAAATCACAAAAAAAAAATACACGTATAATCGATTGTTTAGTTGCACAAAATTCTGTGTCCCTGCATTTATCACAATCGATAGCTTTTTTCTAATAGTCCTAATTGTTTAAATTCATTTTAGATTTTAAAACAAGGACGTCAAGAGAATAGGAAAAAAAATTCGTGGGATTTGATCTAGCAATGTTTAAGTAGAAATCAAACCATAATTTTAAAAGTAATTTTGTAAAATATAAAATATATATAAAAAGAGTTTTATCTCAATTTATGTAAAAATATTTTTTAAAATACTTTTCGCATGTATCAAATACCCTAGATCGATAAATCTAGGGTCCTTGAGCTTGTATTAGGCCAGTCCTTTATTGGGCCAAGCCGGTCTGTTGATAAACAGTACTTTTTTAAAAAAAAATTAATATAAATTTTGGTCTCTTAAATTTGGACCTAATTTGGTATTGGTTCATGAAATTTCAAATATGTGGTATTAGTTTTTGAAATTATATCTGTTTCAAACTGTTGGTCACTTGGTCTCTAGTATTTTGATACTGTTAAAATCTTTTGACATGCATTGAAATATTTTTGACAAATCAATGTTTGAATTCCTATTAAGAGCAGTGTTTATATTTAATGCCTAATAATACCTCGAACAAAATTACTTTTAATAAGAGGATGCTTATGTCTAGCAAAAAACTAACACACAAATATATCAATACTAAGTTCAAATCTAAGAACTCATTTAAATGTGACAAGTAATGCTATGACTGGGATGACTAGCAATTGACATCAACAATAACTGTTAGCGTTAATAATTTACAAATAGTATAATTTTGTACAAACACTATAATATTACCTCATGTTCTTAATATAAGAGCTTATTGATTAATTTGAGTAGATTACGAAAAATTGTTAAATTATTTATTTATAATAAATAGATATTGTCTTTCCTAAAATACCCTTACTAATTATGTGTATTAGCTAGAATACATTTAATTATAGGTTAAAGATTCTAGCTAATGCATATGATTAATAAGGGTGTTTAACATATGCAACTACTATAAAGACTACCTTGAAAAAAAAAAAAATATGAGATATAAAGTATATTAAAATATTATATTTAGAACTAAATTAAATATCAAATTAGTTTTTATATTAAGAATAGGAGATAATATTATATTACTCCTCCGGTCTTTCATATAAGTACCAATTCTTGAGTTGGTTTTTGTTCTAAATATAAGATCTATTTCTCATATTTATCAATTTTCTCTAAATTACCCCTATAGATATTCCCTGTATCATAATCAAGTAGAAGAGGAAAAGGGAGTATTAAGAAAGATGATTATGGTGTTTTAGGAAAAATTTGTCACTTTTCTCATAATTAACTAACTTACCTAACTTTCTTAATATAATCAAATTAGTTAAATGAGTTTTATATTAAAGACCGGAAGAGTATTATATTGATATGTTGATTTTCTTACTGTTTTGGAGGGGGCCGGTGATTGACCATGTCTTGATTCTTGAGGGGAAACCCAAGGAAAAGGGGAATCATATTGGGCTCCGAAGCAAGCTTCCTTCTAAAATGGGCATCCTAGTAACCACGGAAACAGACCCATTTTAAGGTTGATTTTCTAATTCATTTCCATTTCCTTTTCTCATAATTACTTCTAGGGAAAATTACGCACAGTTCCCAAGAAAGAGACTTTATTCATTTAAGGTCTTATAAAATATCAAAATTACTAGCAGGTCCTAAGGGACTTTAGAGTATTATATTTTAATTGTAAAATGACATTACTACCCCTCAGATTCTCAATTCATATTTTCTCTACCATTGCAATTAATAATCTCAACAGCAACTGTTATCAACCTAACAAGAAGGTGTTGACAACCTAAGCAGCATCTGTTGACAATTTTTTTTATAAGATCACAACCTCCACATAAAAGTAAATTATAACCAAATAGTATAATACAACAACTTTAACACTGAAATAGGAAGCTTTTCAAAACCATTAAGAACTTTAACTAAACCCAATAAGATTATAATAAAATTTTAATGTGGAGATCCATTGACAACCTCAACAGTGAGTATTAATAAGCCAAGGATATCTGTTGACAACCTAGGCAATGTCTGTTAACAAGTGACTGTGTAGGATAATATAACCTCTACATAAGATCAAATTATAACTAAACAGTATAACATAAGAACTATATAAGATCAACTTTAACAATATTTAGTTATAATTTAGTTACTTATAGTTGCTAGATGTTATATTATCCTATAAAGTCAGTTGTTAACAGACACTGTCAAGGTTGTTAACAGCTCTTCTTGAGTTATTAATACTCACTGTTGAGGTTGTTAATGGAGCTCTGCATTAAAAATTTTCTATAATCCTATTGGGTTTAGTTAAAGTTTTTAATGGTTTTGAAAAGCTTCCCATTTCAATGTTAAAATTGTTGTATTATAATATTTGGTTATAATTTACTCTTATGTGGAGGTTATGTGATCCTATAAAAAAAGTTGTCAACAAATACTGTTTAAGTTGTCAATACCTTCTCATTGGATTGTTAATAGTCGCTACTGAGGTTGTCAATCACAATGACAAAGAAAAAATGAATTAAAAATATGAGGAGTAGTGATGTCATTTTACAATTAGAATATAATACTCTAAAGTCCCTTAAAACCTATTAGTAATTTTGACATTTTGTAGAATCTTAGATAAATAAAGCCTTTTCTTTGAGACCTGTGCCTAATTTTTCCTTGTTTCTATCCTTTACCCCCACCAGTTTGTCTGTCTGTTTCCCTGGTTGATTTTTATGGTCATCCTTATCCCTTTTGTTCAAGATGTGATGTTCATGCGGAGCCATGCACGCAATGGTATAACATTAAATTTAGTTGGCTATGGCACCAATCTCTTATTTGGTCTAATTAAAAGTTTTGTATGAGTAAATCAGGTTATATTTGATTTTTTTTTCTCCTTACAAAACATGAAACAACATCATTTTGGGCTAAAAGAACAAAGAAAAAAGTTATCCTTCATATTCATGGTTTAATAACTCTGTCGTATTGGCTTGTATATGATTTATATATGAATGTCCCATTTATTTGTGAATTATTGTCTTTTTATTTAAATATTACTCTTTTTCATAATTATATGTAAATATTTTTTATATATATTTTAAATATATTATATTATTTTAATTGACTTGATTCCACCACAATAAAACCACTCTCTTCATTCTATTGCCTTAACGAAATCAACCGGCGGCTCGATTTTAAATGACTTGTGTGATAGTGGTAAGATGGCCGGTGTTATTTATTTATTTACTTCTGATTTGGTACTATAGGCTGTTTAGATTAACTTTTTAGAAATGGTTTTATGAAATTCGAGATGAATACTGAGAAGAATTTTGTGTCAATAAAAAATGTTTTTCCCCCCTTGAATGCTAATGGTAGCATTTCTGGTGAAAATATTATAAAATAAGATAATAATGGAAAAATAGGAGAAAGGAGAGGGGGATGAATGAACAAGTACGGATACAGCCTTTTCTTTCTGGGCACCAGCCTCAAGGATATCAAATTTATTACTATTTTCAGTTTTAATTATATGACTTCATTTATAATTTACAAACGATATCTTATAAATAGAACTGGAGATAGTAGTACATCAGGGATTTTAACGTCGTTTAGAAAACCTATAAGAGAAAACAGATACGCTAGAATCAAGTTGAAGTATTTTACTTATCTATTTTATTAAATTCACCTACGTTCTTGTGTTCTCTATAAATGTACACAAATGAAAAATAAAAAGAATGATCAAAGAAATAATAATACAACTTTGATCTATCATCACCAACCAACTATAGATTGGTGTACACGTATTGTATTGGCCAATTAAAAAAACTTGCTAAACTGGGTTTTCTGGTGATTGAACATATCTGGCTCTGAGAGGAACATAGTCTCCATGATGATCTGCCAAAGATGACTTATCAACATGTTCATGGTGGTAAGATTTGCACACGAAATAGAGCACAGTTTGAACAACTAGACCCAACAGTATCACCATCAAAAGACATATCAAGCCTAGAATTGCAACCCCAATTCTCACTTCCCTTCCCACTCTCAATCCAATCACAACAAAAATCTCAAACCCTAATTGAATTCCCAGGAAGCACAGCAAGATCACACAGGATACAACAATGGAGGTCCCCTTCTTCCCCTTCATCAATTCATTGCCCTTAGTCATGGCTTCTCTACCGTGACTATCTTCCAGCACAGAAATCACACTAGCCAAATGCCAGATTATGGTTACATACACAAATCCAATCAAATACAGCAGGAAGAGAATCCCCCCAATTATAAGCCCAATGAATCATCGAAACCAATTACGGAAAGCCAGAAGATGAACAAGAGCCCAGAAACAACATTATAGGCAAAAACAAGCGCAATATTCCAATTAAAAGTTATCAAAAGATTGCTCCAAACCTTGGAAACGACGTCCATGACTTTCCTGAAAGTGACATTGGCGGAAGCGTAGATGGAGGCGACAGTGTACACAACAGTAGAAGTGGAGAGAAGCGAGAGACTCAAGAGGAAGGTGAAATAAGCGAATTTGAGGAGGAAGAAGGAAGTCCATTGAGAGAAGAGAATATCAGAGAGGATCACGCAGGTTTGGGAATCTTGAGGAGCACGATGCAAGGAGGCTTGGTTATGGAGAATGTTGAAGAAGATGAGTTGGGAGATATGGAAATGGGCGAGGAAGATGAAGGAGAGAGGAAGGAGGAGAAAGAGAGAAATTTGGGTGAAGATTTTTGGGCGTGTGAATATGAGTTTGAAGGATTCTTTGAAAACGCCTGACACACCCAGAGATTGAAGCTCGTCTTCTTCCTTCTTCATCACACTCCTTCCTCTCTGCACATTTTAGTTGCAGAATGGCATGGCTATGGTTTAAGGCTAATATGTTGGTTGGAAATTGAACTCTTGCTAAAATAATTAAAGAAAAATTACGTTTAAAATTTTCAATCTTGCAAAATTTAGAATAAATATTTTTTTTAAAGTGTAATCTAATAATCTATCTTGTACTGATACTGGCAAAATAAATAAATAAATAAAACATCGATATTAAACACATAAACGTATTGAATTCAATTCGCGCAATCTATTTCATAATACATATAATATATTTTGTTGTCTGTATTATTAGTTTGTTTTTCTTTAAAATGAAGCGCTAAAAAAACTCAAATTTTTTGGTTAATTGAGATAAATATATTTCTATTTTTTAAAAATACTTATTTAAAACTCAAATTTCTTATATATCTTTTTCATTTTTGTTATTAGTTGACTATACATATTACTCCTCTTCTAAATATAAGATTAACAGAGGTATTGCCTGTACACCCATGAGAATCACATCAGATCTGAACAGTCGTTTTAAATTCTATTTTTTTTAATCTTAAATAATATAATCTTCTATCACTTTGTCAAAAATGATCTCATTAAAAAAATTACAAGTTAATGTTTTTAAATTTAAACTAATTTCGATTTTATTATTCCAAACAAATTCTATATGTCTGTAATATATGATTAAAATTATCTCTCAAATTACAAATATTAATTTGTTAAAAATTAATCGGATGGAAGCTATAATATGAAATGTCCTTGAGACGATTTGTATCAATTAATTAAAAAATTGGTTGAAACTCCCAAAGTAATATATTGTTGAGGTGCTATACATTCTTCTTGTTGATCAACGATTACTACAATACTACCTAACCAGAAGGCTTCAAACATATCAACTGCACTATCAATGATGTTGGAATAATTTATTTCTACTGTATTTTTATTTAAGAACTTCATGGATCCATAAGTTTATACAAAAATTCATGTATGTATATATTTAAAATATTATCATCAAATCAGCCTCATAATATCAAGGTTTCTTTCTTCTTACTTGTCCCCCCCCCCCCCAAAAAAAACAAAAGGTGATAATGTTGATGAGAAACGATGTAGCTGGGTTTTTATAAAATTCACTATTATTAAAGATATTTGAGGACTAAATCTTTTAACAAGTATAATTCATTTTACATCACACAACTAAAAAAATAATAGTTAATTAAAACATACTATTTGCACTAGTATTCTTAAACAATATCAAGTACTATTTCTTGTTTTTTAATATAAGAGCTTATTTGATTTTTATTTCGGTCTTAAATATAAGACCCCAATCCACTTTGTCTTTTATATTTATTTATTTTTTTTCAAAATAATCTTTATAGTAGTTGCATAAGGTTTCATCAAATGGTAATTTTAGCTAATATAGATGATTAACAATGGTATTCTAAAAGAGACAACACCTATTTATGACAAATAACTAACTTAACTAATTTTCTTAATTTCTCCAAATTAGTTAACTAGGTCTTATATTAAGCACCGGAAGTAATTTTTTTTAATAATAAATTTTTGCAAAGGAAACTTTTCAGCAATTTTACTTTTCATAGATCATAATGGCATTTGAATGGGAAAGAATCACAAAAGTTTGTCTAAACTGCATAGAAGTGATGGTTCAGGGGTCACTTGTTCAGCAATACCTTAATCTTCACAATCTTCGTTTTAACGTCACCAGCAACCCATGATTTTCAAGCATCTAATTCTTTGTACCAAACTTATCAGTTTGTAATTAAATTGAAGAATTAGGATTAAGAGAGAGAGACGCAAGAAACACATTTATCAGATAGAAAATCACTTCTCTGTTATTTTTTAATACGCCAAGTTATTACTCCCTCCGTTCCTTATTATAAGAAACATTTGATGCTTATGACATGTTTTTATATATAAGAGACACTTAAAAGTTGTCTCTACTTTTTTGTATTGATTTCTTATTTTATCCATATTTATTGTCTCCAACTCACACTCTCTCTCCCTCCCACTTCTCTTTCATTTAATAATTTAATTGTTCTCTCTCATGCTCTTTCTCTTTATTAATGAGGGTATTTCACATTGATTGTTCTTAATTAATTTTAACTGTTTTGTTTATCAACGTAATTCGGTTATTCTTCTCTTATAATAAGGAACAGAGGGAGTATAATAAAGAATAATGGCGACAGCCTTGCTTGCTTCTCTCTCAACACACCAAAAAAAAAAAACTGAAAACCTGTAGAATTCTTTCCAGAAAAGAGACTCTCATGCTCTTTTTGTTATTTTATTATAACTAAGTTTCAACATATGCTTTATTGCTAACTGCAACTTTTTTTTTCCTTATCCGAGAAGCTATCAGTTAAAAAGAGTTATTCAAAAGATATATCTTGCATTTGCAGAAAAAAGTGATAGGCATCATGTCTCCATAGAGAAACAAAAAGAATTCGATCGACATCGAAGGTAGAGGGTCTATGCTTAACATTATTTTATAGTGTATTAAATTTTTAAAAGTAGAATATTAAATATAATTTTTAACTGTCAATTTAAAAAAGTGTTACACGAAATTATTAGTAGTTTAAAGTAATTTTTAGTGTAATTTTCCCCTTATTTTCTTAATAGTAATGAGTACCCTATGTTTTAGAATTAAGATACCGAATTTTATTGAAAAGTATAATATTTTAAAATACTGGGTGCACAAAATAAGGATGCTAAAAGTAACTTAACCGAATTTGAATGCCAGGAGAAAAGCCAATTTTAGTTCAAAAGTTTAAATTGTTGGGTAAGATTGATGAATTATTTTGTTACAACAATAATTTGGAAGTTAATGGAGTTGCAAATGTACGAAAGATATGAGCTTCAAAGCAGATTCCTCTAGATGGACCCTATGAACTTAATCTTAAAGTGTCAATTGATCTTCAATTTTGCTTGAACAGAAAGAAGCTAGAATTTTCTTTAATAAATAAAATATTGGATAGCGCAACAAACAGCACATGAATGTGAAAAGAGGTTACAATAAACCTCGTGCACACTTTCTTTTCTTTTCTTTTCTTTTTTTGAAAAAAAAATGATATACTCTCCTATTATTCTATACTAAGTAATTGTGGATGATTCAAAATCAATACAAACCGTATACTTTGCTTTCTACATCAAAAGTCAGAACCTTGTACTTCACATCTGATATAACTCATCCTAAATAGAAACATAGCCTAAAAATTGACAGCATATCTTCCTTGAATTTGACCCTTTAAAAGCGGATACCTGTTTTACTCTGACAATTATTCAACAACTAAGCCATTCCTCATATAGCATCTACCGCTATATTAATGAATGTTAATTTTAATCTAGTGGCCGGCAAATGTAATTTTCGCACTACTGGGCCTTCAGGTCTCAAAGATAATGGACAAGCCATCAAAGATCAGTCTTTGAATTACAGGTATAGGACTTCAGGGCAGGACCCAATAAATTTGATCATGTTTCTTGCAAGCAATGCACTTCTTAGTTGCAAAAACCGGTAGTGAACTCCAAGACTGCCATGACTTGTATTTCTTGCAACTCCATAACTAACACATCAAGGGCTCATAGCGACCACACACACACATATATATTGGAAGAAAACTATCTGGTCTTTCATTAAAGACAATAAAGCAAGACGATAATCAGCTAATTGGAGATTCAGGATGAAATACTTGAACCTTCTTTCATTTGTGTTCTTTATTGTCTTCACCAGCATCCAGGTTTGCTTGGCAGACTGTGATAATCTACAAGACTCTTGTCCAGCAGTTCCTCCTGAAAAGCAGACAATATTCATCAATGGTCTTCCCTGCAAGAACCCAGAGAATACAACAGCTCAAGATTTTAAAACCTCAGAATTGAGCAACGCTGGCTCTACTGACAACATTTTCTCTTCGTCCATGAAGATTGTGGGTGCTTCAGAGTTTGCAGGTCTGAACACTCTTGGACTCTCCATCGGCAGAATTGATATTGACGCAGATGGTCTTATAACTCCTCATTATCATCCAAGAGCTACTGAGGTCATCTTTGTCACCAAAGGTAAATTGGTGGTTGGATTCCTCGACACCAAAAACCAGCTTTTTCAGAAGTTTCTCTCTGCAGGCGAAGTGTTTGTGTTTCCCAAGGCTTTGCTCCACTTCATTCTGAATCGAGGCTTTGAAGCTGCTACAGTTATCTCAGTGTACAGCAGCCAAAATCCAGGGTTGGTATCCTTCACTTCTGCAGCATTTGATAACACATTGGAATCAATAGAGAAGCTAAAGATAAGACTTACATCACTCTCTGCCTCAGAAATTCACAACGTTAACGATTTGAGTTTGTCAGGATTGGACAACATTCACTTTTAGCCATATCAAACTATTGTCACGTCAGTTCCAAAATTATAGTGGAATCTTTTTTTTTAACAGTTTTACTATTTATTGAATGAATGTGTAAGTTTACGTTGGTGAAATGAGTTCGTGGGCAACGTAAATCGTTGTACCAAATTTGTATTCCAATGTGCAGTTTTATAAAAGATTATGGGGCACTCATTAGAGCAGGCTCCCACATTATCTGTCAGAAGTACTAAAAAAAGTTGTAACGATGGAGATTCGATGCTGTCAGATTGTTCCATAGACGCGTTTTTTGAAAGATTTTCTAAATCAGCATTGATATCCTTTGCGTTTCTACTAAATTCGCAACAGAGGAATAAAGCCAAGAACTCGCAGCAAATGAATGAATCTTTCAACTTCAAAGAATATGCCAATAACCAATCTATATACAATATTCTTGACATGAAAAGTAGGGAAGATAAACAACATGGAATCAGCTTACACCATTCTCTTTCTTACTCATTGAGAGTTGACTATGCACTCCAACAAACTTCAAAGTTCAGGAGAGAGGATTTGGCATGGTGGAGAAATTAAAGAATCTGCTATTTGCCACTTAGCTGTATAAAAAATGGGGCAGAAAATTATCAAACTAACAAAATTCTTTCCAATTTTCAATATATGTTGACAGATACTTTATCTTAGGCGATCACTTGAAAGTCCGCCTGAAGGCTCATCAAGCATAATCACCGGGTATATACTTGTATCCAATGGATGCTTCAAGTTGATGTGAAGAGGGACAAGTATATAAACTTTTTAAGAGGAATCCACCAACCATCAGTCCAAAACATCCCAGAACAAACTCAATATCAACCAACCAAAGAAGTCATCTTAATCGTGACAATCTTCTTCTCTTCCGCCTCTTCTTTTGCACAACGCCACCTTTTGCTTTACTGTTACCAGGAGGAAGAGCTAACGTTGTTGATCGTCTGCCAATGTGGGTCCTTAACCTCCTGGCAACCCATTTCAAAGGCATATTGTTAACAACAGAGCTAATATCACTAGAGTTATTCAGTTCAACAAGTTTTTGAATTTGATCTAGCATCTGATGGGTCCAAGCCACTGACAAATCCAAGGCAACTGAATCATCTGTTGGTTTTGCCCACAGATCCATCAAAACCTCTTTAAAAGACTGAAAAGACATGGAGGGTTGATAACCTTGAAGATTTTCACAAATCATGTTCACCTTGATGACATGCTTGCAAAGATTGCCTTGCATTGACCAAGAGCAATCACAGAATGCAAATTCTGATCCTGGATTCCATACTAAATGTGTTATACTGCTGTCTTTCTGGCTTACAACTTTTGCAAAGAGACGGTCTTTATCATCCAAGGTGATGGCAGAGTCAGGAATTTTTAATGCACGATGCCATGATGTACAAGCAACATATTCCTCCCTTACGTTCTGGAAAGAATCACTTTCATCAGCATAACGGTCAAGCCAGTAGCTTGAATGCAACTCAGTTGTCAACTTGTGCACTAACCAATCAACTCTTTGCAGCGCTCCAAGATGTGAATCGTCAAAAAGTTTGGCTTTCAGTTTCACATGATAGGCCTCTATGGCACCAGAAGCTTCTTTGCTAGCCAGAGGAAGATTTCTCATTGTTGAAAGCCACATTTCTGCTCAAACCAGAAGAGCACGGTGAGGAGAAAAGCAAATTAGAACATAATGAACAAGCATACAAATAACTTCAGAAGCAAAAATTCCAAGGTATGCATATCAATGTGCCCAACTAGGCAATTAATTTTGTTCGCATGGAAAAGAGGATATATTCTAACCAAGCTTAGGAACCCATGAAGCCTTGAAGTATTCCATGAAGGCCTTTTGGTCAACAAAATCCAATAAAAATTGTTCCAAGGCAACAGATACATCAACTCCATGCCAAATGCTGTATGCTATAGTCCCAAGACGCTTAAAAATCTCCCGCTGGACCTCAATGTTACTGCATTTCTTAACAATATTCCTTAGCCATGATCTCCGAACTCGCCAAAATGAAAATAGGATAGGACAGCAAAATGTATCTCTGTAGAAAGCAGGTACAGTAAGACAATTATATATTATCACATAATTTAAATCAAACTTCCAGCCAAACTCATCTGTAAAGCAATAAATCTTGCCTCAGAAGATCAATTTCAGCTGCTGCGTCATCAATTAAAAATCCACTGACTTTCCAACCAGGTTCAACACTATGAGCTCGACTGATCAAAGCTTTCAGCCACTTAGACACATCAGGCTTTGCAAAACTACGTGTAATTACCCATGCAACTGGAAGTGCATGTTGTCTTGAATCAAAAACAAGAAGTGAGAATAAGGGATACTGCCATTGGGAAACAATAACTACGTTAGGACTACTCACAGTTCTTACTCAGATATTGTGAAAAATGAAAAATCTAGATCACAAATTAATTACTTTAAGTCTCTTTATGCCAAAGGTTGAGTCAGCCGCAACAAGACTGCGATGACCAAATCGGATCATTTGTTGCAACTGCCATTCTGTTTGGATCCCCAAGATAAAAGGGTCTGACTCTGAAGTATCCTGATAAAAAAATATGGACTTTTTATTCCGCTCAACCCACATGCGTATGCTAGCTTGATCATCTAGATCCAGCTCATGGGTGGACCTTTTAATGATCATCCCTAGTTTGTGGACGTATTGATAAGCAAGGCTATTCACTTTTGCATTTGGACCACAATAACGCTCAATCCCTTCAATGTGTTTTTCCAAGATATTTTCTTCAGGAATGCCCAGATAAATCATAGACATCGTCTGCTGCTGAATTTCATTACATATATATGGAATTTTCTTGGCACCTGGTCCTATGGCATCTCTGTCAAGTGGACCATGGCAGACAAAACCAGACTTGTTAACGTGACGCCTCTCATTGTATATGATAAGGGCAAGTGATGGACGGGCATAAAGTCGTTTGATAACAAAATGACAAGTACAACCCCTCATTGATTGAGGTCTAGCAGCACGATTTCGGGTGTTGAGTCGATATCTCCGACTAGGTAATATACCTCCACCTTCCCCATAATTTTCTGGACCAAATGAACACCAGTACCTTCACAAACAACAAGACTCAAGTTAAAACATAAGCACTGCAAATATTAATGACCTAATGGTCAGTCAACCATATTTAAATTATTTCGTTGCTATTCAGACGTGAGCTGTTGCTTGCTAAGCCTAGACAATAACCGAAGCATAAGGCCAAAAATAGGATAGTAGCCGGAAGAGCAAAACTATAGACAAAGTTTGATTCTGTGAGCATGCTAAAACATTAGGTAACTTCAAAGGGAAGAGTGATTTCAAACCTTCAAAGATCCTACTCAATAAAAGAACGAACAAAAAATTGCTCAAGTTTTCACTAAAAACAGCCAGTTAATCACAATAAATCAAACATTTGACTAAATGAATGTCTTTGTTATAGGCTTAGAGGCCTACTACAAAGTTAGACTTACAGCCTATATTCCAGATACTCATCGTCCTTGTATTCTTTTAAGCTTCCCATGGACCGTTTTCTTCCTCTCTCAATATGAAACCGTGTTGGGCATTGCACATTAGAACATTCACCAATTATAAAAGAATCAACTCGTTCATACGGAATAAGAGCAACATCATCATGGTGCTCGGCATTGCCAAACTTGGTCCATGTCAAATCCGCAGAACAAAACTCCTCTTCAGATGGGTCTTGCAAAGGAATATCGCCAATTGATTCAATTATAGCCATGTGCTCATAGCTATAACCTGCCCCACTAATATCGGATATTCAAAGCCACGACTGCAAAACAAGTTTAACAATAAACCACAGCACGAAACTGAAAGAGGCTCAAAACAAAAATTCTAAGCAGTTTATTCAGCAGCTCTGACAGCACAAATAGAAAAGACTGCTGCTACAGAAATTAGCAGAAGTTCAATACAAATCCACGAAGCACGGAATACCCGATAACCAATATGACGTAGAGAATTAAATAATGAATATTGCGGAGATTTCTCAGCAGCTAAGCTAACGAAACAGAAAATGGATATTTGGAGGAAGAAGAATCATTTTCTGCTCTGTTAGGAATCGCTGCTGCGGTGACTGCTCATCCTTGCTAGAGAGACAGAAGAAGGGTTTAGGGGATATGAAAATCCAGGCTCACCTGGGAATTGGAATGACCGAGAAACGGGACAATCGTTATTCCCAAAACATTACGTAACGTATTTCTGGGTCTAGATTAAATAAAAAATTAAATAGTAAAAATTTAAAAAGAAAATGATTGTCTGTAAAATATCAAAAAATTTCTAAAAAATTAGCAAGTTTCTTTTTTCGATTTAAATTAAATAGGTATACTTTTTTTCGGTTATAAATAATACTCCTCCGGTCCTTAATATAGGACTTAATTATTGAGTTGATTTTGGTTTTAAATATAAAACCCATTTATTATATTTGTCGGTTTTCTCTAAATTACATATATGGATACTTCCTTAATCATAATCAAGTAGAAGAGGGAAAGGGAGTATTAAAAAAGATGATTATGGTATTCTAGGAAAAACGTGTCACATTTCTTATAATTAACTAACTTACCTAACTTTCTTAATTTAATCAAATTAGTTAAATGGGTCCTATGTTAAGAGTCAGAGGAGTATATTTTAAATTTTCTGCAAATGTAATATATTTTGTACGTTTATAAAGATAATTAATTTAATTGGAAAATAACACAATTCAACTTATATATAAGTTGCACCTGTACGTGTAAAATTTAACCATTTTATCTGATATATGATAATTTTTTCCTATTTATAGTTTTTCTTTTTCTCAATAATAAATTGCCTTATGTTGAGAGGTGGGGAGAGAGAGTGAGAGAGCTTGGGCTGTGGCCACAAATGGATGGTCCAAGGTGGTATCGCACAGACCAATATAGCCCACAAAAAATATAGAATGTTTTGTTTTTCGGCTCATATGTAAACCGAATTCTGAGGTCGGAAGATTGGGAGTTTACTAACTCATCTCATATCTTAATGGCCCAATATGCTTTCTTTTCTCATTCTCATATGATATATAATTATAAAAGACAATTTTGAGAGTTGTCGTACCCCTAATTTTCAAGAATCTTTACAAGGTTTTAGAAGTAATTAAGAATATTTTTTTTCCTATAACACCGCTAATAAATGAGTAGACTTTTCATTGAACACAAATAAACAATTAATTGAAGTCAAAAATGGAAAAAAAAATAAAAACAAGTAAGTATTTAGACATCAAGTAAACTATTTTGTGGGTATCTATGAATTAAATAATTTTCTCATGATTAGGGATGGATGGAATAGTAATTATCTTCTATGACCATATGTGCTATGAGATGAATAAGAATCTATCTTAAACATATAAACAGCATCATTTCTCAAGTCCTGGATTTTGCGGAAATTTATGCATCGTACTTTCAATCAGAGTTTAAGCACTGCTCTTGTGCTAATATTCATCAATTCCATTACCGTGAGATCCTTCATATTAAATCGAACGTTTTAATCTGTTACATGATACAGAACCAAACCGGAAAAAGTTAGTGACAACATTTTTCTTATCCCAACGACAGCAATTCCACATCTTGCTCAAGAACCTATTTCACTCCTATTCTCTCCGTTAAAAAAAAAAAAAAAAATCAACCAAAAATTACAGAATTAGAAGTTTGAGAGTTAGTTTAACTTTTGCATTTCAAGGTTGATATCTCTCCCTCATTTTGGCTCTAGCAAAAAATACTCCTGCCAGAAGACCTGCAAAAATTGCACTTCATCTTCAGTGGGGCCAACAAATGTGTAATCCAATATATCCAACCCAGCACTTATGTTCTATGTAATAACAATTGAATTCCTTCCCCAGAAACATAATAATTCAACTTGAGCATAAGGCGGAGAACTAACCAAAGAAGATGCTAGCAGAGTTCTCCAAACTAGTAGGAACTTAAAGAGTAGGATGCCAGCAACTGAAAGGGGGATTTTATTCAGTGAACCTACAAGGCTACAGATTGCAAAATAAGCGATTAGATATATTAAAAAACAATTAATCCAAATTACAATACTTCTTGGATATATAGCATGGAATAAGAGACTAGATTTATTAAAAACTGACTGCACCAGCACCTACATTGATTATTCCCTAGTTCATCATTCATACAACATTAACCCCCAATCAGATTATATACAAAGGCCAAAGCCTCAAATTAGTTATGACTCAAAAAAGCGAGCGAGGCATCACTTTTCTAATTTTTTTTTCAAATGCATCAGAAGTGAACTATCACGTATTAGTTAAGTTTACTTCTGTCACACATAACTGGTAAGTGGTTACAGCATGGCTGCTTTTAAACCTACCTGTACGTTGTAGCACTAGTCTTATGAAGAAACCACATGGAAGTGAAGCTGATAGCTAGACCCAAAAATCCGCTTAATGTCATCACCAACCAAAAGCTAGGCAATCTCAGAAGTGGCCTGCAATTTATTTCAAGTTTTGGATATTAATAAGATCAGCCCATGGAAAAGAGTATGAAGAGGATTTTAATCATCAATATAAGCTGGATGGGCTGCCATAAAATCACTATTCTGGAGATTCAAAGGTGTGTATTTCTTTAAGCATACATGTTAACATAAGAAACAAAGCAAAGGGCAAACTTAAGATGTACTCTTGATGATCCATTTTAACCTATGAAATTAGACAGGCTCCGCAGAATATGTAATTATGCAAAGAAGTGAATATTGACTTCATTTAATGAAAGTTGAGAGAAAACTCACGTTGTTAAGAGATAATCCACCTCGTTGAAAACAAAAACCATAAGGAATCCCAAGGGCAAAGAAAGGCTATTGTTCAACAAAACCATTGAAAACTCATTTAAGTTTCCAGATTTTGTAACTACCTTTGCTGTATCCATGACCTTACGCAGTGTCAGCTGGAGCAACAAATTGAAATCAATCAAATAATTAGTAAGCTTAAAGCTAGCAATTAATGCTCATCTAAATATATAGACTTGAAAATAGTATCCAATGCATTTACACTGAAACCAAAGTTTGACGGCCCATTGCTGTTTAAAATAATAAAATACAGCAGTAATTAAGGAGCATGAGTTTGGAAACCATCTGGAGCAAGAAACACTTAAAACTCAAGACGCATTGACTCCACTCTCACTCTCACCAGGGATACGCCAGGAATTTTTTTTTTTTTTTTGGGTCTTTGAGAATAAAGGCTTGACTGAATGTACTGATAAGTAGATCATACCAATTTCAATTGTTCAGATCATAGGAGAAGCAGCCACAAGTATCAGTGATCCAACATATAAGACCATCATACTTATACAAATTTGACAGAATTTAGCAAGATAGAGACATAGGCGAATCTATGTAGAAGTATTGGGAAATGATATTGGATTCACTGATTCACTTATAGATCAGTAGAGCTTAAGGTTCAAGTCAGCTATACTCACAGAATATGACGCAGTTAAGAAACAGTTAACCATCTGCCAAGCATAACCAATTGCGTGAAAAGAGAGATCAGTAATCCCGCCAGACATTGCAGAAATGATCTGCAAAAGAAAATGCAACACTCTTTTCAGATTATTACCTTGATTAGTCATATTTTGTTTTCTCTTGTAATGTTTTAAGCAGATAATCTTCTTCAAAGTAAAACTTAAATGAATCGAACAAAAAATAGACGTCCAGAATATGCTGCCAAGCATTGAAAGTTACTCAGTCATGAATGCTTATGGCATAGGCAAAAGCATAATGTTCCCAACATGGGACACATCAGTTCAGGCAGTCCCACAAGTATATCATACAAAATTTGACTCGCTGATTTGGAAAAACTGTGCAAACTTCATAAACTTTGACACAACCCTCTAGAAAAAGGAAAGGAAGAGAAAGCCATTGAAAAATGACATTAAGAAACACATGACTAAGTCATGATCTGAAAAAGATAGGACCCAGCTGATTACATGACTAAGAATATCCGAATAGAACAGGTATTGCAGAAGAAACTCATGATTCTAGATTACAACCAGCATCACGGAGAACAAAAACCAGGGGATCGTGAGTGGCCAAAAAAAAGGCATAATGAGATCCACACATCAAGCTCTTCAAGTTCAGAATACCATTAAAAACAGAGCAGCCCAAACCCTGCTGTCATGATGCTTCCTGAATAAATACATCTCGCCAAGGGCTGTCATGACATTAGTAACATTCTTCAGGATTGTCACCATAGCTACATTGATGTATTTCAAACTGCAACATAGCATAAACTATTATTAGCAATGCAATCAAAGCAAGATAAAGTGAGAGAAATGAACAAACTCCGCTGTTGTCAGCTATAATTACTTGATCCTCGCGTCTAGAGACTATAAACTGACTTTGGCAGAAGCGTAGATGACATGTTCGACAAAAGAAACTTAGCATTCTTTAGAACCTTGACACCCCCCCAAACAAGAATAAGTTTCCCCGTATATCAACATACTTGTGTCCATTTGGTAATAAACACCACCCCCCCCCCCCCCAAAAAAAAAAAAAAGAACCTATCCGAGCACTCATTAAGTTAGTGGTTAATATTATATGAATTTAAATACCTAACAGTTAAAAAAATAGGAACAAAAAAAAACACAAGAAGAAATTAAAATTTAAAAGAACTAGAAGCATATGAGACAATGAGTAGCAGAAGACTAGTCACAAAACATCCACATCCCTGCCAGAAAAATATCATATGGTACAAATACCATTCAGAAAGAGAAAGAAAACACATTATTAGCCACGAGGTTCAGAACTAAATACCTAAACATGCTAGTAATGAGCATCCCGACAAATATAACGTTCACAGGCAGCCACACCTTGATCAATTTCCATGTTAATGGCTCTGTCGATATTAAGCCCAGAAGGCTTAACATAGAAACTACTATTACTGAAATGAAATTCTGCATCCACAGACCACAAGAGTGTCACAACTCACAAGCCAGTACAGCTTCTT
This sequence comes from Neltuma alba, assembly GCF_004799145.2. Classification (NCBI taxonomy): domain Eukaryota; kingdom Viridiplantae; phylum Streptophyta; class Magnoliopsida; order Fabales; family Fabaceae; genus Neltuma; species Neltuma alba. The sequence continues at coordinate 513,431 of NW_021632377.1, read as the reverse complement.
CTTCACTAACTACACTAGATACACATACGCTGCATAAACAGCTAAAAGAAATTTAATAAGAGATTAAAGTAAATTACCTGGTATAACATCAAGGATATTCCAGCATTAAAATCATAACTAGAAAGTACGAACTTGTTGACCAATATCATGCTGCAGGAGGACAGGCAATATGCAAACCCAGACAGGAGGGCTTGATTGTGGACTCCAACTGACTTGGCATTTCGCTGAACTTTATCTCTTTCCTTATCCGACTTCCCTTTTTCCAAGTCAAAATCATCACCAATAGAAGGTTTCATTTCATGTCAGAAAGGGCGTAATCCAAGCAAAAGCAAATTAAATCACAGTGGAATTGGATCTGGCTATGGCTTCAAGAGCAATTTGAAGAAGGAGTGAAGTAACAGACAGTATGAATAAGCTTCACGCTACACGGTCCCCCGGGATTCACGATGGGGAGCTCAGGATCGATCACACCAGAGAAACGTGAAAAGGAAATTTTTGAACCCCACACACCCTCTTCACAAAACCATTGATAATGAAACAATTCTAAATTTGGATGAAATCTGAGATGGAGGAACAGTAAGAAATTCAATATATGAACTCAGGGAGGTTGGCGCTAACAGAATCAGCAAGAAGCTACAGGAGGATTTGTAGATTTGAAATTTGAAGATGGAAAGTCCTCCTTTGCTTCTGAAATTTCAACTACTTGTATCATTGACGCAACCAGCCTTACTGTGAATCTTCCACAGTTTGAAATTATAAATATTACCAAATGGCGAAGGTTTGCTTTCGCGGGTTTGAACTCGAAAGGGACATAATTAAGCATCAACATCAAGACGTGTTTGGTTGTCTTCCCTTCTACTTTAGATTCTGATTTAAGCCGCAAATTTGAAGGGAAAAGAAAAGGTTAATTCAATATGTCAAATTTAAGCAATTATATTTGACCAAAAAAATTTAAGTATTTATAAATCTAATTATTTTTTTACCTGAGTATTAATAAATCTAATTAGAAATAACTCTTTCTAATATTTATTCATATGAACTGATGAACATTTCATTTTTATTTTTTTAAAAAAATACTATTCTCCTTAATCATTCGTAACTTTGTGTCCGATTAACCAAATTTGCAATAGATCCATCTAAATTCACTGCACAAAAGTGATTTTAGCAGTTTCTGCAATTTTTAGAATTGAAACCAAATCATATTAGGGTATTTGGATTGGATTTTTAAAGATAATTTTAGCAAACGAGCCTCACAAAAAAGAATGCAAGAAAATTATCACAAAAGACAAATATTTCATTTTAGAGTGCGACTTAAGAGAGAGAGTATATAGAAACAAAGAAGGTACATTTAGAGGGGATCAATACTAATTTTTAATTTATTAATTTCAACGGTAGATCCTTATATAATAAAATAATACCTCCGATTCTAATTATAAAAGTTAATTAACTAATTTGAGAAGATTAAATAAATAAGTTAAGTTAATTATTTGTAATAAATAGGTGTTATATTTCTAAAAATATCCTTATTAATCAAGTGTGTTGGCTAGAACCACCATTGTTAGAAAGATTACTTTGGGAAAAAATATATAAATATATTTTAATAACAGTAGTTCTAGCAAATACACTAAGGATATTTTAAGAAAGACAATATCTATTTGTTATAAATAACTAACTTAACTTATTTTCTTAATCTTCTCAAATTAGTCAATTAGCTTTTATAATTAGGATCGGAGGTAGTATATCACAAATTTAGTTTTCAAACCAAAATATTTGTGAACTGATAAGATCAGAAAAACGGGGATAGATGCACCTACTTAGTGGAATGTGCATGGCATGCCAAATTGTTGGGATGCTTTGAATGCTTTTTAAAGTGTTATTGACATTTCATCTTTCCTAATGTTTCCGTTACTCACCATCTTAAAAAGGTTAGCTTCACAACAACCAAATGATAAGAATGCGCCAATTATTTTAATGGCAACTTGTTGGTTTCCCAGCATTTTTATTATGTGGTATCCACTTCAGCAGCACACCAGGCTGGACATTTTCAACTTATATGATATTTATATTTGTTAATTTGTTATCTCGAAAATTATAATTATAAGAAAAAATTGCAGAAAAGTTTGAAAATCTTATTAACTCTATGTATATAAAATTTACAAAACATTTTTATGTATATAAAAATTTATCAAATCATTCTGACTGATATAAGTTTTAATGGGAAACTTTTCCCCTAGTTTTTCCTAATTATAGTGTCTTTTTAATTTAAAAAATGAACAATGAAGCCATAAATATATTGTATTCGCTACAATAAACTCCACCACTAATTATAATGTCCTGTTTAATGTAAAAAATTTAATTATATACAATTATTAAAATATTCTACATTTCCTTTTAACACTTTTTGCGCCATAACGACTTGGGGTTAAGATTTGCGGCAAAGGTTTTGTTGAGTCTACATTTATGTTATTTAGGCTCCATTCCCTTTTCGTTTGTTGGGTTTTCTTCTTATCCTTTCAGTTGTGGATCTTTAGTTTTTTTTTTCTTTTGTTTTTTAATATCCTACAACCTTTACTTTATTTTTTACTACCTCTATACTTAATATAAGATCTTACTAGACTTTGATTTTGATCCTAAATATGAGATTCCAATCCACTTTGTTTCTAATACTTATGCATTTTTTTCCCAAAGTAGTCATTCTAGTAATAATCGTTCTAGCCAACACATTTGATTAGCTAGAGTATTTTAAGAAAGATAGCATCTATTTATTACAAATAGCTAACTTAAACTATTTTTTTAATCTCATCACATTAGTCAACTAGCTCTTATAATTAAAACCGGAGGTAGTCTAAAATACTATGGCGCAAAAAAAAAAAACCAAAAGGCCTAGCCAACGAGGGAGGATGGGCTAATGACCGGGCAAAGTAACTAGGAAATAATAGAAGCAATATTTTAGCAATGTTATCCATTTAAATTTTTAAAATTTAACTTATAAGAGGCTTATTGCGGCTGCTTAATAAATCATAGATCAAATGTCATTTTTTCGTGATTAGAGACGTCAGGATTGCAAAAAATGATATCGGGCAAATGGAATTTTTATAATTTCTAGGAGAGTTCAATAGCAATAATTAAAGATATTTGTGATTTATAACTCTACTTGATATATTTGTTAAAATAGCCTCAACTTCCATGCAACTACAAATACATCACATATTCCAAACAAAAAAAAAAAAAACTACTGCATGGCATCTACCACTAATCAAAAACGAAAATTTTCTTAGACTTGAGTGATAATAGCTCTCCCATCATAATGCCATATTTTACTCTCCGATTCATCCATTAAAAATGATGGATCTAAAAGATAAGACCAGAGTGGATTCAACTTTTAATGGACGATTCCAGATTACGCGTATACAATGGACTATTCTACTTGTAAACCATTATTCTCTTATTCTCTTACCAAACATACATGTGCATATACATTCACATCTTTTATGGGTAGACATCACATATCCATTTTTGACCGTGCATACACACAAAAGCATATATGCAATCCTCTGCATGCACAACAAATTGCACATTTTAGCGTCTTAAAAGTATTGAAAACAATTGGTATTGCTTTAATATGCGAGGTAGATAAACATGCCGGGCCGCTCCCCGAAGTCACGTGGGGATTGGATAGAAGACGAAGTGAAGAAGGAGGAACATCAATAATGTGTGTGTTTGCATTATAAAAGATTGGAAACAATTTCAGAAACCAAAAGGGCGTTGATCAAGAATTTATCTGTTTGATATAGTCGGATTGCCTGGATTCAATGAAACTTTTAATTCTTTCAGCATCTCCATGCATCACAACTTTCCCATCCTCCATGTAGACGGCACCATCAGCATAGTTTAATTCTTCTAAACGATGAGTGACCCACAATGCTGTAACCCCTGCAGAAGTATCCAGAGAATTCCTAACTGCTTTGATAACACCAACCTGAAAAAAATATTGAAGCAAACAATCTGTTAAGTAATTGCTGGTCTTGCACAGCATATTATTAGTATGGGTCGGAACCGTAGTGAAACCATGCTTTAAAGCAGTAAAGCTGTTCAGAAATTCAAGCCATATTTCTTAGAGCTGTAATAGGACTAAACTAGACATCGCCCCACTAACAATGAGTGCCACTGGTACTTCTGAGAGTTGTCATAGGCTTAAGCAGCAAGTTTAACCCTCTAAGCAAGGGGTTATCTCCATTTATTGTTTTTCTTTTCGATGGTTCTAATGCTACGCAGGAGAGAATATCATTACAATAATGGTTGGCTGATTACCTGGTCATTTTCATCTAAGAACGTTGTGAGCTCATCCAACAACAGAACTTTACAAGCTTCTGCTAAAGCACCAGCAATGGCAACCCTCTGCTTCTGACCGCCACTTAGAGTTTGAACAGATCTCTGAAAATTGCAGCAAAGGGAATATTCATTCATAGGAATCCCTCAATTTGTATTAGCGTTCAGAGTTGTCCGTGTCCATAATACCTGCATGTAGTCAGACATGCCCACAGCATGCAACGCTCTTGATACCCTTGATTTCACTTCATCATTGGTCAGATTGAACTTGCCAAGACCAAATGCAACGTCAGCTTCCACTGTAGGCATTACCACCTGCAGCACGTGTAATGCTTCACACTTACTCAGATTAAGACCTATTTTCTGCATATCTATTTTAACATGTTCACTAAAACCAAGTTCCTATTTTCTATAATTGTCGATCCAATTTTGGAAGGAAAAAAAATTGCATTTTGCAAACTGCAAACAGTAAGGTTAAAATAGTAAGAGAACCGGTCAGAATGGCATGTTAGTAAATAACACATATGGACAAGCAGAGGAAGAGCATCAAAGCCATAAATGTGAAAATACAGTCATTATTAAGTGGAGACTAAAAATTTAAAAATTGAGGTGAATTTTAAGAGTTTGCTCAGCATGTGATTATGTGTTGTTAATGTAATCTTACGGGAAGTAATACAAGACAGAGAACAGTTGCCTGGTTCAGGAATCATGTGTCATTATGGTTCTTAAGAGTTTGCTCGTAGGTTAAGTACAGGTCAGTTGCAAATTGCAATCGCCAAATGCCTTTGCTAAATAGTTATATATACATAAAATTATACGTATCGACAACATTAAACAAGTTGATGACAAATTTTATCAAGTTTAGTCATCTACATTAAACTATATACAATGTTAGAAAACCAGTCCACAGCCAGAATAACAATGGTAGCAAGATAATTTAAAAATGAATTCCACTTTTCTCTAACTTGTCACGTTGATATACTTCCCTTCCCTCAACTCAAAATGTCGTCTCATTCTGTCATACAGCCAAACTACTTATTCTCATGACAAGCAAGTGAAAGATTTTCCTTTTCAAATATGAAAGTTAAAAGTTTCATAATTATCTAATACCCAACACTTATGCTATGAAGAAAGATAACAATGAAGTTAGAATACCTGATGATCTGGATTTTGGAAAACAAAACTTTTGGGGCCTTTCACGCACACTGTTCCTGCAGTAGGATTTAAGAGACCAGCTAATATCTGCACATTAAGCTCAGAATCACTGCATATTCTGATACTATGCCAAAGCCCCATAGTATTAAACAACTCCTCAAAAGGCATCGAGCCAGTTGGAAGCGGCGGACCTATCATTCTATTGGGGTTCCACAGAAGGGAAGAGGGGTTTTGTGCATACCTTTAAGAGGGTAGATTTCCCGCATCCGTTGGGTCCAAGAAGCATCCAAAACTGCCCAGAAGGAATGCGAATTGAACAATCCCGAAGAATCGGTACAGCTTTCACCTGCCTTGTGGGGAAAGAGAAATTCAGGTTACGACCTTCAATAGCAATATCATCCGTCCGGTGGCTTCTGAAAATTTAAATACAGAAAAGCAGTCGAGTGAGAATAAAAGATGAGCAAACCAAGCTCGAAGGGAAAAAGGTCAGTAAGTGTTTGAAGAAATGCCCAACTGAGAAATGACAACGAAACCCAATGAATTTAGTTCTGTATAGAAGGGTGAACCTGATGGGAGTTGTAGAGTAGAGAGGAGCAACAAGACGCTCAGGGAAGCGATTAAGATAGGAGAGATTCATATCATTCTAATTTGACTAGCAACCACGTCCCTAGTAGAATGTCATAGAGTCTCTAACAGGAAATAGCAAGAAAGATGAAACACCGAAGCGGCTTTCGCTTCGGCATGATTATTCTTGCTTTCTCTGGCTTATTATCCGAACGCCCGTTTGAATTGGGAAATCAACCAACGGGTGCTTCGCTTCAACCTCTGCATCGAGAAACGTTGCTACTTCGCTACATCGTGAAACCCCACCGCATAGTTTATCACCATACCTTGGCCATGGATTGTAATAAAAGGTTAACTAAGAAAAGAAAATTTTCAAAAAAATATCACTTACATCTCAAAATTTCATATGAATCATATTAGTCTTGTTTTCTAGACTTGTATAACAATTAACTGCACTTAAAAAACAGGTCATTATACATTTTTATAGAAATTTTTAATTACACTTGTGAAATATTAAACACTTATTTGCTTGCCGGCTAATTTCGTCATTTCGTGCGTTTGCCTAATTTTTTTAAATTATTTTTTCCTGTTGAGGCAACTTTTTTTCTATATGAAATTTGTTGTTTGGCCTATAAATTAATTCTCCGAATATCAGTTCTACAAGTCCAATTTATTGAAATAAATTACAAACATAATACTGAACCGTGTTTAGTTTGATAATTTTACTTTTAAAATATTTTCTCATATTTTGTGTTTATTATAAAAAAAATATATCAAAAGTATGTCTAACAAGGGACAGAAAATATTTATATACTTGTATACTACTTTGTTCCTTTTTAATTATCATTTGTAATAATTTCTCACATATATCATTAAATACAGAAAATCTTTTACCTTTATCTTTATTAAATGTTAGTATTTTTTTTTCTCACACATTCCTTCTCTCTTTCCCCTTACATTTATCTTCCTTAATTAATAGAGACAGAATTAAAAATAAAGAATTAAAAATAGTACAAGCAATAAATAAAAGAAACTAAAATTTCCTCAAGTGACAATTAAAAAAGTATCAGAGTGGTGCACTCCAGTGTTTGTTTCTAATTTCTGTCTGGCCCAACTCCCAAGTCCAAACGCAAAAGAGATTTTGGAAAACACGGCTTATTTGTGAGTGTATGATTAGCTAGAATTCAATGCCATCGGATTAGAATATTTTAGCATCTTTTATCTATAATATTTGAATTTACAAATGTTACTAAAAAAATATTAAGTAGTCCCATTAGCAAGTTCAACTTTGATGGATGAATTCAACGAATGGATTTTCTTAACATATATCAGCCTTTTATGCATGATCCTAAATTAAAAAAGTTGAATTAAAAACTGTTAACTTATTTTTATTATTCCTTTATCTTACATCTTTTTTTATTAAAATTTTAAAACTTCATTTTTTTCATTTTTTTTTAAATCAAACTCATTAAAATCTTTATTTCCTTCCTCTTTTCCCACTTTCTCTGGCACCAGACAAAGGGTAAAAGTTTTGCTTACAAGTTGAAAAATTGAAAATTGAAAATGAAAAGATTTATCATGGTATAAAATGAACAATAACCTTTACAACCAACTACAGTTAAAACATTTATGACCTTCAATGGTTATAAATAGATTGATTCATGTGTGATAATTAAGCACAATCTATTTAATTGGTAATAATCGTGAAATCTTTACATGCATAATTTGAGAACCTAATTTGGCTCATACATAGGCAGTCACAAAACAAAATTATTACAAAACATTTTCTACACATTGACGTTTAATTTTGAGCTCATCTAGCTACTTAATCAATATGATCATCAATTAATATTCTCTAATAAAAGGATGATCAAGTAATTGATGTGCGGGTGGTCGAGCATCTGGATCTCTTTGTAAGCAAAATCTTATAAAAGACTTTGCGTTATCTGAAAGATGATTTGGAATAGTTGGTAAGTCTCTGCTATTCCCAATTTTTGCTATTGCAACTTCCTGTCCAATATTAAATGAAATTAATAATAATGTTAGTTAATCCTTCTCATGAAATAAAATATGCAAATTTAAAATATTATTAAACAAAAATCAATAGTACGACCCACCCTTTTATATTGACTCCATGGAGGTTTTTGTGTTGCCATTTCTAGAACTGTGCATCCTAAACTCCATATATCCACAGCAACAGTATATCCATTTTTGTTGTCCACCATCTTAAAAAAAAGAAGAAGCAAATATCAAAGTTTAGTATTTATTGGAAAAAGGAAGACAAATAAAGGGGGGAAAAGATAATAAAGGGCATATGCTTGTTGAAAAGTTTTACCTCTGGAGCCATCCAATATAGAGTTCCCTTGAAAGAATACATCTTAGAAGAAGAATTTACCTAATTTAGAGTAATCATAGGTTAGAAATTTTCATTATTAGCAATAATACAACCATACTGAAGAGAAAGTGAAGAGAGAAACTAATCGAGACATTCTTCTCCCAACTAAAACGTGATATGTAAAAAAAAAAAAAGTAGAAGCCACTTTACAAACAAATATTATAAGAATATATATATGCAAGACATTAATAAGTGCTTGAAAAGAGAAAGCATGATATATATTTTATGTTATAATTACTTAATTGTTTGATCATTAATATCTATAAAATCTACTCATAGAAAATTGAGCAAATTGTAAGTTTTAAATAGAACATATCACCTAATTAAATATGTGTGGGGCTTGCTTTTCTATATATATATATATATATATATATATATATTGTCATATCATAATTTTTTGGCAGGGATGGTCATACCATAATTAAACAAAGAAATACATGTAAAGTAAATGAAATACTCCTCCGGTCCTTAATATAAGACCCAATTGTTGAGTTGGTTTTGGTTCTAAATATAAAACTCATTTATCATATTTATCAATTTTCTCTAAATTACTCCTATGGATACTCCCTCAACCATAATCAAGTAGAAGAAGAAGATGGGGTATTAAAAAAGATGATTATAGTATTTTAGGAAAAATATATCACATTTCTTATAATTAACTAACTTACCTAACTTCTTTAATATAATCAAATTAGTCAAATAGGTCTTATATTAAGGACCGGAGGAGTATGATATTGTGCACTTACATATCTTGCCATTCCAAAGTCGGCCAGCTTAATTTCACCATAAGGATTAACCAGTATATTAGCTCCTTTAATATCCCTGACAAAAAAACACAAAGAAAATTAACTAAAAAAAGTGACAAGTTCAAGTTTCTCATCAACCTATGTAATAGGATTAAGTAACTAACCTGTGTACTATGTTTCTGCTATGCAAGTAGGCAAGTCCTGAGACAATTTGTTTGGTATAATGTTGAATAACGTACTCTTTAAGAGGACCATATTTTTGAAGTATCGTGTAGATTGAACCACAAGATACATATTCCATATAAATTGAAATATATTTTCCCCCCTGCAAATAAATTAACAAATGGATCTTATTAATGAAATTTGTCATAAAATATATATGTAGTATATGAATTTATTATGAACATTGATATACCAATTCACTTCCATAATATTTCACGATGTTGGAATGTGAAAGCTGAGAGAGAATATTTTTCTCCTGTGAAAAAAAATAAAAATAAAAATTAATCATTGAGCTAATTTATTTTGATGCATTAAGCAAATTCCAATTAATTGCAAATCATATGAATAGCTACTACACTACGTTGCACTGGTTTACCTGACAAAGTTGTTGAAGGCATTTTTCTGATCTGTCATCATCATCAGCATAAAAGACTTCTTTAATTGCACATATTTGCCTGGTTTCACTGAAAAAAAAAAAAAACATTTTAGACAAAAGGAGCAAATTAAAAAAAGCAAAACACTAATATTTTGTTCATAAACAAAACAATAATAAAGATGGGTGCACAGATCATAGATAAAATAAATTTAATTTTATCACGATATAAAAATATACCAATTCATTGACATGGATGTTTTTGTATTGATCGCAAGAGATATTTAAGTCACATATAAACAGAAGAATTATAATGTGTATTATGTATAACTACCACACACACCAATTCAAACCTAAAAGATTCAAGATATGTAAATTATTGTAAATATATGATTAGTCTCTGAAGTGTGATATATAAAAGATCAGTTTTGTTTGTCAATTAAGAACAAATTAAATACATTTCAAACAAGAGATTAATTACCTGTTAAATCCTTTATAAACACGCCCAAATGCTCCTTGCCCTAAAATTTTTCCTCTCTTCCACTTGGATGGGTTACAGACACTGTACTCTTTTACTTCAATTGTTTGAGCATTTAAAGGTGCAGAACTATAAGGAGAGGAAAAAAAATAGAAATTAAGCCACAGTAAATTTTCAGAAATGTTTAAAGAAAAAAAATATATTTGCCCACATAAAAAATTGTAAAATTAAATCATCAACATATATAAAGTCTCCTCATGAATTTTGAACGAGAAAAAGTTTAATAGAGAAGACTTAGGAGACAAATAACTAAACACAACAACATATATCCAATGAATTATAAAAATAAAATATAGCTCTTCTAATTTTAGTTCCAAGAAGGTATTTGTTTTTCATGAAACTAGAGTATTTCCAAGTCATATTAGACTTGGAACTAATCTCTTTCTGACTAGTAACAGTTAAAGAATAACCTTCTTGATAAGTATGTTTTTCAGAATTTAAATTTGTGTTCTTTTCCTTATGAGAGTAGGGCTGCTACCACCTCAATTAATAACTTTTATATGTCTGTGTGTGTGTGTATACATATATATATATATGAAAAGAAAAACAAAAATAAAATGAATTGAATAATGAATTAACGAACCTGTTAGCATTATTAGCTTGATCATCATAAGAGATTGCAGAATTAGGAGCGTTGGTGTCAGAATCGGAGCTGCTAAATATTATGGTGGAAACAGTTCTGAGACCGTAGAAAATAGAGGTTTCAGGCAACACAATACTTCCAATATCCTCCTTCTTCTTTCCCTTCCATTCGCTTGCTTCACCATTCAAAGTTGAAGAACTGTAAAAAGGACAAAAAAAAGATTAATACAATTTTTAATTTTTCAAATTTGTTCTCATTTTGGTTTTAGTCTCTCAATTTTTCAATCATAGGTTTTAATCTCTCAAGTTTGTTTTTATTTATAACATTGATCTTTATAATATAATAAAAACACAAATTATTTTGCCTCATAAGAGATCAAAACCTATGGTTTGAAATTTTAAGGGACCAAATATTATATTAACCTAATATATACACACACGCGTGCCATTGATATATTAATTAAGCTTTATTATTTATAAGATGATCTCCGAAGAAGAAAGAAAATTAAAGAATTGAAGAAGCAATTACCTTTGAGAATTAAACTGAGAAATTGGATGATGATAAGAGGTTGAGGCAGAATTACTGGAGCTAGTGATGAACATTACGGTCAAAGTACTAGGTAACACAAGACTTTGACTATTATCAAGATTCTTCTTCTTGCCACACGAAGTAGACATTTTAAAATCAGCTGGGAACCGCGATGACGCTAATTGCTCTTTATGATCAACTTCTGGCTTCGCTCCCCAGGCTAAGGCCACCTGTATATTTAAGCAATTAATTCGTCAAAATTAAATACGTGTAAAGCAGATATAAATAATCAATAATAACACACACACACATGCATATAATAAATAGGAAAAAAAATCTATACACAAGTATAAAATATTAGAGTACATAGGAAAAAAAATCCACACATCCAATAATTATAAGGCAAAAGGTATTTAATGACCATGATGTGAGTCAAACCAAGTAGTTTGAGCTATTTTCATATAATATGCAAGTCTCATATACATATATGATAAATAAAAATACCCTAACCTAAGATCCCATATTTTTTATTTTTAATATTATTCATATTATATATATAAACGACAAGTAGAATGTTTTACCTCTAGTTGATCTCACAGCTTTATGAACGAATTGTTTAAAATTGTGTTTTGAGCGATCCAGAAGATTATTTTGTTTGGTAGGGTGAAATTAGCTGAGAGATGAAGATGCGTCTATGTGATCTTAGGATATAGTTAATGTTGCTATATACTTGCGAAACAAACGTAGTACAAATTACTAGGCAAGAACTGAGAGGAGATAGAGAGAAGAAAGGAGGCGATAACTTAGTTATAATACAAACCTTGTTATGCTTTGAATAGTTTGGTAGTATATGCGTAAGGACGTAAGGTAATGATCTTCATATAGGGCTTGTTTCTTGGAACTTGAAATTTTCACATCGTTTAAATACTTTAAAGGATTAAATTTAAATCTATTTGCTTTTATCTATTAGGTTCAATACTCCAATAAAATTTCAGCATGAAAATTTTTTTTAATAATAAAAATTAACATGGATAATTTACAAAATTCTATTAAAGTATCGTTAATTATAAAAATGACATATAATCAGATTTGATGGGAGAATTAGATACGATGGAAGGAACGAGAATCTTTCTTTACTTTTTTTTTTTTTAAAGTCCGATCAATTTTAAAAGTTTAAAGCAAAGTCCTAGAACTTTTCAAAGCGTGTGTGTTTTTTTTCCGATTAAAAATGGCGAAAAAATAAAAATAGATATAAAATACTAGTGAATCTATTTACAACCGAATTCATAAGCTAAAGAAGTCTATGAGTGAAAAGATACCACGTTCACGTAATATTATCTGACTATAAAAAAGGTAAAAAAGTGATTTGTATTGTTCATTCAATTTCTGAATTACTCGTGTGAATTAAATTTAAATATTTAAATTACTTTTTCAATTATTTCTTTTTGAAAATAAGCAAAATATGAATAGTTTCAATAACAAATCACTTTTCTTTCAGAATTATCTTTACGTTTATCACTTTATGTAAAAAAGAATGGCCTTCAATGACTTAAAAATTGAAATATTTTATAAAATCAAAACTCCATCCTAAAATGCAGATCATCATATAAAAGATTTTTTAAATTACTTGACCAGGAGGAAATCAATAAAGTCCCCTTTTGGCCGACTGTTCTTCCCTTTTTCTTTTTCTTTTTTTCTTTTTTTCATATGTGAACATTCTGTGTTATCTATAGACTTTCCAAGAAATTAGAATTTTCACTTGTAATAAAAATTAAAATAAACTATGTAAATGATGTGGATAAATCCTTGGTCGCATTATTTATGAAAATTGTGGTTTCAAGTTTAAACGAAAATAACGTGTCTAATAAACTACAAGAAATAAGGAGAATGAAGAGTAGAAAAGAAAGCAAGAGATAGAGAAGACAATGGCCTTTTCTCATTCACTTTGGTTCAAGGTACAAATGCCTCATGTATGCCCTCTATTTATAGGCCTCCAAGCATTGAAGTCCTATACTAAGGTTACAAAGGAATAAAGAACATCATAATAGCATTAACAATGAGAAACTCCTCCCAAGTCATTCATTAGGGAGGTTATGTAGTTTATGACACTTGAAGGTAAGGAATCCTATGAAAATTCTAAGGGTTAGGGGTTATGGACATCCACTCATGCAATATTCATAACACTCCCCCTTGGATGTCCATAATGAGTATTGTGCCTCATTAAAACCTTACTAGGAAAAACCCATTGGGACAAAAACCCAGTGAAGGAAAAAAGTACACAATATTTACTCCCCCTAATGATAACATCATTTTAAGTCTTTAAGTCTGCGCATTCCAATACCATACACTAACTTCTCAAATGTTCTAGTCGGCAGTGTCTTGGTAAACAAATCAGCAAGGTTGTCACATGAGCGAATTTGTTGAACATCTATATCACCACTTTTCAAAAGATCATGAGTGAAAAAGAACTTTGGAGAAATATGTTTTGTTCTGTCTCCTTTGATATATCCTCCATTTAATTGAGCTATGCATGCTGTATTGTCTTCATATAATACTGTTGGAATCTTCTGTTCAAGGGAAAAACCACACATTTTTTGAATATGTTGAGTCACTGACCTCAGCCAAACGCATTCTCGACTTGCCTCATGAATTGCAATTATTTCCGCATGATTTGATGAGGTAGCTGATAAAGTTTGTTTTGTTGAACGCCATGAGATCGCTGTACCTCCACAAATAAATAAATATCCTGTTTGAGACTTGCCTTTATGTGGATCTGATAGAAATCCTGCATCTGCATAGCCAATTAATTGTGATTCTGATTCATTAGAGTAAAATAATCCCATATCAATTGTCCCTCGAAGATATCGAAATATATGCTTAATTCCATTCCAATGCCTTCTTGTTGGGAAAGAACTAAATCTTGCCAATAAACTAACAGCAAATGCAATATCAGGTCGTGTTGAATTAGCAAGATACATTAATGCACCTATGGCACTGAGATATGGTACTTCAGGACCAAGAAGTTCTTCCTCATCTTCTTGAGGACGAAAAGGATCTTTATCCTTATCTAGTGATCTTACAACCATAGGAGTAGATAACGGATGTGCCTTATCCATGTAAAATCGCTTTAATACTTTTTCAATATAAGTTGATTGATGGAGGAAAATTCCATTTGCCAAGTGCTCAATTTGCAAGCCAAGACAAAACTTTGTTCTTCCAAGATCTTTCATTTCAAATTCTTTCTTTAAACAATCAACTGCTTTTTGAAGCTCTTCAGGAGTTCCAATTATATTTAAATCATCCACATAGACAGCAATTATAACAAACTCTGATCCATTTCTTTTTATAAAAACACATGGGCAAATTGGATCATTTTTATAACTTTCTCTCAACAAATATTCACTAAGTCGGTTATACCACATTCTTCCAGATTGTTTTAATCCATATAAGGATTTATGCAAACGAATTGCATAATTTTCTCGAGAATTCTTACATGCCTCTGGCAATTTAAATCCTTCAGGGATTTTCATATAAATCTCAGTATCTAAAGAACCATATAAATATGCCGTAACAACATCCATTAAACGCATTTCAAGTTTTCTATGGACTGCCAAACTAATTATATATCTTAAAGTGATTGCATCCACCACAGGAGAATATGTCTCTTCATAATCAATACTAGGTCTTTGTGAAAATCCTTGTGCTACAAGCCGTGCTTTATATCTAACAATCTCATTTTTCTCATTTCGTTTGCGCACGAAGACCCATCTGTATCCAACTGGTTTCACACCATTTGGTATATGGACTACAGGTCCAAAAACTTCACGCTTTGAAAGTGAATTTAACTCTGCTTGAATTGCATCTTTCCATTTTGGCCAATCATCTCTATGTCTACATTCTTCAACTGATGTAGGTTCAAGATCCTCATGTTGATTAATTATTTCAACAGCAACATTATATGAAAAAATATTGTCAACAACTGTGTTCTCTCGGTTCCATCTTTTTCCTGTAGTAACATAACTTATTGAGATCTCTTCATTATTTTCAGGTACCTGAGCCTCCTCTGAGGTCTTTTGATTAGTTATGTTTCGGTCCTCTCCTATAGGACTTGCCTCCTCAATTTGACTATCATGACCATCATGATTATTTGCTCCTTTTTTCTTTCTAGGAGTTTTATCTTTGGAACCGATTGGTCTACCCCGCTTCAGGCGTGGTTTGGTTTCACTTGCGCTTTCTAGTTGTCCTGCTGGGACATCAATTCTAATTGGAGCATTTTCAGCTGGAATGTGAGATTTAGTAATTCTCTTAGGATCAGTGAATGCATTTGGCAGTTGATTTGCAATATTTTGCAAATGAATTATTCTTTGAACTTCAAGTTCACATTGTTGTGTACGAGGATCTAGATGAGATAATGATAATGCTTTCCATATGATTTCTTTATCCAGCTGCTTATTATCTCCCCCTAATATTGGAAAAATTGTCTCATCAAAATGACAATCGTCAAAACGTGCTGTAAACAAATCTCCTGTTAATGGTTCTAAATACTTAATTATAGAAGGAGATTCATAGCCAACATATATCCCTAACCTTCTTTGAGGTCCCATCTTTGTGCGTTGTGGTGGAGCAATAGGGACAAATACCGCACATCCAAAAATTCTAAGATGGGAAATATTTGGCTCTCGACCAAAAGTCAATTGTAACGGGGAGAATTCATGATAACTTGTTGGCCTGATGCGTATAATTGCTGCTGCATGCAGAATTGCATGTCCCCAAGCTGAAATAGGAAGTTTTGTTCTCAAGAGCATTGGTCTAGCAATCAATTGGAGGCGTTTAATAAATGACTCTGCTAGGCCATTTTGAGTGTGGACATAAGCAACAGATTTTTCTACTGTTATTCCAGTTGCCATGCAATAATCATTAAAAACTTGAGATGAAAACTCACTAGCGTTATCAAGACGAATTGTCTTAATTGCATGGTCTGGAAACTGTGCTCTTAATCGAATTATTTGAGCAAGTAATCTAGCAAATGCTAAATTACGTGTTGATAACAAACACACATGGACCATCTTGTAGATGCATCTATTAAAACCATAAAATATTTGAATGGTCCACATGGTGGATGGATAGGTCCACATATATCTCCTTGGATACGCTCTAGAAATGCAGGAGATTCAACTCCTATTTTTGTCAATGAAGGCCTTATAATTAATTTGCCTTGAGAACAAGCAGCACATGAAAATTCTTTAAATTGAAGAATCTTCTGGCTCTTCAATGGGTGTCCATGTGAATTTTCAATAATTCTTCGCATCATAGTTGATCCGGGATGGCCTAACCGATCATGCCAAACAATAAACGTATCTTTATCAGTAAACTTCTGGTTTACCGTAGCATTTGTTTCAATTGTACTAATATTTGTATAGTACAAACCAGAAGATAATGTCGGTAATTCTTCCATGACATATTTTTCTCCATTTCTTACCATTGTAACATGCAAATATTCAATGTTCTTCTCATTTATAGTCTCAACATGATATCCATTTTGGCGAATATCTTTAAAACTTAATAAATTTCTTTGAGACTTCGAGGAATATAAAGCATCATTAATAACAAATTTTGTTCCTCTGGGTAATATTATAATTGCTCTTCCGGAGCCTTCAATTAGTTTTGTATTACCCGCTATAGTATTGACGCTTGCACTATTTATCGTAAGATGAGAAAAATATTTTCTATCTTTGAGTATGGTGTGTGTTGTAGCACTATCTATCAGGCATATATCTTCATTCTTGTGCCCAACAAAAGGAAGAGAAACATCCATATTCTTCACCGAAAAAAAAAACATTCATTAATATAAATTCGAAGTACATCATGATTAATAATACTCTTAAAAAAAGAGAAATAAATAAACATAAACTAAATTAAAAAGCATAAATAAAACAAACTAAAATTATCCAAATTCTTCTAATCATGATTCTCAAAGAAATCAGCCACATCCAAATGTGCCATAGCATCAAGGCCATTAACATCATCTAGCTCATTGATATTATCATTTTTGTATGCAAAATTTGCCTCCACATCATCACTTTGAAAAGTCAAATTTGCTTCCACATTATTTGAACTTCTTTTTATAGAGGCCTGATAAAGTTTTGCTAGATGCTCAGGCGTACGACAGGTACGTGACCAATGTCCTTTCATGCCACACCGGTAACATTGATTTTCAACAACTCTTGAAGGGCCATTCTTATCTTTTTTCTGCCCATCCCCAAGTTTCTTCTTTTGGTGGGTATTTGGGTTATAATTGTTGCTTCCCCCACCATAATGACGGTAATTTGTGCGTCCCCTACCACGACCACGGTTTCGGCCACGACCGCGTCCACGTGTATGATGATTATTGCGTACAGTCACATTCGCTTCAGGGAATGGAGCTGATCCAGTGGGACGGATCTCATGATTTTTCATTAATAGCTCGTTATTTTGTTCAGCCACAAGAAGACATGAGATCAATTCAGAATATTTCTTAAAACCCTTTTCACGATATTGCTGCTGCAGGAGCACATTTGAAGCATGAAAAGTTGAAAATGTTTTTTTCTAATAAGTCCTCATCTGTTATTTTCTCACCACATAATTTCAATTGAGAACTTATTTTGAAAACTGCTGAATTATATTCAGTCACAGATTTAAAATCTTGGAGCCTTAAATGCATCCATTCATAACGAGCTTTAGGCAAAATTACCGTCTTTTGATGATCATACCTTTCTTTTAAATTATTCCACAATTCTAACGGGTCTTTTACCGTCAGGTATTCAGCTTTCAACCCTTCATGCAAATGGTGGCGTAGGAAAATCATAGCCTTAGCCTTGTCTTGGCTAGTTGCTTCATTTCCAGGTAAAATAGTACTTCCTAGACCTTTGGCATCTAGGTGGATTTCAGCATCTAAGACCCAAGACAAATAGTTTTTTCCAGTGATATCAAGAGCCGTAAACTCGAGTTTGGTAAGATTGGCCATGGATCAAACTAAAATGATAATAACAAAAATTAGAATTATAATAAAATTGATGCACACTGAAACACAATAAATAAAATATTAGGATTCAAAAGTCACCCATAAATAAATTATTCTTTAAAATTATAAACAAAATAAATGAATAAATAAACAATGACAAATAAACATATGTGAGGAAAAAAAAAACAACACAAATAATTAGTTACAATAATAATATAGAGACAATGTATATATAAATATATATAGGGGGAAGGGGGAAAGCGGTAATGTAAATGCGGTAATATAAATAAATATATAAATATTACAATAGACTAACTAATATATAATAAAAATTAAACTAAAAATAAAAATAAAAATAATGCTACAGTGAGATAAACGAAATAAATATAAATTGATCAATAATGAATAAACAACATATAAATTATTAGGCCTTATTATAAATAAATTATATAAACAACATAAATAAATACAAAGAAATAGAATGATAGGGAAAAAAAAATATAAACAGTGTAAATTATATATATATATATATGTATATATGTATATGAGGGTTAGTATAATATAGATAAAACAACATGGGACACTGTAAATTATATGTATATGAGAGTTAGTACAACACAGATAAAATAATGTAAAATACCATAGATACCAAATGGAGATGATACATAAATTACATCAATTATTTGAAACAAACATAATATTTTACAATGTGACAACAAAAATAAAATGACTTAAAATAAAACAGAATGTTAACATAAAATAAATATATATAACATAATGAGAAAAAAAAATTAAAATGTAAAGAAAAGAACAATAGAGTAACATTATATAATATAAAACATGATAATTAAGAAAGGAGATAATATAAAGTTAATATGTAGTCAATACATAGATATATATTGTGATGATTGAGTAAGGAGATAATTAGACAATGAGAAGAGTGCATCATCTTACGAAGGGTTTATACCTCAAATTTTCAGAGCAAGGTCGTGCTGATAACGTGTTATAAAACTACAAGAAATAAGGAGAATGAAGAGTAGAAAAGAAAGCAAGAGATAGAGAAGACAATGGCCTTTTCTCATTCACTTTGGTTCAAGGTACAAATGCCTCATGTATGCCCTCTATTTATAGGCCTCCAAGCATTGAAGTCCTATACTAAGGTTACAAAGGAATAAAGAACATCATAATAGCATTAACAATGAGAAACTCCTCCCAAGTCATTCATTAGGGAGGTTATGTAGTTTATGATACTTGAAGGTAAGGAATCCTATGAGAATTCTAAGGGTTAGGGGTTATGGACATCCACTCATGTAATATTCATAACAGTCTAATATTTATTTATTTATTTACTTACTACTTATTTATTTATTTAACGGAGAGAAAAGATGCCCGCGTTGACTGTATTTATGTGATATCTTGAAAAAAGTCAAGATAAGGCAAACTCAAGAAATTATCTCTTGCATTGAATGTGCTTTACTTATTCTCGTTATAATTTATGAAAACATTTAAAAATAAACTTTTTTCCCATCAAGAAAAGGAAAACATTTAATTTAAACACTACTCTGGAAAAAACAGTAATACTGCCTCCGCTATTTAATATAATAACTAGTTAATTAATTTGAATATATTTAAAAAATTAGTTTAGTTATTTATAATAAATAAGTATTGTCTTCCTTATAATACTCTTATTAATCAAGTATATTAGCTAGGACTATCATTTGATGAAACTTTTAATATGAGTAATTACTATAAGAACTATCTTAAAAAAATAGATAAATATAAAAGGCAAAGTGAATTGAAATCTTATATTTAAAATCAAATTAAATGTCAAATTAGTTTTTATGTTAAAGAATTGAGGTAATATAAATGGAGAAGTTACCTCTTTTTAAAAGCATTTGGAACCGAAATTATGGTGTGCCATGTTCAAAAACAATTTCAACAGTTTATTATATTTAAAATTTTTAATTAATAATTTTTAAATAAAAAATATTTTTTTAAAAAATATAACCATTAAAAGACAATTTATTATAGATCTCACTTGTATATGACTAATTAAATATGATGGATTCATTGCATATGAATGAATAGGGGTGCATATGGACAGGGCTGGGCCCTTCCCTGATGCCCAGTCCAAAGAATGAACGGGCTGGAAAATGTAGTCCATTACCCAACCCTGCCTATGAAAAGTCCTATTAAGTTCGGGTTAAGCAAATGTGGACTGGGCAGGGTGGGCTTTCATGCCCAACAAGTTAATATACTACATTAATTAACCAATTATTTATGTTCCTTTAAATAATCTAATGTAACTTTATATTAAAATGGCAACTTGGCCTTAATTTTGTTATTAATAATTAATATACCATGAAACTACTTTTTGTAGTAGCTAAGAGGAGTGGACTATGACAAAAAAAAATATTGTTTGTATATTTTATTAAACTTAATTGTTTTTCTAATTTCTAACTCTTAAAATCATTCAAAAATAAATAAGTGTAATAATTGTTTTTCCAGTTTCTAACTCTTAAAATCATTCAAAAATAAATAAGTATAATGAATACTAAATATGGATGCAACAATATGTTTGATTCAGGAAATAAATATGAGGCAATTAAAATATATGTAAATAAAATTATATATATTATTGCGGGCAGGGCCAAATGGGTAGGGCAACATACCGTGCCCGATGCCCAGCCCTGCCCAACAATTTGCCCAGCCCGAACATACCCAATAGTTCCTTTTGGCCATTTTTTTTAGAGCGGGCTGGGCTTTTTTTTGCGGGTTTAGGCGGGCATTGCGGGCAACTGGGTTTCATGAACACCCCTATCAATGATGTTCACTTGCATATAACTTATGTCTGTTTGCATATAAGTTTATTGTGTAACAAGGATAATAATTGCATTTAACGGATGCTTAATTGTATATAACCAATGTTTATTTGTGTAATGCAGATACTAATCATATATAAGAGATGCTCACTTATGTATAACGGATATTTACTTGCATATGATGATCCCTTGCATATGGGTTTATTTCATAACCTATGAAAATGACGTGGACACTCCTAACTACTTGTTTTATGTAGCGTGTCCATTATTATTATTATTATTGTTATTATTTAGAGAGAAAAGGGGAGGCCTTTCTTGACTTTGTTTAATTGACATATGGAAGAAAATCGAGATACATGCCAAACCAAGAAATTATCTCTTGCATTGAAGGTGCCTTTCTAAAACAAGATATATCCAATTTGCTCCGGGGATTCTCATTATAATTAATTAAAACAAATTGATGTAACCAAATCAATGCCCTTTTGCCCCATATGATCTCCCTTCTTTTCCAATAAGATCACTAATAAAGCTTTTTCACAATTTTTTAAAATCTGCTTCATCGTTCAACCAGCAAAACATAGCTGCTCCCCTCACTCTATCAAATTAGATACAATTAAATCTATTTTTTTTCCAAATGTACATGTAAATTGGGATTAAGTAACATCCAACGCATTAAGAATAATTCTTCTAGCAGCACCGCCATACTAAACCATTTTTTTACATCCAATACCCGTAAATAATTTTTAGCAGCACTCAATATTTTAAGTATAAAATACCTGTTACAAAAAAATATTTTAAGAATAAAATTATGCTAAAAATTATTTTAGGATGCTAAATGTATCAAAATTTAATTTAGGATACCAAGTGTAGTTAGAGATATGATGCAACTTAACCCTATAGCTTTTACAAATTCCCTTCAATTAATATAATGTAACCCCAACTCAAACTCACACTTAATTATTATACCATTATTGTGAGAAATTTTGGAATAAGTTTATTTATAAAACATTTTTTAAAAATATTTTACATTTTGAAAACATTTTTCTTGTCAAAATATTTTGAAACATTTAAACACTCTAAAAACTGTGCTATTTTTCTAAAAATGCCAAAAACATTTACCCTTTCCGTGATAAAATATATAACTGCATCTTAATTTCACAGACCGGCCCTTCTCTATATATAAACAAAGAAAACGGAAAAGTTGTTGTTTTGAAAGTTGAAATTGCCATTGTGAGCTTCAGGCACAAGGGGCTTGACGGGACGAGGACATTGACAATCTGTTAGTGTTGAATCCAAGGAAAGAGGAAGAGGAAGAAACTTCCATTGAATCTTACAGCACAGGCAAGCTCATCTTCTTCTCTTTTTTCTCCGAATTCCACTCTCCCTCGCCATTGAACCACGTGTCGTCTTCTCTAACCTCTCTTTCTCCTTCACTCTCCACATTTTCTGTTTCATCCTCCGATTTCCGTTTCCCTTTCTTGCTCTGTTTTACAAAATTCCAGTTGCCTCCAGTACTCTGCTTTCTTTCTTCTTCTTCTTCTGTTTTGGAATTATAATTTCTCTTCTTTGTTCCTTGCCGTTATCATTCAAGAGGCTCACGCATTATTTCCATTGAAGCATCGTTTTCTCGAGTTTTCTCTGACCTTGACGGCAAATTACGTTTCTCACTCTTTCATTATTTTTTAATTTGTGAATCTCGTTGCCTCCATTTTCTTCGCGCTTCAAAAAGTTTTTGTCATTTCCGCGATCACTCTCACTCTCTCTCACTCGTATCATACAGTGCGTATTGAAGAATGGCGATTTAGTTCGCTTAGTTCTTTCTATCGGTGAATTTCTTGGATCTTCACGTGCGAATAATTAGGCTTCGCAGTTTCTTGATTTTTAATTCGCCAGTTTTGGTGGTTTGGCTCCAAGCGCTTCACAAAAATGTTCTGGTAATTTCAAATCCTCTCTCTCTCTCACTCACATACACTCTCACACATTTATCATGCATTATAGACTGCATGCACAATGAAGCATGAAGTTTTTGATGCCGTCAGTTTGGTTTTTGGGAATATAATCTGAATGTTCGTTGTGTTCTGTGTGTATTTTAAGATGCACGCCAAGGACGACAGACAACGTTGATGATCGATCGTCTTGACAGAGACGACGAGGAGAAGAAAATTGATTAAATCACGGCCCGGAGGTGGTCGCCGACGCCAATGACGAATCACGAGTTCGCTCCGCAATCACTGACGAGACGGCCGTCACGAAGCGCCGCTACCACCTTCTCGACCGAGGTCTTTGATAATGAAGTTGTTCCTTCCTCTCTTGCCTCCATCGCACCCATTCTCCGAGTCGCCAATGAGATTGAATCCGAGCGCCCCAGGGTTGCCTATCTATGTAATCAATACGTTCACAGATTGATTCGATTTCGAACCCTCCTCAGCGCATTATCCCACAAAATTAATTCGATATTGGTTTGTTTGTTTTAATTTGGAAGGTCGCTTCTATGCTTTCGAGAAGGCGCACAGGTTGGATCAAAGTTCCAGCGGGCGTGGCGTTAGGCAGTTCAAGACCTTACTGCTGCAGCGATTGGAGAGGGTAAATGAAACCGTTGTTTTTTCATTTCTCTCGTTCGTTTGTAATTAATTACCTTACCCAAGGAAGGACAGCGCCAAAAACTTTTTTCCCCTCCTTCTTTTTGGCCGATCCAAATTCCAAACACAGTTTTTTCTTAATCAATGTGCCAAACACATTTAATTGTGAATACGCACAACCAAGTGACAATGTTTATTTTTTAAATTCATCATAATATACTAGTACTTCTTTTTTTTTAAAAATTCTGTACTTAAAGTATATCTCTTCAAACCAAATTATGTAGTAATATTAAAAAGAAGCCCCAGAAAATTAAATTATGCATTGAAAAGTTCTGAAGACCATTTGTGTATAGCTGGATAAGATGATTTCTGCTGGAGTTAAAGTTGACATAATTTTAGGTGACTGCCTCTAAGCACTTTTTTTTTTTGTGGTTTGTTCCCCCCCCCCCCGTAAACTCTAAATACAGAGAGGGGTTAAAAGTAAGATTTATTCTTTATTTTTTAATTAAAACTCAAATTCTCTCAAATTAATTAAACAATTTAATAGCTTTTAAATAGTGAGTGTAATATTGTAACACGATGAATTGGAAATTTAGAATGTTCTTATAATTTGTTTCCAAAAAAAAAATAACGTTTTTATAATTTATTATTTTTCTTACATTTTGTCCTTCCCCCTATTTTAGTGATATTTGAAGGTGTTTGGATTGTTCAAAAAGTGCTTTCAAAGAATTTTTTTTTTTTATAAATCGAGACAAATTTCTTAACATATTTACTTTATATGTCATAAAAATACTTTTAAAACTGTAGTATTATTTTACTCAATACCTCCCAGTTCCTTCTACTCGCTCTATTTTAAGATTCTTTTATTTAAAATA
Source organism: Neltuma alba (assembly GCF_004799145.2). NCBI lineage: Eukaryota > Viridiplantae > Streptophyta > Magnoliopsida > Fabales > Fabaceae > Neltuma > Neltuma alba. The sequence goes on along the minus strand of NW_021632377.1, from coordinate 488,722 downwards.
TATTTTATCATTTACTTCGTCCGATCAATTTATGCCCCTGCCCTACAACAGCGACTGTGACAGCTGATCGTAAACCTAATAATGTTACTTATCTCAATTGGCACACCTAATTCTCCCAATAGTTTGCATTTAAATCTATCGATATTTTTTCTTTTAAAAAAAAACTATCTATTCATTTTTTTAAGTCAACGAAGTTCACCGAATTTTAGTCAGCCATAGCTTTGACCTGCTACAGTTATACTGCCTTAGAAATAACATGGGAACAGAGAGATTCGGCGCGTGAAATAACATGTGAAGTTAACTGTTTCTTTTTCCTCTCATTCCAACTCACTATCCGTCCAATTCCAGGACAACGCATCCAGTCTTGCCTCTCGGGTTAAGAAGACAGATGCGCGGGAAATACAGGCTTACTATAAGCAGTATTACGAACAATACGTCAGAGCTCTAGACCAGGGGGAGCAGGCAGACCGGTACTTGCTCGAATTCATATAAGAATAATAAGCTTATTTGTTTTTACTTTGAAGCTTGAATGTTCTCTCTGGTTCTCATTTGTATAAATTTTCCTTCAACTGCTTATATGCTAAGTAGCAAGGTTTGTTCGCTCCGTCTTTTGCAGAGCCCAGCTCGGCAAGGCTTATCAGACCGCCGGAGTCCTTTTCGAAGTGCTTTGTGCCGTTAATAAAACCGAGAAGGTTGAGGAAGTAGCTCCTGAGGTAAGCCACGATTCAAATAATTTAGATTGATTTTGTCGAGAATGTGTGTACCTTATATATACATTTTCACGCTTTTTTTTTCTCTCTCGCAACATCCAAATCCTGGAGATATGATAGCTATAAATTTTGTGTAAGCAGATTATCGCGGCTGCTAGAGATGTCCAGGAAAGGACGGAATATTATGCGCCTTATAATATTCTTCCCCTGGATTCTGCAGGGGCTTCTCAGCCCATTATGCAGCTTGAAGAGGTAATCCTTCTTCAGTAGCTGGATATCTCATCCTGTTTCATTTGGCATTTTATTGAATCCTTTGGCTTTTCCCACATTAGATCAAGGCAGCTGTTTCGGCACTAGGAAACACTCGTGGCCTGAACTGGCCTAATTCATTCGAGCAACAAAGGCAAAAAGCTGGAGAGTTAGACCTGCTTGATTGGCTTAGGGCCATGTTCGGGTTCCAGGCATGTAATCCACTCCAAAGATAAATGGAGAGAATGAAAAAATCTGTGCATACCTGAATTTTTTTTATTCGACCACCCTATGTTATTAACGCGTTTGGTTTATTTGGATCCAGAGGGACAACGTCAGGAATCAGAGGGAGCATTTGATTCTGCTTCTTGCTAACTCTCATATAAGACTGATTCCCAAACCTGAGCCGCTCAACAAGGCACGTAAACCTATACTTCCTCGTATTTGGTGAAAGCATTTTAGATTAAAATTAGACCGAGTTAAAGAAGAAACACGGAATACTAAGTAAATTTAGAATTCTCTAGTTAACTGAGTAGCCCTGCCTTTTTTCCCCCACGTATTAAATTTGTGTTTGGTGAAATACAGCTTGATGATCGAGCAGTTGATGCAGTGATGAAAGATCTCTTTAAGAACTACAAAAACTGGTGCAAATTTTTGGGACGAAAACATAGTTTACGGTGAGATATAAGCATGCCTGCACCAACGAACATTTGTGACATTTGGCTTTCATGCGTGTTTTGGTTTTCACAAACATTTCAAGAATAAATCAGAATCTTGTGATGCCAAAATTGACTTGTGTATCATTTATCTTGGTGTTTTTCACAGACTTCCTCAAGGCCAACAAGAGATACAGCAGAGGAAGTTGCTTTACATGGGTCTTTATCTTCTATCTTCTCATCTGGGGTGAAGCAGCTAATGTTCGCTTCATGCCGGAATGTCTCTGCTATATATTCCACAATGTAAGTAAAACTTCCTTAATCTTCGAATTTTCTTATGCTATCCTGGAATGTCTGACCAAATGTTAATTTATCCTGGAGGTGCTTACTAAAATTTTTCAAAATATACTAACAATGTCTGACAATTACTTTAGATGGCGTATGAGCTCCATGGCTTATTGGCCGGAAATGTCAGTATTGTTACCGGTGAAAATATTAAGCCTTCTTACGGTGGTGATGATGAAGCATTTCTGCGCAAGGTTATAACTCCCCTCTACCGAGTAATTGAAAAGGTCCGTATTGCTGTCCAACATTTTTGACATACTTTGGCAAGTACATATGCTAAGTTTCAATGATGCTGAATAAATTCGACAGGAAGCCGAAAAGAGTAAAAATGGAACAGCTTCTCACACAACTTGGTGCAACTATGATGATCTAAATGAGTATTTCTGGTTCGTTTAGCTTTAGATCTTGACATGGACAACGACTTTGTTTGATGGGTTCATCAGTTCATTAAATATTCTTTTTTTTTTTTTTTGGCATTCTGCTTCAGGTCATCTGATTGCTTTTCTCTTGGATGGCCCATGCGTGATGATGGTGACTTTTTTAAATCGACTTCCAGCATGGCACAGGTGCTAGTTACTTGTATTCTGTAGGAGCGCAGCCTTCATCATAGAATACTTTTTCGTTCACTGAGTGTAAAATTTCTGTATCAGGGAAGAAAAGGTGCTCAGAGAAAATCTAATTCTAGAAGCACTGGAAAATCGAACTTCGTTGAGACCCGGACATTTTGGCATATTTTCCACAGCTTCGATCGTCTTTGGACGTTCTATTTACTGGGTTTGCAGGTATATTACTTAAACAGAAGGAAGTATGATGTTTCTCTCCCCTGATCTACTTATGACAAGGCTTGCACATTCTTATCGCAGGTATTGATTATTATTGCATGGCAAGGAATTTCAGTAGCGGATATCTTTAAGAAAGATGTCTTATATGATCTATCAAGTATATTCATTACCGCGGCCATTCTGCGCTTCCTGCAAAGTACGGTTTATGCTTTCATGTAAATGTCTCCTATACCGGATCTCTTGTCTCGTGCTTAACTTATCATTTGATTGAACTGAAGTCGTGATCATATAAGCAGTAGCAACTTCTCAAGCGATGGTAGTACAAAAAGTATAACATTGAATTTTATCCGGGTTTATGGCTGAGATTATAATAAAAGTATCTAAACGTCTTACGGTAATAGAAAAATATGCTTCAAAGTTCAGTTAAATTCAACTCATTATTTAAAAAAATAAAGTTTGGCAGTAGAATCTATATCACTATATCTTTATCCTCGACTTTTTTCTGCCTTCATGTTTTTGGTCTTTGTTCACATAAATTGATCGTAGTTTCCATTCCTTTTTATATTGACCCAGGCATCTTGGACTTGATCCTTAACTTTCCGGGCCATCATCGATGGAGATTCAGTGACGTGCTAAGAAATATTCTTAAAATCATTGTTAGTCTTGCATGGGTTATCATTCTTCCAGTCTTCTACATGAATTCCGTTGACCATCCCCCACAAAGCATTAAGAAGTTGCTGTCCTTTTTCGATGAAATAAGGAGCATTCCAGCATTGTATATCCTGGCAGTTGCATTATATATGCTTCCAAATTTACTAGCAGCTGTTCTCTTTCTTTTTCCAATGCTTAGGCGTTGGATCGAAAACTCTGACTGGCATATTGTTAGACTTCTCTTGTGGTGGTCACAGGTGTGTTGCCGTTGCATTATGCTTACATAACTCATTCACTGGCAAATATAACCTCTTTCTTTCTCTCTTCATAAATATTGTAAAGTATTTTTAAGGCTACTAGTTGTTTGTTGTGAAACCAATGCAAATATACATGAAACACTAACTAGAAGTATATGAAACAGTACAGTCAATTTTGTTTCTTTTCTTTTTATTAATCACCCTTAAAATAGAAAATCATCCATGTATTGTGGAAGAAGACTGTAAATCATGAAAATCTTGCCGCAGCCTATTCCTAAGCAGTCGGAAAGCTCTGAGTTTATATTATATTCTTTTCATCTTCTTATTTATTCTTTCACCTCCCGCAGCCAAGAATCTACGTTGGAAGGGGAATGCATGAAAGTCAATTTGCTCTTCTAAAGTGAGTTTTGCAGAATACTCAAGAATCATGCTCAAATAATCTGTGGTCCTTCCCTGGGTTTTTGTTGCCTTAAAATTGTTTGATTGTCTGGTCGTCTCTTGTATTTCAGGTATACTATTTTCTGGTTGCTGCTTTTTGCTTCTAAATTTGCAGTAAGCTTTTTTCTGCAGGTAATTTTGATTATGTGCAGTATTTGTTTGCTAGAACTGTTCTTGAGAAGCTTTCTGGATTGTTGGTTTTCCATTAACAACTTTCTCTTCCATACATAGATAAAACCTCTAATTGAACCGACGAAGGAAATAATGAGCATTCGGCGAATTCATTTTGCTTGGCATGAATTTTTCCCTAATGGTAGTATATCTTCCTTTTCTTTCTCATGACCTGAATGGATCTAATTGTTTAATTTCAAAGTCTTTTATCTAAATGGCTTACTTCCTATATGTGCAGCTAAATACAACTATGGCGCGGTTTTAGCGCTATGGGCTCCCATACTTTTGGTGTGTATGCTGTGTTTCCTGTTTTTGTTCGGATATTTTAATCTTCTCGTCCTTTTGGTCGGCACCTCAGAGATTTGACATGTTCAATGTAGGTTTATTTCATGGACTCTCAAATTTGGTACGCCATATTCTCAACTTTGTATGGCGGTGTTGTTGGGGCCTTCGATCGTCTGGGAGAGGTAAACATCAACTTTTTCCCCAAACCTCTCTTGATATGTTGGACGGAACTTGGGATTGTACACATGGGCTTTATTCATTTTATGTAGCCCGGCCCTACAATTCGGACTTACTCATCTATATTAGAAATTTAGAGGAATGTACCAAAAAAAAAAAGAAATTTAGAGGACCCTATTGCAAACATAGAATTCTGGACATCAACCAAAAAAAAAAAAAAACTAAAGATGAGTTAGGTCAACTCCTCAAATCTGTATTTGTATAAAAAATTATACAGGAAATTATACTATTTATAAATTATGAATATGAATTGTAATATAGTATACAACGTCATGTAAAGCATATGACTCATGTTGGATGTTAAGCTTTTTGCTTGTACAGATACGAACTCTGGGCATGCTAAGGTCCAGGTTTCAGTCATTACCTGGTGCATTCAACACATCTTTGGTGCCTACAGATATGAAACAGAAAAAGAAATTTTCTTTGTCAAAGCGATTTGCTGAGGTTTCTCTAACATCTTTTTGGGCTTTAACGTTTTGTTGCTTAGTAGATTGCTGTCATTAATATTTCATCTTTACTTAAGTTCCATGTTGTATAGATTTCTGCAAGTAGAAGGATCGAAGCTTCCAAATTTGCCCAGTTGTGGAATGAAATTATTTGCAGTTTCCGTGAAGAAGATATTATTAGTGATAGGAAAGGCCCGGGATCCAAACTCTATTTAGTTTATTTCTCAGACCGTCTTTTCCTTTCATGATCTATCACTTCAGTTAGAGCCCTGAACTAAACTATGTTTTCATATAACAGGGAGATGGATCTTTTGTTGGTTCCTTACTCCTCAGATCCGAGCCTGAAAATTATTCAGTGGCCTCCCTTTTTGCTTGCTAGCAAGGCATGTATTTGAGTTTAGTCTTTCTTTCTTTTTTTATTTTTTTGGGGCACTTTTCCTTTTTAAGAATTATATGTTGCCTGTTCCGATCATTTACGTACATTCTAACAATCTTTGCAGATTCCTGTAGCACTGGACATGGCCGTTCAATTTCGAGGAAGGGAGAGCGACCTTCACAAGCGTATATTTGCAGATGAATATTTGAAATGTGCTGTGATCGAATGCTACGAATCTCTTAAAAATGTCCTAAACACTATGGTGGTTGGAGAAACTGAAAAGAGGTGCACTTTGGGTTTTTGAAAATTTCCTCATGTTCACCTTCAACTATTTTTAGTTTCCGTTTCAATATGAACTATTGCCTTTTTTTTTTTCCTCTGGAGTCCAATTAGGGATCCTTTTGGTCATTTACAAAATTTCCAAACAAGCACACAAACCATTACCTGATTTGCACGGATAAAAATTGAACTGCTGTGTCAGCTGTTTTCTATATATATATATATATATTATACATGCATGCATACAATATATTATTAGATATACATAATGAATGCATGTATATGATTTGTGAAGTGCTCCCATATATAATTTTTTTTCTTTTATACGTTACTTCTTAAAAGGAATGAAAAGTAGATATGGTTGATTTACCTAATTTATTTTTGTTAGACCCTCATCTACTTTAAATAATAATTAATAAGGAGAACTTTATTTTGCATGACCAAGGATTTTTAATTTGCTTGGATAATTAAAAAGTATTAGTTATCAGCCTTTTGTTTTTCCTCATTCTTTTTCATCAGTATATATCGTTGAAACTGTAGAAAATTCATTAAAATCGCATCATTGCCTGGACTTCTGAGCTCATTGCGATGAAACAGGATAGTGGCCATCATCATCAACGAAGTGGAAAGTAATATCTCAAAGAATACTCTTCTTACAAATTTCAGAATGGGATTTTTGCCTTCCCTATGTAAGAAGTTCGTCGAGCTCGTGGAAATCTTGGTGAGCCATTAAAAGGAAAAAACTTGTAGCTTGAAGGATTTCTTGATTGTCTCTGACGAAGTATTTTATTTGGAGTTTACACACTGTTCTTTATCGTTATAGAAAGCCGCAGATCAAGCCAAGCGGGGTGCAGTGGTACTCTTGCTACAAGACATTTTAGAAGTGATTACTCGTGATATGATGGTAAATGAAATCAGGTTTGTCAATCGAACTGAATTGGTGAATAGTGTACTTGGAGCATTGTTAAATCATGTTTATTTTTTGGCCAATAGTAAAATCATGTTAATAGCTCCTCGAAAGAGATAGTGATAAGCTTCATTTATTTTGATGTGATGCTTTGCAGTGAGTTGCAAGAACTTATACATAATAGTAAGGACACTGGAAGGCAACATTTTGCTGGTACTGATGAAAAACCAGCTATAGTATTCCCTCCTTTGGTTACAGCAAAATGGGAGGAACAGGTAACTTTGTATTTTTTTTGGCCTCATAATTGGTACATAGTTGATTGTTACAATTTTTACGGTTTTTTTTTGTACATGATATTTTTACCAACTGGTCCAGTAAACATTTCATTATAAAATATTTTTGCTGCTTGCAATCGTTTCAGATAAACCGTCTTTATCTACTACTGACGGTGAAGGAGTCAGCAATTGAGATTCCAACTAACCTTGAAGCACGCAGAAGGATTGCTTTCTTTACCAATTCCTTGTTCATGGATATGCCACGCGCGCCGCGAGTTCGCAAAATGCTGTCATTCAGGTGTGTCACCGGATTCTAATAGATAAGAATGGGCTCTATAACGTTAGATAATATAACAAGAATTTTTTTGTTTGCAGTGTCCTAACTCCATACTATAGTGAAGAGACCGTCTACTCTAAGACTGACCTTGAGGTTGAGAATGAAGATGGCGTGTCAATCATATATTACCTGCAAAAGATTTACCCAGGTTTGTACAACTAAAGCAGGCGGCGAGATTTTACTTTTTGAATGAAGGCAGGCTTGCTATAATCTCATTACTTTATAATAGATGAGTGGAATAACTTCATGGAGCGACTTGACTGCAAGAAAGACAGTGAAATATGGGAGAAAGAGGAAAATATATTGCAGCTTCGTCACTGGGCTTCATTAAGAGGGCAAACACTTTGCAGAACAGGTACAATAATGATGAATGCTTCCTGATTAGGTTGATTAACAATTTCACTCTTGTATTCATTTATAAACTTATTGCCGCAGTCAGGGGAATGATGTACTACCGCCGGGCTTTGAAGCTTCAGGCTTTTCTTGACATGGCTAATGATCAAGGTAAAAGAATAATTTTGTTTTATAGTTTTTCCATCCTGGGGTGCCGTGTACTAGACCGTCATACTTAAACTTCCCTTGTGTTATCGACTAAGAAGTGCAATGTCTAACTATATTTTCTTTTTATTTTATTGTTATCAGAGATTCTTGATGGCTATAAAGCTGTTACAGTTCCATCGGAGGAAGATAAAAGGAGCCAGAGATCCTTATATACCAATCTCGAGGCTGTGGCTGATTTGAAATTCACATACGTTGCTACCTGTCAGAACTATGGGAATCAGAAGCGCAGCGGAGACCGCCGTGCGACAGATATCCTGAATTTGATGGTTAAGTATGTTGACCTGTTAATAAAAGATGTCGGGTTTTAGTGCATATGTACTTCCTTTCGATTTCCTGACGCGCCCTTGGTCTAATTTTGGTTCTTCAATTGTAGCAATCCCTCGCTTCGTGTGGCATATATTGACGAAGTTGAAGAAAGAGAGGGTGTAAAAGCACAGAAGGTTTATTATTCTGTACTAATCAAAGCTATGGACAATCTCGATCAAGTAAGTACATATTGAACCCAGGAAAAAAAAAAAAAACTATTTACTACTCATCTTTACCTCAGAAGTAATTGCTTTTATCTTCCCTGAAGGAAATATATCGAATAAAACTTCCGGGCCCAGCTAAGTTGGGAGAAGGGAAACCAGAAAATCAGAATCATGCCATCATATTTACTAGAGGGGAAGCTCTTCAGGCTATTGACATGAACCAGGTAAATTATTATGAATTTGATACTATAGTAACAAGTAGATAATAGCTATGTGGTTTACTTAGATGGGGTACTCGCCGATATTTTCCAGGATAATTACTTGGAAGAAGCTTTGAAAATGCGTAACCTTCTGGAAGAATTTAACGAGGATCATGGGGTGCGCCGACCTACAATATTAGGTGTCCGTGAGCATATATTTACTGGCAGGTCTGAAGAATTTTCATCTTAATAAGAGTGAGCACATTCTCTTGTTTGGAAAATATCTTAAATACTCCTAATAATCACTTGTTACAGTGTCTCCTCCTTGGCTTGGTTCATGTCAAATCAAGAAACAAGTTTTGTCACGATTGGTCAAAGAGTTCTTGCAAGACCCCTGAAGTAGGTTTTTCTCTTATCCATTATTCCATTTCATTGTATGAGTGATTTATAATCGCGTGCCTTTTTTTTTTTTTTTGCCCTCTTTCATAACAAATTATGAATGCCCACAAGCACTTGACTAAAGGACGACTGCTTCATCTCAAGCTAATGCAGCATTCTTTAAACCTTGTAGACTTTCATGTGCTGTCGAGGAAGAAATTAGAGTAGACACAATATGAATTATTAGAGACCCGTTTTCCGGCTTATAATGGGTTTGTTCAATTTTAGGGTTCGATTCCACTATGGTCACCCCGACGTTTTTGATAGAATTTTCCACATCACACGTGGAGGAATAAGCAAGGCTTCTCGAGGCATCAATCTGAGCGAGGATATTTTTGCTGGTAACATTCTTGATACATGTATTCCATTATTACATATTATCCGGATTTCTTTTCTTGCTTCTTATGCCTTTGGCCTCTAGGTTTCAACTCAACACTCAGACGAGGCAATGTTACTCATCATGAATATATCCAAGTTGGTAAGGGTAGAGATGTTGGGCTCAATCAAATCTCACTTTTCGAAGCAAAAGTAGCTTGCGGTAACGGAGAGCAAACATTAAGCAGGGATATCTACCGTCTGGGACATCGTTTTGACTTTTTCCGCATGCTGTCATGTTATTTTACAACTATTGGATTTTATGTCAGCTCAATGGTAATCATTTTTTTTTTTGGTGCTACGGTTTCCACCGTGATGTTACATGCATGGTCTTTTACTTGTTAGGATTGATTTTAATACTGGCATTCAAACCAATGTTAATGGTTCAAGGAAAAGATTGATATACCAATCAGAGTAAAGGGAAATGGAAATAGATTTGTCATCAGTTGGAACTCCAGCTGTGTGCGCGCGTATTTTAGAAATATCCCCAACCTACATAAGGTTTATTCAAATCAAGGGATCCAGCTGATAGAGATATTTCGCAACAATGATAGCTTATATTTTCCTCACGTAATCTATATAATTTGTCCTCGTCACTTAATTACTAGCTCCTCTTCTGAGTCTGTCACTAAAGCTTTCTTTTTCTTGTTTGCAGATGGTGGTCATCATGGTTTACGCATATCTATATGGCAAACTTTACCTTCTTTAAGTGGACTTGAGAACGACATAGTTAAGTACGCTAGGAGAAAGGGTGATGATGCTCTGAAGGCAGCCATGGCTTCACAATCTATTGTTCAAATAGGTCTTGTGATGACTGTCCCTATGATAATGGAAATTGGACTAGAGAGAGGATTCAGAACTGCTTTAAGTGACTTGGTAATAATGCAATTGCAACTAGCAGCTGTTTTCTTCACTTTCTCGCTTGGTACGAAGGTGCATTATTTTGGTCGTACTCTCCTGCATGGTGGGGCAAAATATAGAGCAACTGGCCGTGGTTTTGTGGTCCGACATGAGAAGTTTGCAGAGAACTACAGATTGTACTCCAGGAGTCACTTTACAAAGGGAATGGAGCTGGCCATATTGCTTATATGCTATCGGATTTATGGATCTGCGGCTACCGACTCAGTATCGTATACCCTTATCACACTGTCAATGTGGTTTTTGGTGTGTTCTTTTCTATTCGCTCCTTTCCTTTTCAATCCTTCTGGATTCGAGTGGCAGAAGATAGTTGAGGATTGGGATGATTGGTCAAAATGGATAAACAGTCACGGTGGTATTGGTGTTCCTGCAAACAAGAGCTGGGAATCGTGGTGGGATGAAGAACAGGAGCACCTGAAGTACACTGGGCGTTTAGGGCGAACCATCGAGAGTATTCTTGCCCTGCGCTTCTTTATCTATCAGTATGGAATTGTCTATCATCTAAATATAGCCAGAGGCGACAAGAGCATAATGGTGATTGTGCTTGCTATTATTCTTTTTTCTTAGTTTAATGTCGAACTCTTAGATCTAATACTCCACCTCTTCTTCTATGATTGGGTACGAAAATTCTTATGATTTGACTATCATTTTCTCTTCAGATTTATGGTCTATCCTGGCTAGTCATAGTAGCTGTCATGGTCATCTTGAAGGTCAGTAATCAGTAAAAACTAGAGTTCATTCCGACAAGAACTACTTTCTCTGCTTGAGCGTTATTGATTATCTGAGCAATTGGTGACATCTGAAATTGCAGATTGTATCTCTTGGCAGAAAGAAGTTTAGTGCGGATTTTCAGCTGATGTTTCGTCTTCTGAAATTCGCTCTGTTCATTGGGGCCATTGTCATTCTGGTCTTAATGTTTACTCTCATGGATCTCACAGTTGGAGATATCTTTGCAAGCCTACTAGCCTTTATGCCAACAGGATGGGCACTCGTACAGGTGCTCGTTTATTTTTAGCTTACATTTTTGTCATCGATCAAGTTGAAGATAATACACTTGATCTTAAATAATCCTTAACTACATAATGATGGGTTTAAGCTTATGTGATGAACAGATAGCACAAGCATGCAGGCCAATGGTGAAGTTGCTAGGGATGTGGGGGTCCGTGAGGGCTTTAGCAAGGGGTTATGAATACTTGATGGGAGTGGTAATTTTTGCACCAGTGGCGATATTGGCTTGGTTCCCATTTGTGTCAGAATTCCAGACGAGGCTTCTGTTCAACCAAGCATTCAGCCGAGGGCTTCAGATCCAGAGGATTCTTGCTGGTGGGAAGAAGCACAAGTGACATCCTTAATGGGAGCACGATGAGGCCCAGGCACACACATTTTGAGGATAGAAGCAAGCAATTATGTTACAGAATCTCTGCAGGTTGCACGGTGAGAAAGAAAGAAGGCTGTGATTTTTAAGTAAGGAAAAATTGCAGTTCGCCAGAGACAGAAAAATACTGCTATTTTAAGTATTTTGAATGATGCAGCCTGATTTTTCTTTTGACCGGGGAGAAAATATGCTTATTTGTGAGTGGTAGTAAATACTACCTCCGGTCCTAATTATAAAAGCTAGTTGACTAATTTGAAGAGATTAAGAAAAGAAGTTAAGTTAGTTATTTGTAATAAATAGATACTGTCTTTCCTAAAATATCCTTATTAATCAAATGTATTGGCTCGAATTACTATTGTTAAAAGGATTAGTTTGGGAAAAAATATATAAATATGAGAGACAAAGTAAATTGATATCTTATATTTAGGATCAAAATAAAAATCAAATAAAGTCTTATATTAAGGACCGAAAGTAGTATTATTTTTGTTACTAATTTAAAATTTTGATCCAACAATATAAGTAACTGGATATATTTTTTCATGACATTGAGTCTGAAAAATAAATAGTCAAATTTATTACTTATAATAAACTATATATTTTATATTTTTCATTTACAAAATATGTATTGGTGGAAACAAAAAATCGATATTGTACTTCTCACTGTCACCAACGGCCCATGTTCATGGAGGCTTCCCCTCGTGTTTGATTCTTGAGTATCAGTTTTTTGGGGCCAGAGTTCTTAACTATTATTATTAAACCCACCCTTCTTTTTTAAGTTCACCCACAGTACAAGTTATTCCTTCCTCGCTGGTCACTACAGAATCAAGAGGCCGAGCCTAAACAAAAAATAATCTCCCAGAAAATGATTTTTTTTTGGACTGCTCAGTCTTCAAATTGTTAGTGTATGATGCGCTATATGAAGATTAATATTTTAATATTTGAAGTATCATTAATATCATTGTTAATATTTACCATTTCCTTGAATTTTTATTTTAATTTCTGTAATTTCAAATTATATTTTTCTATGCCTATAGTTTATTTCATCCAAAATTTAATCTTTCTAGTTTCATAAAGACTTGGGTCTAGATTTAATTACATTAATTTTATTGACGACGCTAAATATACGAATTAAAATCAAAACTGTTAAAAATATAATCATCAAAATCAAAACCGTTGGAAGTTTTACTATTTCTTTGAAAATTGAATCTTCCAATGTCATGCAAATAAATATTAATTTGTCAATGAAACTCACTTTTTTTTTTTTATTTTGGGTAAAACTCACTTTCGATAAACTAAATCTACTTAGAAGTTATAAGCAGCCGATAGGCTTTTTCTTCCACCGCAGGTTGGGAATGATTGGATTTGGAAAATGGAAAGTGAAAAAGGAGAGGGATGCGTAGCGAAGGCAATAAGCAAAGCACTGAAAAGGGTTAAGGAATTCATTGTATGTACACTGTCATTTAAAATAAATGAAATGTTTGGTTGTAGCATTGGAGGCCGTTCTATCTGCTTTACAAAGCACTTTTTTTTTTTTGAACATAAAGCACTTTTAATTTTATATTTATTGAAAAAACAACTTATAGTACCACAAATCCATCTCCAAACAAACAAAAAAACAAAAGAAAAAAAATTTAAGAACCCCTTTAGTAATAAAATATTTAAAATTTTAAAAAGTTTTATAAAATATTCCAAAGAAAGAAAATTTTATTAAAGTATTGCAATTTGAAATATTAAATTAAAATTAATTTCAAGGTTTTATTTATAATAACTCTATGATTATTTTTTAAAAAAAATAAATATTCTTAATTTACAATCTTCAACTTTTATTTCCCCAAAAAAGTCCCATTTAAGACAGACAATCTGCTACTGAATTTATCAGAATATGATAAGAATTAGTTATATATAATTTAAATAATTTTTTATAAATTTTTTATTTTTATATTTTCATTTTGAAGTTACGAAAATGCATAACGAAGACGTTCTCCGTTAGATAGAGTCAATGGATTTAATAAAAAAAAAATTGAAAAAGCTATTTTCTTATATCTTTATATTTAAGTGAAGTAAAACACTAGAATTTGTTCACAACATATCTAGTTTTTTATTCAAATACTCCTCCGGTCCTAAATATAAAACTCTTATACTAGTGTATATAGGGGTCTTATATTTAGGACTGGAAGAGTATTATGTGTATAATTTCCAATGTAAAAGTAAATAGTGTAAATATGTGTGTTTTTCAAGTGAGAAAGTTTTATAAGTAGTTTTTCAATTATGATTTATAAAAAGAAAAATTAGTAAATAGTACAATTACACATAACTGATGATATGTTACACTCACGAATCATACTTGTATTTGTACAATTCAGGTCTTTCTTGCTAATTAAAATTTCAAATAGAGATTTTTTTACTAATTTTCCTTTTATAAAATATAAGATAAGTATGTGAAAATTTTTTTATCATAATTTACGTGAAACATGTTCATAAGTAATTTTAAACGCTAATCCAAATAGGGTCTAAGTAGTAAGGTTTCTGAGATGAGATTACAAAGAACATTAAATTCGTAACTTTTGTGCCTACTTATGAGAAAACGTGCACGTAACTAAATTATAAGATCACTGATAATATAAATATAGCTCCCGTTTTTTTTCATAATTTTTCTTTACCCATCAACCTACCGTGACCAAGATATGGGCTTCAAAAGCAAATAAATAATACACACATATCAAGGACATGTTTTTAACTGTTTAATCTTTTATTTATACACTTATCCAATTTCTTTTCTTTTTGGGCCAGCTATTCACTAATCCAATTAATTTCTTCCACTTCACGTTAATGTAAAATGCCCACATTAATTAATTCTGTACCAAGATATATGCGCTACCGTCATTGAAAAAAAAAAAGGCATCGTCGAAAAAAAAACAGAGAAAAAACTGGCGATAAATGACTTATTAAAATGTCAGAGAAAGTATTTAACTAAAATAAAAAAATTTAGAAAAAATTTGTATAATTTAACTTATATTAAATATTAACGCCCATGAGTAATAAAGAGTTGAAGACAGTTGAATGTGAGTTTTTTTTTTTTTTTAACCAGCAATTGAATGTGAGTTTCTCTCATTACAAAAAATATTTAAAATAATATTTTATTTTATTTTACATTTTTGAAATTGAAAAATGAAATAAACCAGGCTTAATAATGAATAAGAAAAATTGGGAAAATTCCCAGTTGCAGATTTTATTAGTTAAAAAAACTTACAAAATTTGCATTTGTATAAAAATTTATTACATCCTTTCCACTTTAAAAAAAAATTAACGAGATTTTTCTTCAATTAAATATAAAAGAATAAAAGCCCCATCCATCCCAACAAAACAAACTGCCATACTCTCTCTCACACTCCCTCTCCCCGGTAAAAAGCATCTCCCTCGTGACCTGCAACGATGCCACCATAGCTCCTTCTCTCTTCCATTCTCTCTCTTTCTTCCCCCTCCCCCCCCCCAAAAGAAAAAAGATTCCTTCCATGGACCATTCATCCCGCCGCAAGCCGAGCTCCCGGCGGCTGCCTCACACTACCCATCCTCATCGACGCCGAGCGTGGTGTTGTTCGTTTACAGTTCCCCCGGCTAGCCCCGACAACCTTTCCGTACACCACTCAAAACCCCATCATACCAACCCAAGTACTTTGTCCAAGCCGAGTTTTTCCGTCCCGACCTCACCTCAGAGCGCTAAATCCGGGTTCGGCAGAGTGGGTCGGATCGACCCGCGTCGGATCTTGTCCCCCGGTAGAGTCTCGCCGATTGATTCTGATCCCGCTCTTGATTCCGTCCAAGATATCCTTGTCGTTCCCTCTCCATTGGCTGATTCCATTTCCACACCTAAATCAAGGTCTCAGAGCTTCCGTGCTCCCTCCGGCAAATTTCAGCCGCCGCGGGAGAGTTCTGGCTCTGTTAGTGGCACGAAGGATTTATTTGATGTGAGGTTGAATTTGAAAGGCAAGAATGGTGGGTGCATGGTTCTGGAGCTGAACTCTGATGTTCTGAGCACCAACTCAGAGGTTTTTGCTGAATTGATAGCGGATCACAAGAAGGGATTGCCGTCAGGCGCTTCGCCTGGGCCGAAAATGTGCAGAATAGAGGTGCCGGAGGTGGAGAATTTTGGAGTTTTCAAGGAGACCATCGAGCTCATGTTTGAGGATGAAATTACGAAGCACCTTACAAAGATTGGCGTTTATCGATCCATTGACATTTTGGAGGTAAGCCAGTACATTTAGCCTCAGTTTACTGTAGGCCTTTTTCTTTTCTTACTGTTGAGCTCTGCTTCTCGTTTTAAGGGCTTTGAGTTCACTGTTCTATATCTTTCCCTGTATATTAAATATTTTCGCTGACCTTATCTGCACTGCTTGCTTTTGTTGAATGACCTTTGTGGGACAAGGATGCCATGGTAACTTGCCAAAACATATGAATATCCAAATGTAGTTTTCAAAGGGTAGATTTCTGGGGAACTTAATTTATACGTAGACCTAAATGTTGTGTTCATTAATCTTAGATATAATTACCAGCATGAATCCGGAACCTATCTGAGAAAAATATGGATGAAGCTTGGGGTCTCGAGACAAGTCAGGTTAGAAAATTGGGAATCTTTTATAGATATGCATATTAGCAAATATTCACTATACAAGTATAATGGAGAGGAAATTGTAGGCGAAACTTACTACCCATGAGAATCTTTTATTCCCATGACAAGTTTTTCATTGCAGCGCATAGATTGTTTTTACCATGATTGGTTCAAATAGCGGCATAATATCCAATAGAAACATCCTGTGCCATAAGTGAAGCAATATAGAGCAAAGAAAAAGAAACAGAAAATATGCGATTGAGCCTTGCAGTAATTTGATGTTTAAGGAACAATATTATATAAAAGTGCTGAGCATTGCACAAGTGTCTCTTTAATCTCTGACATGATTGCTCTCTTCTATCCTAGGTGTCGGCAGGTATCAAATTCACCAAGGGTGTTCTGTCCTGTTTGAAATACCTGGAGGCTGTTCCTTGGACTGAGGAGGAAGAAGAGAAATTGAGGAGCGTATTCACTAGGCTTAAGTTTGATGATGCGACAACCAGAGACATCTTAGGAAGACTGTACTTCCATGATTCAGTTGATTCCGAGTCTAATAGTAACATAGCAGGACAGCTTGTTTGGTCCATCACTTCTTGTGCGGATAACAATGCAAGAAATGAACTTAAGTCACTGGTCAAGAGTCTTCTTTGCAGAAGTTCAGTCTATGAGAAGAACCATCTTGACCTTAGCAAGGAGGATTTGTATGCTGTTTGCCACTCTTGTCTGGGCTCACTAGTCAGCCTCTTCGAAGAGGCCTCAGACAACCTCACGCCTGAAAGGTTGGTGAAGAAAGATGTTGGTAAGCCTCTGATTGAACGCATCTCCAGGCAGGTTGATAACATAAACTGGTTGCTGGAAATCATGCTTGATGCGCAAGTGGCAGAAGACTTCGTTGATATTTGGGCTCATCAGCAGCAACTGCTCAAAATGCATGAAGTTGCATCCCCCATGATCAGATACGAACTGAGTCGAGTGTCAGCAACGCTACTCGTCGCCATGGGTACCCGAAAATTGCAATGTAGGTTGGAAGCCAGATCAGGGCTCCTCCAAGCATGGTTTGGACCAATGCTCTTGGACTTTGGCTGGCTGCAGAGATGCAGAAAGGGACTTGCCATAAGGACCTTGGAAGAGGCTTTGGGACAGACACTTCTTACTCTGCCTCTAAAGCAACAGTACATGCTGTTCATGGAATGGTTTCGTTACTTCTCTAAGCATGGCACTGAATGCCCAAACCTCAGCAAGGCATTTCAAATATGGTGGCGCCGATCATTCTTAAGAGCCTCAGAAACTGATGCCATTGAATCAAGGTAGACAGTAGTAGTACTTGTATTGTGATTTTCTACAGTGCGTAGAGTTTCAGTTAGGTGAGCAGTTCTGAGGTATGTAAACTGAATAAAGCAGATAACACCCCTTAAGTCATTGTATTAGTAGCTTGATGCTTAAATGATATCAGTTTCTAGAATTTGTCTTCCATTTATTGCCTGTCAAAGGCCATGCAATTGAGTCGCTTGTTCTAATGTTTTATCCTTAAGAATTTGCAAGTGAGTCGCACATTCTGTAAATTAAATTATCAATCTACATAATTTTCCGAGTTAATTGCATTTGTGGTTGCACGACACAAGTCTAAGAGCAACTTCGTGAAACGTCATCGGGTTGCATCATGACGCAAGAGGATTACCTTTTGAAAAGCTACGAAAGATGTGTAATATTGTATTAAAAAAAAAAAAAGCGTCATAAATTGCCCGTGGAATGTCATAAATGTTAGTGGGCCAAAGAAACGAAAAATGGATCTATACGGGTATAGGTTGGATTCGTTCGGCTGTGGTTTGTATTTTGGGCTTATAGGCTTGTGTTGTCATGGGGACCAGTTCGATCCTTTTAGTTTTTGGAGATTTAATTTGAATTTGAATCTAGCATGTAATTTTTCATCCTAACTTGAAATCAAAATATTGAGGTTTTGTATTGTTTTAGGACATTAATTAATGATATGTAGAATCTTTTTTAGGATGTTACAGTTTGCATTTCAGATCACTTTTTCCCATATTAATTTCAAACCTATCTGATTGCTTTAATTCATGTATCGAAAAACTGACCCCTCCTGAAGAAAACTTAAGTGCCAATGCAATTGAACATGTCATTAAACATGTTGAGGGGGGAATGCCACTCATGATTTTGCTTCTCATCATTTCATTAACTCACGCTCCTGACCTGATGAAAATGCATACTCAAAACTCCATTAAATCCAAAACATTATACAAAACCCTGGAAAATATTCATTTTTACCCCAATGAAAATATTTTTCATTATTTCCACAGTTGAAAAATTTATTACAAAAAAAAATCAATTCCCTGCTCAAGGCGTTGACGAGGGTGACGAAACCTCATAGGTAGAACCTTTGCCCAAATTCATCTCATCCATTATCAATTATTTTATTCTAAATAAATTAGTTTTTTTTTTTAATCTTCCCAATCTTGTATGAATTAACATTTTAGCCAATTATGACCCAAAAAAAAAAAATTAGACACTTCAGTACTTTTATTATGGCAATAGAACTTGATGCATATCCAGCCGTGTCATGTATAGTACAGATGAAATATTTCGACCAAATTGTAAACTAAAGTCAGAATCTGCTTCATTTTACATGCCCTTTCCGGCTAGATCTGCTTCTCTAAGCCAACCCAACTAACAGGGGCAATAAAAGGCTAAACTATGGTATAAACAATGCATATTTCAGTGATCTCAGCGGGACATGTGTGATACAAGTCCGCTTGCACACAAAAACAACCCCCCCCCGGGTACGAAAACTGTTCATTCAACTAGCTTTGAACATTCAGGTCACTTTATTATACAAATGTTCAAATAGAAACAATGATAAAATTAAAAACGATAGATGCTGCAGCCTGCAGGTATAAATGCCAATAGCGTCTCGTCCTGTGAGCCACAAATCACAAACCCTCCTTTTTCCGGATGAAATGGACCCCACTTTCAGGTTCAGTGGTGTCTAGGTCACGCAACTCCAAGAAATCCAGATCATCGAACAACAAGGGCATGCTTCCTGCAGGATAGATTTGGTTTGTATTGTCAAGGTCTCCCAAGTCCTTAAATATATCATTAACATCCAAACAAGGTATGCCTTCAGCTTCCTTCTCCACAGCAGAATTATCATTCTTCTGAGTAACCATGAGAAACACACCATGTTAGTATATTGACTCGGGAGAAACAAGATTAAGCAAGCATAATCGCTCAAAAATTCAACTTCCTGGATAAAGACTACCTTACAATCCTCAGCAACTTACAAGCACTACCAAACAGGAAAGAGAAAGCCACAAGATTAAAATTGGATCCAAACTCAAGAATATATATAATAATTAACATTTCACATTTCAGCTTTAGAACAGGGCAAAAGCCAAGAGCTTCTAGGTGTAAGTATCAAACAATGCATTACATTACACAAGCATTACAGCAGAAATAGGGCATACGCTATAATAACATTCAGATGTAAGTATCAAAGAAAGTCTTACACAAGCATCGCAGCAATTAGTAAATAATGAAACAAAGGAAGCTAAGAATGGTTTCTGCCAAGCTGAAAAGCCCGCTACAATCGACAGATAAAAAACCAGCACACCAATGTTAGCTACACAATCATCCTTTCGACTTCCACCTGTCGCTAGGCTTAAGGTTCAAATCAACAAGATTACCGGAGATATTTAATTGAAACATCGTCTTTCAAAATGTGATTCCAACTAATCTACTCATCATCTATATTGATCACATAAAGATTCAAAACATATATTCACTAAAAGAAAAAATAAGCATGAATTCAGAGAAAATATTGAAGTCAATACTCCCTATGGTTCAAAATATAAGATAAACTTTGTTGGAGGAGCTTAGTTATTTTTATAAGATAACATTCATTTTTGTCTAAGCATTTAATGATTTTTTTTCAATTTTACTCCTCACATATTCTCTTTCCTCTTTTATTTATTCTCTTCATTAGTAAGGACATATTTGGGACAAAAATACATGCCTTACATATTTATTATTTTAAACTGATTTCAATTAATTTCTTGATAAACGTAAATGAATAAAGCTTATCTTATATTTTGAGCTAGAGTACAAAACTAAAGCGAATGTGTAATGAATGTATAGACAGTAAAAACGAAATGTTCAAATGCAAAATTTAAGGGCAAACACGAAGTTGTCTGAAACAAGGCATTGAAGAAGTAATTGCACATAGTTTACCCACAAAAATACACAAGCAAGAAGACAAAGAAATAGATCACGCACCTCAATGTTATTTCCAATCATAGGAACTGTGTCATTCTCTGTGAAACAATCCAGCAAGGCATTAATATCATCATTAACTGGAACTTGAGACCCATTGGATATAACTTGATCACTTGGAGCTAACGGATGCACAAGAGATGACGCTCGTGATGATCCAACACATGCACTTGCAGGGGGATGACAATAAGTTGTTGTAGAACTGCCAGGCGTGTTAGGATGAAAGGTAATTGGTGCGTGCACACCAACTAAGGGAAGAGATCCTACACCATCCATTTCCTCGTCGTCATCCCAGTCTTCATCATTGAATGGTCTTCCATATTGAGCACCATTCCTGGGACCAGGACCTTCCTTTTGGAAAACCTTACAAAGCACATAGGAATCCTGCAACATGCATGAACCAAGAGAACCAATTAAAAAAATATTCACTGGCATGACAATTCGAAATATACAAAAAAATGTAGAAGTAAAAAGAGAAGGAAGTGCTTCCATGTGTCAAGGGTGCAACGTATCAATTAAAGGCACCACATGGTGAGTGCCATTTGATGCAGACGTATCTTAATCACATAAATTAATTTTATGGCCTGACGATGAAACAACATAGAACCCTCCAGTAATGCCATAAACAAGAGACAGCATCCCATCTCTCGCATCAAGATATGTTCATTAAAAGTTTCGTCAAGCGAGACATATATCAACAAAAGCAATTTATATTTAGGATATCTGGTCAGGCAGGAACCCTTCAAATAATATTCACTTGAGAACTAATTGGTACACATGTTTCCTCAATCACAGTAGTAAGAATACTCCACACAAGATACGGCAACTATGCAGCAACAACCAATATCGCCCATAATAAAAGAGAAAAGAGAAAATAAAACTCCAGATACCTGAGGAATGTCTTTCGCAGTCAGCTCCTGATCTTCGAGCCTATATTCGTGCATAACCCAATCAGTCCTATCTCCTTTGGGAGCTTTACCTATGTGAAATATCAGGGTTTTTATCATTCCCACAACGCGATTCTTGAAATGAACTGGTCTATCCCTCCCTGTAGTTTTCCAGTACCCAACTTCGGTAGCGCGATTCATTCTGGCCCCACTAGCATATTTCTTTTCTCTGGGGCAAAAGAAGTACCATTCCAAATCTCCAGTTCTCAGATAAGATTTATCTGAAAAGCAAAGAAGTAAGGAAACAAAGACAGAAAGAAGACCCAGTTAAACAAAACAAGACCCTAACAGGTACTGAGGAAAGAAAGAATTTGTCTGCCTACCTGGGAGATCCCATGGAGCGTACTTGTATATGTCTACTTCTGCGATCACATCATAATGGAATTTCTTACCCATAACCTTCCTCCACAGAAAGTATCTAAGGAGCTCAACATCAGTCGGATGAAATCGAAACCCAGGAATTAATTTTGTCGTAGCCATCAATAAAGCTAAAAGAAGCTTCAGAATCTAGCAACTTCAACGCCCTACTATCTAAAAAGACAATCCTCTCACAAGCCGTGAAGAGATAAAATTCAACAGGCGACAGAAACCTCGAACCCAAAAAGGAAAAACAGAAAGAAAAAAAATCAATCGAACTGCTGGAGAAAAGAATATCAGGAAACCCCGTGTGTGTCAAGTCCAATGCCGAAACAAAATCTTCCCCGAACACCAAAGCCTCCCCCGGTTCATGAAGCTAAAAAGGCACCCAACAATGGATGTCGAACCCTTTTGGAGATAAAAAGACATCTGCACAATGGAACCCTACAATGGAAATCATTAGACGCAGAACAAGGGCAAAGCTTTCGCATCCAAAAACAAACTTCATGAGAAAAACTGGAAATTTCTGCCGCGATTAGTTCTGGGCACGATTGATTTCACTTGCGGCTACCATTAGTAGTCCAAATAAGCGGACCTGAACAATCAACCTCGTAGAGAGAAAGGGAGGGAGATGAAGCACGAAGCTTACCAGGGAAGGAGGCGGGCAAGACTCCAAATACACCAAATGCTGAAAGCTTGGAAACGGGACAATGAAACGAGGGAGAGGGATTTTATACTCGATGTGTGAGAAACTGGACCCTCTCTCACCGCGTTGAGCAGTAAAAGCCCAATTTCCCAAAATTTTGAATTTTCAGAAATGGAAACAGCAACAATCCCCTTTTCTTTTTTTTCTTTTTACTAAAATTGGGTATCCTCCCCTTATTATTCAAGACACTGTCAGACACTAAATGTAGACACTCTTTCAATGAAAATTTAAACTTTAGTTCGTTGCGTTATGAAGGATTAGTTCTTTCTGTTAGATTCAATTCACAGTCTCTTTTTCTCATCAGCACTTTACACTAACAAGTGAAGTAGGAAATCCAAAAGAAATGCACTTCGTTCCATAATTTTTTCTGGTTCATTCCATAATTGAAGAGTATTATAATAATAAATTATTTTGAATTTTGATGTTATATATATATTTATATAAAGATCGATAATATTTTATTATACCTAATGTTATTGAACGCAACCTGTACAAGTGAGAGTTAACGTTTAAGGATTCTTTTAATTTTCAATGATTTAATTATTTTTGGTTATTTAGGCATGTTAAGAATTATTTTCATGTCTAATAAGAGAAATAAATTGTTCACATTAGTTACGGATCAAATATGTACTCAAAATGAATTGTTAGAACATTTAAACTTAAAGTTTAGCCTTCTTTATATTTGCATTTTTAATTAAAGAAAATTCTTAAAAAATAACTGTTAAATTTTAAAATTCGAAATGAGGAATTATTACAAACATGTGTTGTCATTTGCTTTTTAAGTGTAGTTATTTTTTTTAAGAGTGTAATGACTAATAATGATTTAGAATTTTAAAATTCAACAGACATATTTTTGAGATTTTTCCTTTTAACTAGGAGGTTTAATTTCAAATTTTATTAAAAAAACTGAATAGAGGTATTTAAATTGTTTTTTCCGTAATCATAATAATTTAAATATGATTAAGATTTTAGTACCAAAAAATACAGAATTATGATAAAATAACTAAAAAGTTATATATTTTCTAAATTGAAGGTATGAGATTGCTTGAAATTTATTTCATCATATCATTACATTTTATATCAATTCTATATATAAGATCTACTTTGTAGTGGAAATATAAAGTGTATTAACCATGTCTCCACTATGTTTGATTAGTTTTAAAATTTTGTGGGTTGGCAAAAAAATAGTTTTTTTTATTTTTTATAACAGAGGTCCTGTTATAATATTTTCAAAAAAGACAAACAAAACCAGGAGCCAAAATATCTAAATATCATAAACATACTCGAAAGTTGATGAATTATATTTCAAAACTATGTTTAAGTTTGGCAATCAATCCGTAAGTTTGTTCTAGACTGAGAATCAAATAAAATGTTGATGATAGCAAACAATTTCTCAAGAGAAAGTTTTATGAAAGTGAGTTGGGTTCAAGATTAAATTTATTGTGAGGATTCCAGCTTCTCACATATTTAAGGAAACTTTAATATTCGATAATCAATCAACTGCCTGAATCTTTGACAAGAAAGAATCTGATCAATCAACAATTATTGCCGGAGCAGCGAAATTAGTAGAGGGGGAAAGAATGAGAAAGGAGCACTTTTTCTTTTAATAATAATAATGGCAACGGATAATCGTAAAGATTAATCAGTATCTAAAAGTTCTTTTTGTTTGTTCCTATATATTCTGGGAGCTTTATTTCGTAGGAAAAAACATCCTGACTATTACCCGTCATTAATTTTGCCCATTCAATTAAATTACAAATAATAATTCATGACAAAAATGTTACGAAATAAAGTTTTTAGGATATATAAGAACTGAGAAAAACTTCTAGATGCTGAATGCTTCTTTTTGGATTCTTTTGGAGTATTTAAATACTTTGTTCCAATTAAATACTTCTACAAAAAGAACAAGATTATCTACATTTAGTGTCTGATAATATTTCAAACACGACTATCTCTAATAGGAAAATATCTATGTCAGCAAAAAAAAATTTATATATGTTTGGTTTTGACTTAAAAAAAGTACATATTTGATTTTGATTCTCTAGAGGATTAAGGTGCATCCAGCATCATAATATATTTTCTCAGGTATATCTAACACTCCAAAGTATTTTGTGGTGCATCAAGCATCCCCAAAAAAAATATTTTTGGGTGCTAGGCCCACCTTAAAAAAATTACTCTAAAACGCTATATGCACAAAAAAATACTTCTAAGGTACTGGCTGTATTTAAAAAAATATTTTAAAATGTTAGATACATCACAAAATATTTTAGGATACTGGATATACCTAAAAAAATAATTTACAATGTTAAATGCATTTTAACCCTTCTCTAAATTTATATTAATTTTTAGTTTAGTTGTTTAATTTATAAAGTATATTTTTAGTCTTTTAATCTTAACAGCTCTATTTATTTAATGAAAAATGCCAGTTCAGTAAATATAAATGGTGTCTCTTCAATTAAATGCTTACCAAGCATATTCTAAATTTTAATTATTTAATATGATTATTTTTATGTTTTAACATCTAAACATACTTTGTCAGTATTTAACTTTATAATCACCATTTAAATTCGTTGAATCAACATTTTTTATTAAATAAATCTAATTATATTAAGATTAAGGGACTAAAAATTCATTTTATAATTTAGAAAATGAAACCCATACTTTAACCAAACGTTAACAACCTGCTCTACTATTCTTTCATTAGGCTTCACCTTTTGATAAAGAGGTCCCCGTATATCAAATCGAACTTGCATAGTTCAGAACTTTTGTTGAAGGAGATGTTCCATATTAAATGCAATTTTATTTGAAAAAATGACAGTAAAATATCATGTGAATTTCAAAAAGACAAATAAAGCACCTGAATAAGCAAAATGACAAAGAAAACATTAGGTACCAATATGGAATTTTGATTTTTGGCCTAAAGACCGAATTGCCCTTATTATGTTTGAAAACTGAGAAAATAGAGAAAGGTAGAAACCGCCTCCTCCCGGCGAAACCAATCCCCCCACTCGGTGAAAGAGAAACTGCCCCCACTTGGCGAAACCAATCCATCGACTCGGTGAAACTAATCCCTCCTCTCAGCGAAA
This sequence comes from Neltuma alba, assembly GCF_004799145.2. Lineage (NCBI taxonomy): Eukaryota > Viridiplantae > Streptophyta > Magnoliopsida > Fabales > Fabaceae > Neltuma > Neltuma alba. The sequence continues at coordinate 462,998 of NW_021632377.1, read as the reverse complement.
CCGAATCCCCCTACTCGATGAAACCAATCCCTCCACTCAACAAAACCGAACCCCCCCACTCGACGAAACTAAATCCAAGCTTCTCCAGTCACCGAAAAAGGTTCTCCGATTTGCAAGGGGATTTGTATGTAAGGGGATTTGCAAACTATTTTCAGGAAATGTAAAGCTGCCTGATTTTCAAGTATTGTTAAATCATTTGCCCAGAATGTTACTACACGTATAACGAGATTTATAACTCGCGAAGTGAATTTGACCACTTCTTCGAGAGGTTTGACAACTTATTTTGAGGGGCAGGGCAACTTTTCTCTACAAAAATATAATTCTATGCTGAATTTGACAAAACACATAATGGGATTTACAACTTTCACAGTGAGTGCTACTACATTTTCAATGGGATTTGTAACCTTTTGTGAGGGGCTGTCCAATGTTTCTGTCAAAAACAAAACAATTCCACGCTGAATTTTACAAAACACATAATGAGAATAACAACTTTCACAGTGAGATTTACTACTTCTTCAATGGGTTTTGCAACCTTTTGTGAGGGGGTGGGCAACTTTTCTGTCAAAAACAAAACAATTTCACGCTGAATTTTACAAAACACATAGTGGAAATAACAACTTTCACAGTGAGATTTACTACTTTTTCAATGGGTTTTGCAACCTTTTGTAAGGGGCTGGGCAACGTTTCTGTCAAAAACAAAACAATTCTACACTGAATTTTACAAAATACATATTGGGAATAACAACTTTCACAATAATATTTACTACTTCTTCAATGGGCTTTGCAACATTTTGTGAGGGGCGGGGTAAATTCTCTATAAAAAACAATACAATTTCACTCTGAATTTTACAAAACACATAGTGGTATTTACAACTTTCATAGTGAAAGTTACTACTTTGTGTAATGTAATGCACTATTCACGAAACAATATTTGCCAAAAACTAGCAGCCATATAACAACAGATACATTACATATATTCAAATGACTGCACCTGAAGTACATCAAAGTAAACATTGAACCATTAACTTTTATACTAACTACATGTGTAATGGAATGTACCATTCACGTAACAGTATTTACCAAAAACCAGTAGCCATATGACATCAGATACATTACATATATTCAAATGACTGCACTCTACTCTTGCAACGATTACCAATTTCACCAACAACACTTTACTCCTGCAACGGCGGCAATGTGATTTTGGAGAATCTTTTTTGGTGACTGGAGGAGCTTGGATTTAGTTTCACCGAGTGGGAGGATTGGTTTCTCCGAATAGGGGGATTTGGTTTCACTAGCTGAGTGGAGGGATCGGTTTCGCTGAGTGGGGGGATTCGGTTTCGCCGAGTGGGGGGATTGCTTTCGCCGGGAGGAGGTGATTTCTCCCTTTCTCTATCTCCTCAGTTTTCATACATAATAAGGGCAATTCAGTCATTAGGCCAAAAATCAAAATTCCAGATTGGTACCTAATACCTTATTTGTCATTTTACTTATTCAGGTGCCTTATTTGTCTTTTTGAAATTCACATGGTATTTTACTGTCATTTTCCCATTTTATTTTTTATATTTTAAATAACTTTTTAATGCAATACATACAGTATCCAAAATAAAAAAATTCATAGTTGTCACTTCTCAAAAATATATAAATTTATATATTAAAAATTACAATATGAAAATTTTAGATGTGGATGATCTCGTTTCAATTACAATGATACTCCTCCTGTCCTTAATATAAGACCCATTTAACTAATTTGATTAGATTAAGGAAGTTAGGTAAGTTAGTTAATTATAAGAAAAATGACACATTTTTCCTAAAACACCATAATTATCTTTATTAATACCCCATTTCCATCTTCTACTTGATTATGGTTGAAGGAGTATCTATAGGGGTAATTTAGAGAAAATTGATAAATATGAAAAATGGGTCTTATATTTAGGACCAAAACCAACTCAAGAATTGAATTCTATATTAAGGACCGGAGGAGTACAATGATAAGTAGGCAATGCTCATCACCCTAATTAACACTCAATGTGAATACACATCAGAAGAATTTGTACCAGTGTTAGGCAGTGCTCATTAACCTGATATGAGATATGTTCATTAAACATTCACCAAAAAAAAAAAAAAAGATATGTTCATTAAACACAAAAAAAAAAAGAGAGAGAACATACAAACTACAACCGATATGCTAAACTTTTTTAGGACATTTAAATCTAAATGCATGTAAGTGATTCCATATACGGGCCTTCTATTGCTGCCCATAGCCTTCTTTACTCACAACATTCCATCCTCACTTCATAGCAGATCAAAGATGCAGGCCATAGAGGTGAAAGAAGATTAGAATGAGAGTATCATTTGTAAGCGACATTGATACAGATGCATTTAGGTGAAAAGTAACTGTCTACATTCTGCCAAAGAAGCAACCAAACTCTATCCAGACATGTCATCAAAACTTCATGTATGATTGATTGACATGGTGGACAAACTACAACGTCAAATACACATGATACAATCAACATCATCAAAGAATCTTGCTCACAACCTTCCAGTGTCAAGTATTGATGAATCAAACTTTGGGAACACAGACACCACGGACCGGCAGAGTCAGCACTTCCCCAAAAATGGAGTTGGTCCAAGAATTCTCCCAAAAGTAACCAGGTACCATCTGTTCAACATTTTGTCCAAGCCCGTTGACTAACCACAGGTTACATCAGCACTGGTCTCAACAACCAGTTAGCATAGAGCCCCTACTCCCTGTTAGAATCACTGTACAATGTGCACTATTGTGGCATTAGAGGTAACAAGAAGCTCTGCAAGCAGCAGAGTTTCTCATCGCATGAAATGAGAGGAAAAAAAATAAGACCCCAAACTATAAATTAGGCCAGGTAGACTATTGAAGTATTTTTGCCCAATCTCTTGAAATCTCGATCAACCCATGAAAAAAGAGGCTACAAACTGCTGCCAATTAATTCTTCCCTGCGCCAAAACTATAAAGCCACTTCACATGGTCCCCCATCCACTAAACCGTGCAAAGCTTGGTCTAAATGAAACAAGCTGGTGATCACCATTGATATATCATCTCATAATATTCCATTCAAAACTCTTTGATAGTAATCATACTGCCGCGTTCGCCATGCATCAAGGCTGCGGCTAATCAGCGAAAGCACCAAAGAGACACATTGCTGCCAAACCAAAAAGGACCCATAATAATTTAAAAAAAAAAAAACTTAACAAGCAAAGTCAAACCGTTTTGCAGTTAAAACAAATTCGAAATTCAAACCTCTTCTGTTAAACTGAGATGAAATCGTTTTCGTAAGTTCTCTATTGTCCGTGGACCGCCTTTAAAGCATGGGAAACCTGAGTCCTGATCCCAACAATCAAAGAAATTCAAGGCAAATCCAGCACCAATTAGTATTTCCAGATTTCATCCTCTCATGCAGGAGATGAAAAGGTACAGCAAAAGACACAAAAAGGTAGATGCACACCTTTTCTTTTTTTTTTTTTGGGGGGGGGGGGGGACCTGAGAGTGAAAGATTATAGAATACTTGGTACATAGAGAGTGGAACAACACGAAGCTAGCAACTATGTTACCTGCAACATCTCAACTAGAAGAATAATGCGCTCAGCATGTTTTCGACAAGTAAGGAAGCCCTGAATGCATAAAACCTGGAACACAATGGGCAACGCATCAAGAAAAATTTAGCTGACAATAGCATAGTTCAGAAGTTTCAGGTAAGATCACACGCGCGCGTGCACACACAGTTTCATAAGTACCTTGTAATAATCAAAGAACTCACTTGGAATGCCTTCAGCATCAGAATCCATGACCTAACAAAATCACACCACCGATGTCAATGTAAAGAGAGCAGCTACCAGATCAAATCAAATAAACATAAATAACTTCAGGTATACCTCAAGAAGCTCTCGGGTTAATTTGAAAGGAGCACTTTCAAAGTTAACACCACCAGGGGAATTTGAAAGCATGAAGCCAAAGTCAATATGCATGATATGACCTTCTTCATCCATTAAAAGGTTCCCATTATGCCGATCCTTAATCTGTACAACATGAAAACAATAAGTGAGGAGAACATAAATTCTTTAATGACAGATAACAACAAAAAGTAATACTTGAGTATCTGTTTAAGCAAGAAATACATCAGACACTAATAGAAGGGTATGCATGTATAAGCATTATATAAGAGGTTTCACACCTGCAGAAGGTAGCAAACGAGGGAATATCCAGCCATACTCTCGACAAAGTTCTTCTGAATAAAAGAAAGACAATCAACATGAAATAAACAGCGTTTCAAAACAAAAAGAAATGCATGCGAGCAGGTCATAAGAAGAATATATTCTAGTATGGCAAATGCGCAGATCAGAATTCATCCCACATTAAATCAGCAGCATCATCAGCATCATTGCATCTCTAAATTACCTGGGCAAGTTTAAAACTCGGAGAATTTTCTTGATACTTGGCAACAAAGAATTCACGTAAACTTGAAATGTTGGGATATCTACTTTTGATTGAATGTATGGAAGCCTGAAAAATCCAAAAATATCAGATAAAAATGCCAACACTTCAGACATTTCAAAAAATTTGGCAACCGAAGTTACAGCATTACCGTATCTGGAATTGTTTCAATAAGGGCTGTATATGAAGAAGTGCATAAAACTTCATAAGGCCGCAACCAGAGAGGTAGACCAGCTTCTTGGAATATATCTGACATAAAAAATCCATTGATTTTAAGCAACAAATTGTAAAGAAACACAAACAGACCAGTCTTCATCCAGGAGTAATCTGGCACCACAGCATGGTAAAATAAGATCCAATCATGCATCATCAATAAAGTACACCCAACTGGTTCACAGACAACATCACTTATGGTTTTACACATATTTCCATTTAAACCACAATCAGAGCCTTCTTGCTTCTCACAAGAATCTCATTGTGTGGAAAAGTTTGCTTTAGTGACTTGAGGGTTGTATATGCACACGCTCTTTTTGATTGCAAACTTGGTTGTGTTTATTAGATTTTGCAACATTTGCAACACATGACTTGTTTTATTGAAGTATAATGAGCTTTTGGTATCTTTCTGTCACCTAAAAACTTTATTACTACATATATATCACAAACAATAAGATCTTAAGATCTGTGAACCAATCTTACAGTTTGATCTATATTGACCCCGACCCAATCTTATGTAAGATCTCAATCTTGACGACATTGCATCTTACTTGAAAACAGATACTAGAAATTTTTTTAAAAAGAAAAGAAAGAGAACAAAAAGTATTTGAAACAAGCATCATGACCAAGCATTAGCTACTATTGCATTGAGAGGCCGAAAGGGAAAGAATTGAAAGACCACCCACAATAGAAGTGAGAAATAAGTTGAACTGCCAGATGTTCTTGCCTGCAATCGTCGCCACTCTTTACAATAACCTATTCAGAAAAAGGAATAGTAATGTTTTGGTCAAATAAAGTGAAAAGTGGGAACATATAACCTTACAGGATCATACAAATACAATCATGAAGGATATAAAAAAATAAAAACTTTTGCCAAAGTAGGCAAAGTGGGTTATCTTACTACAGGCCATATAAAATTTATGTCTAACATATCAATATTCTCAACCCTGAACAGATATTACAATCTACACTGAACTGCAAAATCTCCCCCCCCCCCCCAAACCTGAATCAATGATTTAAATTCAAGGAAATTTTTTAAGCTTAATGACATATGATTAAATTAGATAAGACTTTTTTTTTTTGAGGTAAAATATAGTTTATCAAAGGAAGGGACAACAATCTATTGATACTTACAGCAGAAAAGAGCAAAGATTTTCAATTATAAAGCCTAAGTTGTCAAAGAATTATCAAAACCCACAAGATCCATGCCTTCACTTCATTTTCTATTCATGGCTAAACAGGTATGCTTTAGTTATTAGGCAACTAGTAAACCCGAGCAAAAGATATCAAGTTTTTATTTAGAGTAAATTATGCCCACTTCACATGAATTTTGCTAGACTTAAAAAGAAGTCTATTCTAATTTTCGAAAAAAGAAAAACCTAAAATCCAAACCAAAAATTCATGCCATTTTTTTGCCTATTTCTTCATTTTTTACTAAAAAATTCCATTAACCTGACACCAATTTTTTACAAAGTACCCTCTTTCAAATCCAGCAACTTAAGAGAATAGATCTGATAACAAGGAAATCGCCTACTCAGAGCCAAAATTATATTAAAAATTAACCTCTAAGAATTCTTTCATACACAAATCAAGTATAAGCAATTACACAAGTTAAAAAGTTCATCGATTTGTAACAATTAATCATAAGTTCATCAATTTGTGTAAAAGGATTACAAAAAAGGAATATCCAAAAAAATCATATGAAAGCATTTACCATAAATCAGTTTATCAATAATAATCATTTCAAAGCATTTGTTAAATCCAATGATGATAAAATCTCATCATCTTAATTTCATCTATGTATATTTAGATATAATTTGATGATGAACAAAATGATGATGAAAGTATTATGGTTACTGAGCATTGTGGACACCAATTACTGGGAGAAAATCAAATGCAGGGATTTCAAAAATAAATAAATAAATAAAGTCAGAGTAAGTATATATTTTGAAAATAGAGTTCCCTGTAATTTCAGCAAAAATCAGAGAAGAGGAGCAACAACAACAACAACAAGCCTTATCCCACTAGGTGGGGTCGGCTACATGAATCACACGACGTCATCGTGCTCTGTCAACAACCTAGTCCACAAAAATCAGAGAAGAGGAGCATAATGTTTTTTATTCATTTGTTGGGTTCACAACTTTCCAAAACATTAACAATCAAATGATCGGAGCAAATTCTTTCAAAGAATAAAATTACTCACAGATCGCAAGTCCCAACCAGAAAAATTCCCATATATTGAAGCCTTTTGAATTCTCTCTTTCTTTGCCGCCCAGAGTTCACCAGACAAAGCATCACCAGCCTTGGGTGCACTTCCATTCAGCTTCTGGATGAAATTATATCGGATATGAGAATTTGGCATTCCTAAGGTGCAAAATTAAACAAGAGTTAAGTAATACCCTTGAATGTGCATCTGAGGAATCTTGACCAGCACCTTTCAAAGGGAGTCCGATCGGTGCTTCACCTTTTGCTGCTGCAGCCTACCAAAAGTGGAAATTTCAGCAGCAACATCAAAATTGGGAACATATTGTTAAATTGTCAAAGTGATAACTGAGAATGTAGTTAGAACAAGTTATAATCCCACTTTACAAGCATAATTTACCCATATAATAGGTGATAACAGAAGGCAGCTAAACAATGTAACGAGGAGATGGATACAATCGAAAGACAACATTTTAACCTAGAGTTTTCAACTAAACTAAACCAGGTAAGGCAGGTCTAACGAACTATAGTAAACTTTGCAATCAGTGAAAGACAAAGAACAAGACAGACTTTGCGCAAGCTACATGTCATTAAGCAGAATTCCGAGCAAACATGAAAACTATCCAGAAACATTTTCCCCCCTTTTTGTTTGGGGGGCACAATATTAATAAATAATTTCACCTTTTTGTATTATCTACCTGTTACTCTATATATATATATATAAAGATGATAATTGACACTGTTCATGACTTTACTGTTCCTAACGTTACATCAACCAACAATAATTTTATACAGTATTATCATTTTTTTAACTACACTGTGTATCTCTTGCTTCTTGTTTTTTTAGGAGCTTAAATATCTCCCTACAATATAGGGGGCAAGATATTCTAGTTCGTCATAAAACCTTGGCTGCATAAACGAAAATAATGAGTCATAGCAATAGTTGCACTCAAAATCACTCAAAGGCTCACCTTGACCTCCTCTATGGCCACTGTACTTGGAACACGATGATGTTCCTTCAGCCGTGGTGGTGGTTGATCCTGAATATCTTCCATTCTAACCAGAGGATCAGCTGTCAAGACAACTCGTACCCACTCCAAATCACTGCCATGTCTTGATGATGATGCTTCTATTACACCCCCTTTAAGAGTTGTAGCAGGACTATGACTGTTACCGTGTAGATCATGCACTTCAGACTTCTCTACTTGGCTACATAATTGTGTTTCCACAGAAAGACTTACACTGACAAATTTAACTTTCACCTCAGATGTATGGGTCATTGCCTCATCAATCGCTTGAGCAGTTGATCTGGACATTCTATCACTGATATTGCGATACACCTCATGTGTAGTCCATAAAGGATATGCCCAAGGCGGTGGTTTTTGCAAGAAAGCATCTCCATTTGCCAAAGGAATTCCACCTTTAGAGAGTTTCTGGGAATACGATGCCTCCCTGGAATTGCTAAATTATACATTTTAAAGGAAGAATACGCATCAGAAATATAAAAAGCATGCTCCCCACTTTACTGACTGCTTACAAAATGCTTGAAGATTATTATCCAGTAAATAGTAAATACCTTGGGATTTCACATTTCAAAACTTCAACACATATCAGGTAAGGTGCCTTCTCCCTAGAATTTAAGAGAACAGATTCATCTTCAGGTATATGAAGCACACGGTATATTCCCTTTCCCAGAGGAAAACAAACTCCTAAAAAAATTTTATAAGCAAGTTCGTATCAGAGAAAGACGACATAGGAAACTGCAAATAATGGAAATGCAATTTTCCAACTGCCCTACAGTAGCTTAATAAGCCAGCTTAAAAATGATTTTCAGCAAAGAACTAACAACTGGCAAACCACATAATAGGAAAAGAACTTGTCAGTAATTGCTCCAGAAAGCACATCTGATGATAAAGATGAAATGATGGTTTTTAAACATTAATTCCTCTAGAGATGATATACCAATACAATGACATATTTTTGGGAAGCTACAATTTTTCAGAACGCTCTTTTGGGGGGAGGGGGGGGGGGAATCATTTGCGCAGCTTCCAGATATGACAAATACCGGAATTCCATGTACCCTTAAATGAACTGAAATTCCTATTAGCCTTAAATGAACTCCCTTAAATAATAAACATAATAGTTGGCAAGTACCTCCTGTCTTTTGCGCCTCAGCTACATGTAAATTTATCTCTGTGAGTGACTAAAAACACAGGAAAAACAATAAAAGTCTGTGCCAGAAAGAGGAAAGTGGGAGAAAAAACTGAAATCATATACAGAACATATGCTTATTTCCGCATGTATTCACATCAATGGAGTGAAAAAAGCATAGAAAAAGAACACCGTAAAAGAAATAACCTCATGAAGAGCACTTTTGCGATCTTCAATTGGAAATACATCCACTAACCCAAATGATGTCTCGCATAATGTCCGAACAAAGTCTAATGACTCATGATATGCCCCTTTACGGAATTGTGATGTACTATGATTGGGAAGTGGAGGCCTTTTGCTTGATTTTTCACTCTGTCGCTTTGGTGATCCAGGATACTTCTGCCAATTTGATATATCAAATGAATTGATGAAATACAAGAGTAGGAAACATGCAGCAGAAACATTACCATGCAATATTGGGAAAAATTACCTTTTACTTGATATTTAAAAGCAGTAAAGGAAATAAAAATATATTTTCAGAGTCCATTAACAGTACAAGCACCCTTCCAGCTAACCGTTAATCAAAATCAAAAGTTTCATGCATGATGAATCATTTTTGATGCAATCATGCAGGCAACATATCATGTTTTGAATACAAAAGTTACTGACAATTCAACCATCTGTTTGAATTGATTTTCAGAAAGCACAGTAAATGAATGTCTAAAATCTTTCTTCCATAATTCCCCAATGATAGATTAATTTAATCTCCCAGTAGGGTAAGTATAGGGTAAGTACAAACAACTGCTAATGCTAAAGCACATAATCAATTAAACTGAGCAACATAAAGCGAAGGACAACTGCCTACTTATAAGGTCACGGGAGAGCAAGTGGCATTGACAGAGCCATCACAAGAGGAAGACCTATATTTCAGTTATGTTTGCATTCACTAGATACTATGCTAGATTAATACTGTGTTAATATTGACACCAAATAGAGTGCCTGTGCAGGCCCGCCTCCTGTGCATGTCAAGCAGAAAGCATTTTTTAACCAAATTAGGGGGGGGGGGGGATAGAAACCAGCATAAAGGCAGAATCTTCAAGTAAAACCAAGTTTTGCAGGAGCTGAGTTTTTATTTGGAGGCATAATCAAAAGTGATTCTGGTCCTGGATACAATCATGTATCCATCTTGACAAAATAATGATAATAACAATAACAACACAACAACAATAATCAGCATGAGTCAAGATGGACCTATGAAATGGACCGTGCATAGCTAATTTAAGACTAAAATATAATCAGCTATGGGACACTAGATATTATTTACACGCACTGGTTTGCTTTCACCATACAAATAACTTAGGTTTTAAATCAATATTTAACAGACCTCCTTCTGCTTTTTCAAGCCCAAAAGCTCTGAATCTTCAATTGAACGGTCACGATCTCTGAACAATTTGCGGAAAAAACTCTCTGTACCTGGACTACGATCAAATAATCCAGCAGAACTGTTGTTTTCGTTGGCTGAACTACTTTTAGCATCTTCAGGGTGCACACGGAACAGTCTTTTGAACAAAGGAACATCAGGAGCCTCTTCTTCCTCACCATTGGAGGCATTCTCTTCAATTTTGCCATTGGCATCTTTCTTATCCTCAAATACATCCTTAAAGAATTTCTTAAAAAACCCTTTATCCTCCTCGTCAGCTGATTTTATACACTTTTCTTCAGAGTTAGAAATTTCTCCATCGTCAGTTGGATCATTGTTTTTCCTCTTATCATCTAATTTTTCCTTGAAAAGTTTACGGAAAAATCCTTCTTTCTCTTCATCCTCTGCTGATTTGAGTCGTGCTTTGTCCTCAAAATCATCCTTACCATCACGAAATAATCGCTTGAAAAATCCCTCTGAACTTGATGTTAGCTCCTCATCCTCACCTTTGCTGTCTCTTAGGAACCTTCTAAAGAATCCGTCTTTTTCAGAATCTTCTTCATTATTACGAGACAATTTCTGAACTAGAAATGCATCTTGTCTTTTTGAACCTGACTCATCATCATCTCTGCTATCTCCTAAAAGCCTCTTGAAAAAACTATCCTTTTCAGAATCATCATCGTCTTTCTCTGCAGACTTCCTAAATAACAAGGCATCCCGAACTTTTTGACCAGGAATGAATTTCTTGAATATGTTGTTCTCATCAGTAGACAACTGATTACTATCCTCTTGCAAATTATTTCCAGAAGGTGAGAATGATAAAGACTTCTGAACAGGAGGTGACGATGTGAGTGACAACAAGCGCTGCTTTGAAGATAGCAACTTATTCAAAACTTGGTTTTTACTCCCAGAATTAGAAGGTTCACTTTGAGGCCTTATCAAAGGAGGCCACTCACCCATTAAGGTGGCTGCGATCTGGCACTTGTCCAGAATCCTACTAATTCCCTCATTATCATCAGAGTCCTCAAGCTCTGCCAATAAAAACCAGTGCACCTTCAAAGCAATCTTAATTGACTTTGAGCACATGTCTATAACGAATTTATCCAGGGAAGGGCTTGGCTTATTCACCATCAGGTAACAAATTTGGAACAAATAACTCTCAATTCCCTGTAAGGGAAGGGTATACATTCGATTACAGAGATAGTCACGTACCCCAGAATGGTCATGCTTGTACAAATAACTAACAGCAATCCACTCGCAGAAGAATGCCGAGTCGAAAAACCTGATAAGCCACCCATTTTCACTAGATTCGCCGGACAGGTTGGGCCTCGAAGTGATTTCCCGGGGCTCATCTGTCACTCCACGGGTCAGCCCTAAAAGCTTCACCATCATCAGTTGGCCATCATCAACCCTAATTTACCTGTCGAGGGGAATCGAGAGAGCACTTCTCTCGCCGTATCAAAAACAACTTGATTTCAATTAATTCAGCAACTAATGTATGCTAGAATAAACCCTATAAATCCCAAAGCTCCGATGAAAACCCTAATTCTCCCGATATTCAATATTACAACTGGAGTCGTTTATCTGATTCAAACACCTATAGTGCAAAGTCAGGAAACAGGGATATTGAGCAAAAACCCCTCTACCAGCTACGCAAATGGAACAAATACTGTGCTTCGTTTAGAAAAAACTGGGAGACAAATACAGCAACTGCGCCAGAAATTATCAGGAAATTCTATGAGAAATCACAACACAGCTTGAACTCCAGAAATGTAAATATTTAAATCGCGCATACAGAATAAACCGCGAATCAGAATATGGCACAGAAGCGGGTAAATGAACCGAATGGCCGATAGATCTCTGCCGCTTCCTACAAATGAGGTCGCTTGGCTGCGATGGTTGCAGCGGCACGGTGGCGGTCGTGGTCGTTACGTTCCCCGACACGGACGAAGGTGAGTTACCTGCCACTTCGGTGACAGTAACAATAATAAGAGTAAAATACAGTAACGATCCTCTTATTTTACCTAAATTACACAAATCTATCTTTTATTTTAAAAAGGTTCATAGACCTCCTCTAATTAAAAATCCACATTACAGTAACTTAATATAAGACTTAATTAATTATTTTAGAGAAAAAAATTAAATAAATTATTTTAAAGTATCATATATATATCATTATTTTCCAAACTAATTTATTCATTTTATAAATTGATATATAATCTAATAATATACATAATTATTTTTAAAAAATTATGTAACATATGTTATAATTAAATAATTTATTTTTTTTAATTTTCTCAAATTAATCAATTAGATCTTATTAAAAGTAGTGTTAATTAATTATTAAGTTTGACTTTTATTTTAATTAAAACACCCCTCTTTAACATAAGAATAATTTAAATGTCTTCAAAAAAAATAATTTTTATACAACATAAAAAACAATTCTAACACATATATTTTCAAACTTTTTAATATGCCATAAAATTTATCAATTTTGATTATATTATAAAATCTTATAATTCTAATATTTCATCCCATTTATTGAGACTTATTTATTTTCTTTTAAAAGGCTAAAGACATATTTCAAACACGTATAAGAGATTAATGCTTTAAGAGATCTAGGATCTTCACATCCTTTTTTGTCTTGTTAGGACAATTTTTTGCAATATGTCCTTTTTTCTTGCATAAGTAGCGCCTGTCAGATTTCTTTGAATAAGGCCTATGCCTCTTGAAGTACCTCAGAAAAGGCTTTCTAGATCTTTTTCTGGAATATAAGCCTTTTGGATATCTGAAGCGTTGATAATGAGATTTCCTCTTGGTAGAACAAGAGCAATCTTTATTGTCTTTGCATTTTATCTTCAGATGAGGTTTTTTGCAAGCATGTTTCAGCTTTGACTATCCTTTCAGCATTCCTTTGAAGAACTTCTAGTGTTCACAGAGCTTGTCCACAGTTGCTAGCACGAACTGATATATTTCTCTTATAGAAATGTCAAGACATATTTCTATGGAGTGTATTGATAGCTTTATAAAGTTTTGGTTGCAGTTCATCTGAAGAGAGGCAATAAAAGTATGCCTGAGATTAACATCATTGGCTCCTCCGAGCATGTAGTATTTCTTAGACATTCTCTAGAAATGCTTTTGCAAGTCTCTTTTATCTAAAGAACAACATTTCATCTCAAAGTATTCTTGGCGATGTCTTTTGTTAATGATCTGAAAATCACCAATGAATTCCTTGTGAATGAGTCCTAGAAGAGTTCCTGTATTATCAACTATGGCTGCTGCTATCTTCTGGTAATCACTAAGGCTTTGAAACCATTCTCTTAATGTTCCAATCAGTCTCGAGAGAAACCCTGTAAGAACTTTCTCAAGATTTGCATCATATCTGGCAAGCTGTAATCAAACCAGGCACCGAACTCATGGAGTTTGTCTCTCTATTTTTCTAGAAGAAGGTCATCAAAAGTAAACCATGGACCTATAGTAGGTTTGTAGTCTGTTCTTCTAGGCTTAGATGTATGAGGGACAAATGGTTCTTCATCAAAATGATCTTCAACTGTAGGATCTGGTTGGACCATTACTATTCTGGAAATATCAGCATGATATGTCTCGGAGTCAAAATTAGAATTATACTCAATAGAAGGATCAGATTCAGTTTCAAAGCTTCCGTTTGTTGATGATTGATCTTTATTCAAGGATTGAAAAGTGGCTATGGTTTTGTTTGGATCAAAAACTTCTTTACTTTTTTCTCTGTCAAGAGTAGGAGTCTGTTTTAGTGGAGATGATGGTGGGGTTCTTATTATGATTTCTTGGGAGGATGGTGTTGGTTCAATAGGTTTAGTGTATGAGGATGATGGCTGAAAGGGTCTTTTAGATGAAGGGAAATGAGGTGGTCTTACTAGAGGTCTAGGAAGAGGATTTAGTTGTACAGGAAGAAGAGTTAGTTGAGGTTTTCTTAACTGTCTTAAAATAGGATAAGACATTTTGAAAACCTTGCTGTAATCAGATTCTCTGGGGTAAGAAGGAGGTGATATTGGATATATAGGAAGTTGGAAACATGAGGGGTAAGATGGATAAAGGTCATAAATGGTTTGTGAATGATCCTTTGCAATATCCAGCTCAATTCTCTGTAAATCCTTTTGGATTTGTGACAATTCTTGCTCTTTCCTGGTAAATTCTAGTCCAATGTATCCTTTTTCGATAAACCGCTTTAAATCTGCATCCAATTGATAAGCCTGAGAAGACAAGGTCATATAAAGTTATTTGACTTGATCAGAGACTTGATCGAGTCTGCTAGTCAGAGTATCAGTTCTGAGAGTCAAGCTTTGAATCAATCTTTGTCAGAGTTTTGTTCTGGCCGATTGCATTCTGGGTCTGCCAATTAAGAACTTCTTCTGCTGTTGAGACTGGTCTAGCTTTACCAGTAGGAGAGATTTCTGTTGGAACAGAGAAAGGTCTTGCTATAACCTTTGTTTCTTTGTTGGTTCTTCTTTCAAGGGGAGGAAAATCCTGCTCATAAGGATCCATCATTGCTATACACGGGATGGATTGTTGGATGATAGGAATAGCTGGATCTGGCCTCTATTTAGGAAGAAGATCTTCATGACCTGTTTCTTTCAGCAAATCATATAGAGATAATTTGCTAGAAAGAACAGTACGAACAAGAACCTTCCAATTTCTAACTTTCTACTTTGGGCCATGATCATCATGATGATGATGATAATTCTTGTGGGAACAAGGAGATGTGTTTTTCTCCTTTTTCTTCTTTGTAGCATACCTGATGGGATAAGACCATCCATCTTCATCTTCATCATCTGATGCTTCCCACTCGTAAGGTATATCGCATTCACAATCAGGATCACATTCTTCTGATGCATGATCCTAAATGAAATGACCATTTATGTGAGATACATAACATGGCTTGGCATTATCGCATTCACAATCAGGATCACATTCTTCTGATGCATGATCCTAAATGAAATGACCATTTATGTGAGATACATAACATGGCTTGGCATTTTGATCTACCCAGGCAATTGAAAGATCTCGCCTTGATGGAATATAAGCGGGGGTAATAGACAAAATATGTCCAGAAGGTACAGAAGAACTTTCTTGGCATGGCTTTGTGAAGACAGTTTTGACTGTGCCGTCTCAAAGCCTTTTTATCTCAGGGGAGATAGAAGTATGAACATCTCTTTGAACACCATAGAAGTGTTTTTCATAGTTTGGGATGCACTCAAGAGGCATCAACTGAGCAAGTTCCTCTTTTGGGATCTATCGGGAAATCTAGATGATGGAAGTATCATCAACTCTATCAGAAACCACAAAAAGAGCATCTTTAGTGGAATTAGGAAAATGAAGGTCAAGAGCATGGTTCTGGAGTCTTTAGATAACTTGATGATAAAGGGTTGCCGCGATAGCTCTGGGATCTTGTTCTGCTCCAACTATCTGGACTTGGATTTTCAATCTGTCCATCAAAGTTGAATCTGAAAGTTTGATATTGAAATCTGGAGCCATGGTAAGGATGTCACTACTATTGCTAAGAGTGGTCAAAACAGCACCAAAAGTATAGGTAGTATCAATTAGAGCAATTTTAGCAGTGGCTAGAATTCCCTTTCTTCCATGGAGTGTAAGAATAAAACGTACAACACTTATATGGATATGGGTATAACCTTGAGCTATCCATTCATTGATCAAAGGTTGAAGCATATCAATAGTGACATATTGTTCAGAAGAAGAGGCAGGAAGACCACAGTTTTCTAAACTGGTATATTAGACAATTTCTTTTACATGGGGTCTTCGGGTGGAGATCAGGTTTCTAACATTTCTGGTGACATGATTGGTACGATGGTAAAGGCTATAACGGCTAAGGAGAGGTAGATCTGTTTCCTAAATTCTAGCATCTTCAGGAAGATGATCTATTTCAACAAGATTTTCTATTTTTCTAGAAAGAGTTTTACGAACAGAAGATGAAAGTCTTTGTGGGGTAAAAAGGGTAGAGAGTCAAACAGGTTCAATGCTGTTTGAAGTTTCACTCATGATGTGGTGATATCTTCTTACTCACCTGCACAAATAATATCTCACTGCTGTCAAAAATTGTGCTGGTTCTGATACCTTCACGTATTTTTCGTTACACAGTATAAATAATATAAGGTTAAGAGATTATACAAATTAATTAAATTTAAAATTTTTAAACATAAATATACATAAACACATTAAATCTAGTATACATTTATTAATATAATTAATTAAATTTTTAATCAAGTTATTTATATTTGAGCTAACTAAATTACTGGAACTTTTGTCTCATATAATAAAAAATTAAACAAATAATTTTAACCAAGATTAGGTTTTCAGTGATGAAAGGCATAACGGTAAATAAAATTTGTTTAGATATTTTTTAAATTTTTTTAAAAAAATTAACGATTTGGATTTAGGTGTATATTTTAAAAATAGGCGAGAGATTTATGTAATGAAAACAAAATACAAGAGATTTATAGTATTTTACTCTAATAGTAGTAGTAATAATAAATGAATTGAACCAATAGGAAATTTACACTTATGATTGAGACTATAACATTAATTTTGGGTATAATTAAAAACAGATTTGAAAAGTCAAAACTTTGATTTTTTTTTTAAATCCTAACACATCTCTCATATAATTGTTGACTAAGAGTCTCAGGATTGATTTTAATTCAAATAGTTTTATTTAACAAAAAATATTGAATCAAAAAATTTAAATAAGGTTAATATTTATATCAAGTTTCTTATATATATTAGATCAAGTTCTCTAACCATATGATTATGTGTCATATTTTCAAAATATTAATACTTTATTATAAAGGGAAAATTAATCTTTTGATCCATAGAGTTTTCACTTAGTTGTAACTCAATCATTATACTTTGACTCAATGTAACTCAATCACTATAGTTTTAAATCGGTTGTTACCTAATTTTTGAAGTTTGACTCGTTACAACTCGGTCCCTATACTTTTAACCATTTTATAATTTCGTTCCTCCTTTTATTTAGCGAGTCAAATTTCAACGATTGAATCTGAGTTACAACCGAGTCAAAACTATATAAACTAAATTACAATGAGTCAAAATATAGTACATGAGTTACAAATGTGTCAAAACTATAAGGACTAAAAGATTAATTTTTCTAATTATAAATTATAAATCTCTTAAGATGGTTTGGACATGTACAGAGAAGGTTATTGGAGGCCTCGGTAAGGAGGGTATATCAGACAATATAGAGTCCCATAAAAAGGGACAGAAGAAGACTGAGAAATACGCTCAATAAGGTCATTGGGTGAGACCTCCTAGTCAACAACATATCAAAGGACTAGGTTGTTGACAGAGCACAATAGCATCGTGTGATACTGTGATTCATGCAGCCAACTCCACCTAGTAGAATAAAGCTTGTTGTTGTTAACATAACAAATATAAGAAATTTAACCTAAGTTTTTCTTTACAAATGCTTAAATTTGAAATATTTAATCAGATATTTAATTTTTTAAATACTTAAATTTCAAAATATAAAAATGACTATATTAAAAAATTAAAATTAAGAGTAGTCAGCATTTAATTACATGGTCACAATTTAAATTTGTCAAATCAGCATCTTTTCGTTAAATAAAACCAATAGTGATAGGATTAAAAATATATTTTTTGAATTTAAGATGCTAAATTAAATTTAAAATAAATTTAGAGAACTATAAAATTTTGCCTACCAATTAAGTATTCCGGTTTTTGGCCTGACTTGATTTTTATTGATAATTGAGTTGAACATATATGTGTTTTTTTTATCAAAACCAAAAAAAATCATGAAAATTAAAAATAAAAAAACTTTCAGTTTAAAATTAAAAACTGGAGTTTTAATATTAAACGCGCAAAACCTATGTATTCTCGATACCCAACGGTCATAAGATCAGTGATTCCAAAGCGCCTCCCCTCTGTCCTCTCTATTCGTTCGCTAGCCATGCGGATGAAACGAGTTTATAAATTCATCATATTTGAATTGTTTATATCTAATTTAATATATTTATATTTAAAGTTTTTAATAATTATTTTTAAATAAATTTTTTTTTGAAAAAATGACAGTTCAAAGATTATCTTTATTTTAGATTATATACATATTAAAATACTTATTTTGTACAAATAAAAATAAAAAAGAAATCAAATCCAGACCATCCAAATAAGATATGGAGGGTTCAGATTTGATGAGTTTAGAATACTCATCGTTACAATGAGCACCAGCATGAAGTTGGACCCCAGCTAAGAAGAATGCAGCGCAAAAAGAGGCTCCTACAACTTTAGAATGCTGGAAAAGTGTCTAAAAGGTTTTTTGTTTTTTTTTTTATAAATCGGGATAAACTCTTACACATATTTATTTTGTATATCATAAGATTATTTTTAAAATTATGGTTTCGTTTTAATCCAAATATTTCCTTCATAAAAAAGTAGCGACATCAGAAGTCATGCGTATGTGGTCAATTCTACAGATGAGATAGTAGTATATGTATGCCCACGTTTCTGTACTGTATGTATATATATTCCTTTTAGTCTGATGCGCTTAAATTTTCCTTATCGTTTGATTTGAACTTTTTATAATTGATAATGGTGAATTCTAGTTGCCATAATCATGTTTTCTGTTATTTTCAAAGACTATTGTGGACTACCAAAACAATATCACGATGAAATTTATGTTCCATTGTTTATAGGTTACTACTTTAGAAGACAATTGATTGTGGAACCTTTTTGATAAAATTATAAATCTATTTTTCCCTCTTGGGAAAGCTAGGGCATATCATATGAATAATTAAAAAATAAAAAATAAAAAGATCAAAACGGACTGGCTTTTCCAATTCAGGCCCTCAGCCTCACAAGATCAAACTTATTTAGGCTCATTTGTAATTTGGAAGACAAAATCTCAAGTTCGGTCGTAGCAATTTTTAGACCTACGCTTGTTGGCTCAACAGGCTCAGCGCTCTTCCAGTTCCAGGGGTAGAGGGAAGGGGAAAATGGTGACTCTTCATAACGGGACAAATCTGCTCTTTATGATACTTGTCCAGGGTCTCTAAATACTTCGGAGGAGTCTGAGTCCACAAAAAAAAAAAATACTTCGGAGGAGTCAGGAATTAGACGCGACTCTGCTGCCCAGTAGTTAGCTTTTATTTTGGGCTTTAGCCCTCTCTTGTACCCAAAAAAAAAAAAGGTCCTAGTTGGATGCTTTTGATCTTCAATGGAATTTTGCAAATTCACATCACTTTTTTTAACTTCGCAAATTTTAAAGGAAAATTTAATGGGTTTTTTCATTCTTTTTCATTGTAGATTCTGCATACTCTTTCATTATACTATTTCTAACCTTTAATATAAGAGTTAGTTTCACATACAATTTGGTTCTAAAGATAAAAATCCAATCTACTTTATATCTCATATTTGTCCATTTTTTCTTGTAGTAGTTGCATATATTGAAGGTTTCATCAAATGATAATTTTACTTAATAAACATAATTAGTAAAAATATTTTAGGAACAATAACACTTATTTATTATAAATAATTAATTTAACAAACTTTTTTAATCTACTCAAATTAGTTAACTAACTCTTATATTAATATTAGAGATAGTATAAAAGTTTTTTTTTCCAAAACAAAAGACTAAGTACTGTAGTTGCTCAGTACTTAGGTACATAATTTACTTTGTGTGTGTATATACTACCTTTGGTACTTAATATAAAAGTTACTCAGGAATTGGGTTTGAATTGGTTCTAAATGTAAAATATCAATTTACTTTGTCTTATATTATTTTTCAAAATATTCCTTTTAAATGTAAATGGTTCCTGTCAAGGAACAATTCCAATAATCTAATACATATAATTGAAGAAGACAATTTAAGGAGATCAACAGCAACTTAAATAATTTTTTAATATCTTTAAATTAGTTATCTAGTTCTTGTAAGGTGTTTGGTTCATCCAAAAAGCATTTTAAAAAATTGTTTTCATGTAAGTCGAGACAAAATTTTTCTCATACATTTTTTTTTAATAGACAGTAAGATCAAATGTAGTCATATATCTTATCCTGGGAAGGCCCACAAAGTTTTAGTATACAAGCTAATGTTTTTAAGAAAAATTGTAAATAAAGACCGTCAAATGTATGAAATTACAAAATGGGTTCTTGAATTAACATAATTACTTAAAGAGACAGGGTCTTAAATTATAATTATGAAATGATAGGGACAATATCAAAATGCCCTTCCCTTCTTCTTCTTCTCTTCCTTGTCTTTCTCCCTTCCTTCCTCTTTCTCTTTCCCTGCTCCTCTCCTTCCTCTTCCTTCTCCTTCTCCTTCTTCCCCAACCCCCTTTTGTCATCCCCACCCCCATCTCCCCAACCCTACTTCCTTGTTCCCACCCCTCGTCCCATTTCATGTCTTCTCCCCTATCAAATCCCTCACTATCTAAGAATACTCCTTGATGGATTCTTCTCTTGAATTGACCTTCTCTACTTCTCTCACCTGCTTGTGGCATTATGGACATTGAACAGGCAACTATGAAGTCACCATATTACCCCCATGGAATAGTAAGCATCAGCGAAGAGTGTGACATCTTTTGCTAGTAGCTTCACAGCATTTTTCAAACCTAGTTTTCTACCAGTTCTTCGAACTCAAATGGCTAATTGCAGAAGCTGGTTGCTGTTAAAGCACATCTGGTTTTTAGTTATTTGGCTTACTATTATTATAATTTCGCTTGGTAATGTTCTAATAGCATACATATTACTATGATGGTAGCAATATGATAAGATGATCTGAAAATATTGATCTTTTCTTTATGGGCAGAATAATATTAACATTTTGCATTTATTAGTTTCAAATGGTAACAATGCATATCTATTTAATATTCAGAAGTTAATAAAAAATTTAGTCACAGACTTGTTATTTTGATCCCCAAACTTGTTATTTTGCTTACCACTTTTGTTATTTTGTTTACTACTCTTGTCATTTGATAGTGAAATTTGAAAATAATAACAACTTTTTATGAAATTTAATTTTATCAGAAACTCAGTCACATGTTTGTAATTTCACTTACCAAACTTATTATTTTGCTTACCACTCTTATCATTTGATAGTGAAATGTGGAAATAATGACAACTTTTCATGAAACTCGATTTTATGAGCAACCCAATCATAGAATTGTTGTGTCACTTACTGCTCCTATCATTTGGTAATGAAATGTGAAAATAATAGCAACTTTTTATGAAACTTAATTTTGTAAGAAACTCAATCACAGAATTATTATTTAGCTTACCATTCTTGTCATTTGACTTAACGCTTTGGTTGTTTAGCAATGAAATGTGGAAATAATAACAATTTTTTATTGAAATTAATTTTATGAGAAACCTAATCACAAAATTGTTATTTGGCTTACTATTTTTGTCATTTGGCTTGCTATTATTGTCATTTGACAGTAAAATATGGAAATAGTGTCAACTTTTTATGAAACTTAATTTTATTATAAACCTAGTCATAGGCTTATAATTTCGTTTACTAATCTTGTTATTTGGCTTATCACTTTTGTCATTTGGCTTACCGCTCTTGTTATTGGTAGTAAAATGTGAAAATAATACTATCTTCAATCCTTAATATAAGAGCTAGTTGACTAATTTGAGGAGATTAATGAAACTAGTTAAGTTAGTTATTTATAATAAATATGTGTTGTCTTTCCTAAAATATCCTTACTAATTGTATTGGTTAAAACTACTATTATTGCAAGGACTATTTTAAAAAAAAAAGATAAATATGAAAGACAAAATAGATTGGGGTCTTATATTTAGAACCGAAATAAAAGTTAAACGAGTTTTTATATTAAGAACCGGAGGTAGTAGCAAATAACAAGTTAAGTATATCAAATAACAACTTAACTATTCTAAATAACAAGTTGAGTTTAGTAAATAACAACATAAATATTACACATAACAAGTATATCAAATGACAAATTTCATTGAGAAATAACAACATTCTTATACCTAATAACAAAATACTAGCATTGCCACAGTTCCGTCCATTATGACCGATAATGTAGTCAGTAGATGATCGTCAATCATTTAAGCTGTTCAATAGGCCCTAGCTTTTAATAAACCCTATTGGCAACAGGAGTACAGGCCCTAGCTTTTAATAAACTCCATTGGCAACAAGAGTGCCTTAGTCAAGATCTTGAACTTGCTTGTTCATTAACATGGCTGATTAGGACGTATGAAACATTATATTATACTTGAAGCCACGCATGATATAATAGGGGTATTCGGATAGACTTGAAAAGTTCCTTTTGTTTCAGAAAACAAACAAGCAATTTCCTATTCAAAAGAGTTATTAAATTGCCTTCTGATTTCATTATCTTCTATCATAATCATCATACAAGAAAGCATTTTGGAAGAAGCAACTCAAATCAAATACAAATGCATCATACAAGTATACAATAAGAATCCACCCTTTCATAGCTATCGAATTTTGTTTCTTCACATAGTGGTTTCAAGATTGCATAGAACCTGGTTCTGGAGAAGAGGACGTCGTTCACCTAGTTTTGGATCTTCTTTATAACTGAGGTCGACGAGCTAGAGAGAGGGAAGACGGGGGACTGAAGGAGAGGCAGCAAGTGAAGAGCCGTGTTCATAGGAGAGGAAGAAAAGATGGAGAGAGAAAAGAGAGGATGAGATTTTCTTTTTCTTTTTTTAATAAATGAGGTTATTTTGGTTTTTTTTATTATTATCTCATAATTGCTATTTAAGATTCAGTTTTTAACAGCAATTTTATTTATTTAAATACTCATTTTGTCATTTCATATTTTTAATGGTCATTTTGCTATTTTTCAGTTTTTAAAAGGTTTTATTTTTGAATTTTTCTTCAATTTTATTTTATTTTTTGTGAGATATATCTGGAAAATTCTAGAAATTAAATATTTTCCCCCATATATTCTAGAGAAATTTCTACGGATATCTAATTGAATAACATAATGTCCAAAAAAAAAATTAAATAACATGGAGAATGGATATAAATCACTAAATTGAATTGAACTCCATTGCTAATTAAATAGATGGGAAGGCTTTGAAACTTGGGGGTGATATATATATATATATATATATATATATATTTATATATATATATATTATGCATATGTATCCCTTTATTTATGGTCGCTTGTATACTTTCAAAAACTGATCAATCATTAATCTTACAAGTTTAAGCAAACTCATGATAAATATGTGAAATCGTAATCTAAATTCAACCAAATTAACTAAATCTATAAATTTATAAGAATTTATTATTATTAATAAGGGACTATTGTTACTACATACTTGAATTATGATCATAGCAATAAATTTATTTAAATAATATAAAATAATTCATGCCATTTAAAATTAAAATTGCAGTTAGAATTTGCTAGGGTTATCAAACGCAATCAAATTTAAAAAATTATTAATTATTAATATTTTGTGATTTGTACAGCTTATCAAAAAGATTTCAATATACTTCACTCACAAATATTTCAAGTTTATACTTCTAATTTCATATTAGGATTTTACACTCATAGGTAACATTTTTTTTCATAAAAAATATTTAGCCCTCGTATGGGTTATTCAGTTATGAAATACTGGAACCATTTAATACATGTTGCAAAGATGCATGCTCTCTGTTGTAAATAATGTGTGTGGGTGTGTCAAAGGAAGAGTCTCACATTACTTGGGATTGTGAGGGTCAAAGTAATAAGTGGTCTTGAGCTACCAAATGGGCCAAGAGGAGGAGTGGACTTACACGCACAATGGGCCATCGGAGATAAATCCGGCAATTTCCCTCACCCCCTTGTGCACGAGTCAAATGCAGTACTGGGCATTTTATTGGAAATATCTATCTAAATTTTAATTATAATTATGCCTCTTCAGTGTTCGTAACCGAAGACTTTATTCTTCTTAAATAGTCATTAAACAAGTTAATTACTACTTGAAACCGCTCATTTAATTATGAGTTAATTATCATTAAGCGCGTTTAAATGTGCCCAATGGTATTGTGATCCGTCGCCTATAAAAGGGGCATGAGACGGAAGTTCAAAGAGGGACCGCCATGCTCTGAGTTTTCTAGCAACTCTCTTCCCTCCTCTGGTGTTCTGCCTTATTGAGTTCTTTGCCTTTCGCTGTTCTGCTCACCCTGTTCTTACAGGAAGAATCCGTTTAATCCTGGGGAGTGCTGCTTCTTGCTTTGCCGGTAGTTGCGGAATAGCTCTTAAGGACAATGTCTGTAAGACACGACTCGGACTTACCGTTCTCTGCAAGTGCTGCTGTCAACAGGGTTTGCCTAGCATTATAGAGGAGGTGGAAGATCTACTGGATCTTGGAGAATTTTGGTGCTATCGCCTACAATCTTAAGAGCTACTGCAACATCAATTATTTTGGCATTCATTGGCAATAGAGTTATCGGACAGGGAGGCATCTAAACTTTGTCCCTTTTTTTTATTTCATTTGTATTTTCTCCTACAGAAGAGGAATATTGAGTTGGTCTCACATGTTTTTTGTACATTCCTTCTAGGGTGTTTTTGAGACCTCTTTGTCTTTTATTGAGATGGTAGTAAACAGGTGCTAAACTCATGTTGACCCCAGGTAATTATAGAGGCCAGGGATGAATTGAGTGTTGAGTTTTAACTCACATACCCGGGCACGACCCCCTAATATGGTGATTTGAATTGGTGGTAGATGTGAACCTGATGAAAGCATAAGTTGAGGTAGTGAGTCTGATGATATTCTTGAGAAGATGGGTTTTAAGGTGTGTCATATGATTAAACTGGCCATGACGGTTGAGAACCCTGAGTGCCAAACTTGCCTCTTTAATCAGACTCACTGGACCTTGTGGATACTATATTTGGATGAAAAGTCTAGGGGCATGAATGCCATTATTGTGTAGAGGTGCTGTTGAGCATGCTTCCCACGAGATTGTTGCAATACTCTCAGCTTAATCTACCATCACAGGTACATGTTCTTCTAATTAAGGTTGAAAAGAAATTATTGCAAATTGAGAGTACAAATATTGATGTGTTTATTAATCAAAAGAATTATATGGCTTGTGAAAATTAACATTGGCGTTGATATCTAGCACGTGAATTAACGAGAATTCATTTTGTTTAAAGTCATTTACATGTCAGTTGTGTGAAACTGCTTGTTTGACATTCAAATTAAAGCTTGAGGCTTTGTCAATATGCAAATTAAAATTTGCATGTGATATGGAAATCTGACTAGTATATGTCAGTCGGAAGAATTACTTTTTGTGTGAATGTTTTATATATTTCTGTTATGAAGATGTTAATGGAATCTTTATTTCGCATTTTAAAGTAAATAAATTTCGGAGTGGTTATGTAATAAGCATTCAAGTTTTACGAATATCAAGGATGAAATTTAACGTTGAGTTATTGGGTGAATGTTACTGTTGGTATCTTTAAGGAATTTAACTACGCTTTCTATCACTACGCTTGTATTCAAAGTTTTCAAAGTTCATCATAACGTTGGACAATATCCAAAGTGGAGATGCAATGTATTAAAAATGATTAAAAGTGTCGCATAATTTGCAGTTTTATAATTATAAATGTATTTATGGTAGGTTTTACGGTTTTGCATTGGCATCTTTCCAAGATGTGAAAATATGCTTTATTAACAAGATATTGCTGAGACTCTTGTGGAATAAGTATTTTAACTTGGAAAACGTTATCTCCTTAGTAGATGAATGTGATACCGTTTTGAAACTGAAGTAACGGATGTCACTGGTAGTAGTATATTTCACTTGATTGAGTTTTAAGACTAATAAACAAATAGATAAATGCCATAACCCATGAGCTAGGGATAAATCAAATAACTATCGGTGAGCATATCATCTCACGGTGCTGGTTGTTTTATGAGGAAAATTCTAATTTAATTAGAATGGGAGGAGATATTGGTGTAAGATTATCATTAGAATTATTGTTGATAAGGTATGGAAATAATTTTCCCATAAAAATGAAATATTTAAAAGTGTGGGGGTGCCTAAAATGTGGGGTACCTTACAGAAATAATATTGGTGGAGAAGAATATGTTTTAAGTTATGTTAGTCTCATTTTGCAAATCTCAATATGTGTGTTGTGATTTTTTTTTTTAAAAAAAGTGGAGGCTTTGTTATTTGCTATTGAGAACAAATTTTGTGAATTATCAAATTTTCTGTGTTGCTTAAAACAAGCATTATGTGGGTATGAAAATTTAATCATTTATCTGGTGTAGAGACAAATATGTTTTAATTTTCATAATATCATTATTTGAGAATAAATAACTTATCTTGATATAAATATGTATGAGTATGCACAACTATTATGAATACTGAATGAGGATTAAGTGTTGAAATCATAAAGGAATGAGATTTTGAGAGAAATGTTTCTAAAGCTTGGGTTTTGAGAACCAATATGTGATCGACCCTTGTCGATGAGTTGTGATTGCTAAATGGCAATAACCATTGTAGAGAGAATAATGGTGCAAGTGGAAATCACTTAGCTTGAGATACAATGTGAATAAGCATGCTTAAAAATTGCAGAGGTATCTCAATCAATTTTATGAAGTCAAAATGGACCTAGTGGATTCGTTAATAACCCTAGGAAGAAACAAATCAGTCGAGGGGAATGGGACTAAAGCCACTTGAAATTGACAGCGATGACAATCCAACCTTTGTGATTGGTGATCCCATGAAGAAGGTTCAATAGGTAAAAACAAGTCGTTTGTCAGTTCTGCTAGCACTAAAATACATTATTAGTCCCTTCCTATGGCATGAGAAAGTGCTAGAATGCAATTTTGTGAGACTGAGCGAAAGCTCTTAATGATTTCATAATCCTACGAGATGATGTGCTCATTGCAAGTACATTTAATGAAATCACCTCTACGAATGTGGAGTGAGACCGCTCCTATGAGATCGTGGCAAAATCTCTAAAGCATTCGTTATGCACCAGGCACGTGCATGGCCGTCTTAATGAGTAAAAACGCCGTTAACAGTGGAAATGTGGGGGTATAATCTGACTAATAATGCCTCTAGTATACGCCTAAGAGGTGTTGGTTTTAAGTTCATAGGACCACCAACATCTCTGTGTAGTAAGTGTTATTGGTCTAGGTCGGGTTTTAAGTCCAAAGGACCACTAGATACAATGGTTATACTCATGTGTGTAACTCAACTAAAGGTACTTCCTTTGACACATGTGGGGGATTGTTGTAAATAATGTGTGTGGGTGTGTCAAAGGAAGAGTCTCACATTACTTGGGATTGTGAGGGTCAAAGTAATAAGTGGTCTTGGGCTACCAAATAGGCCAAGAGGAGGAGTGGACTTACACGCACAATGGGCCATCGGAAACAAATCCGGCAATTTCCCCTCACCCCCTTGTGCACGAGTCAAATGCAGTACTGGGCATTTTATTGGAAATATCTATCTAAATTTTAATTATAATTATGCCTCTTCAGTGTTTGTAACCGAAGACTTTATTCTTCTTAAATAGTCATTAAACAAGTTAATTACTACTTGAAACCGCTCATTTAATTATGAGTTAATTATCATTAAACGCGTTTAAATGTGCCCAATGGTATTGTGATCTGTCGCCTATAAAAGGGGCATGAGACGGAAGTTCAAAGAGAGACCGCCGTGCTTGAGCTTTCTGGCAACTCTCTTCCCTCCTCTGGTGTTCTGTCTTACTGAGTTCTTTGCCTTTGCTGTTTGCTCACCTGTTCTTACAGGAAGAATCCATTTAATCCTGGGGAGTGCCGCTTCTTGCTTTGCCGGTAGTTGCGGAATAGCTTTAAGACAGTGTCTGTAAGACACGACTCGGATTTACCATTCTTTGCAGGTGCTGCTGTCAACAGGGTTTGCCTAGCATTATAGAGGAGGTGGAAAATCTACTGGATCTTGGAGAATTTTGGTGCTACCGCCTACACTCTCTAGCTAGGATGTAGTGCTTAGGTGGATCTTGCAGGCACAATGGATTGAGTTCCTTTTTTTTTTTTCTTTTGAAATG
This sequence comes from Neltuma alba, assembly GCF_004799145.2. Lineage (NCBI taxonomy): Eukaryota > Viridiplantae > Streptophyta > Magnoliopsida > Fabales > Fabaceae > Neltuma > Neltuma alba. The sequence goes on along the minus strand of NW_021632377.1, from coordinate 434,497 downwards.
TCGATAAACTTATTGATTATTATTTAATTGTATGCTTAATTATATATTTAAATTTCTGGCTTCCAATCAAATTAAAAAGATGTGATTCGAAAAATCAATTCACCCAGTGTGATTTAGTTTTTTCATAAGATAAACCCCAAAGTGAAATGCAATATAAAACTGCACCATTGGAGCGGACTATAATTAATTGACCGGATTTGGCTGAATTAATCAAGTACCTTTCGTCACGGTTGATTGAGAAAATGATGATTGATGATAGTCAATTTTTAAAATATTTAGGATTTCTTATTTATCCGTATTAAATGTAAAATATGTAATAATTTAAGCTATTTACAAAGGAATGGACGATATAAGTTATTTTTTGAATTTCTTATATTTAAATTTTACGAAATACTCAAAATAATCTCACCTGATGTGCTTAAAACTATAATACAAGCATATGCTATTTACTATTAAAATTTATTATTTCCTTCTATCCTTGATGTATGATATACTATATATCATTATACTAATGATTATTATAACGTTAATGACTTCTTAATACCATCATTTATGTATTAATAATAAATAAATAATTTCAATTATTAATCACCGTAACTTTAATTATGTGCATAAAAACGCATGGCATTTCACCCACAATTATTCTCCGCACAATTGTACAGTAGCATACTCTTTAGTTATACAATGGAGGCAAAATTAATCTTTTCATTTTTAGAATTTTAACCCATTTGCAACTTAGTTCTTATACTATGACCGGATACAACTGAGTTTCTATAATTTTGAATCGGTCGTAACTCAATTTCTAAATTTGACTTGCCACAATTGCTCCTTATAGTTTTACTAATTTTATAATTTAGTCATTATGTTTTAAAAAAATAAAATTATATATCTAATAAAGAGAGGGAATAATTATAAAATGATTAAAGGTATAGGGACATAGTTGCAGCGGGTCAAATTTTAGGGATTAAGTTATAATCGAGTCAAAATTATAGAAATTAAGTTGCATTGGATCGAAATATAAGGATTAGGTTATAAATGAGTTAAAACTATAAAGACAAAAGAACTAATGATCCCTATAATGAATTAATGATTAATGATGGGCCGCATGCATGCACATGCATACAAAAATTTCATAAAAGCCATATTAATTACAGATTATATGAATCCTGAAATAATAGTAAAAAACACATTCTATGCCCATTAAAAAGATGACTACGAAGTTTATGTTTTATTCTGAACCATCCAAATTTATTTTTGATGGTTCAGATTCTATAAACGCGATGAGCATATAATAGATTTGATTTATTTCTCGAGAGAAATTGTTGATTCTTAATTAGATATATATATGTAAAATTCATTATTCATATGCTTTAATTACAAAATATCTAGCTAACTGGTGTAAATTAAACACGAAACTCACAATGTGTAATTTGGTTTGCAGATAACTCTAACTCGTGGTCCAAAAAATTTTTAAAAAAAAGATTTAATTTTTACAGAAGCAATCCGATCCATCTATAGCCTCACAAGTTGATGATAAGTATTATAATTTCTTGAGTGTGGTAACTAATTAATAAAGGATTACCTAATAGGTTATATTCATTTAACAGATGATTTTTGTACTTGTGCATGGTACGGTACTTTGCATGTATTTCAGAAAGAAGACGTCATTAGTATTCGAAGCATCTTTTATATAATGCCTCGAACCCTGAATTTAGATGCGTGATCACCAATCACACTCTTATGTTCATATATAAATGCTTTGAAACGATAAACATAAATCTAAAAGGAAAATTATATTAAGTACAACAAAATAGAGGGCTTGTTTATTGTTCCGATGGAAAGAACAACCTATGATTAGTTTTTTGAGAAATTTTTCAAATGAACAATTTCAACGAATCTTTCAATTTCTTATGTTCAACTCTATGTATTTCTCTATTCATGGAGCACAGGAATGACTATAACAGAGTTTCTGTTATTCGTACTAAGAACTATTCTAAGAATGTAAAAACAAGAACAAGAAACATCTTAAATTTTTTTTTTTTTTTTAAAACAACTAATTAAAACTAAATTACCAAACAAGTTTTTTAGTTTTCTAAAATAAAAAATTGTTTTCAAAACAAAAACTGAAGGCTATACATTTATAGTAGATTTTCTGTAATCTATACAAACCCAATTGTTTCATTGAACACGCATAAATTTTCTGCACCAAGCCAGGTCCTTCACCTTGGGTCACTAAGAAAAATGGAAAGAACATTACTACCAGGATATGAAAACACACAAGGTGCATGATTTGAAGAAGACGACCATGCTTATAAAAGCCTCAAATCATTCGGAACCAAAGACCCAATAATCAACCAGCTAAAGCTTGTATAAACATTAATCGACATGGAAGAAGTAGTCACCGAGGTTGTCATTGTAGGTGCTGGGCCTTCTGGTCTTGCAACCTCAGCTTGTCTAAAACAGCATTCGATTCCTCATATAATCCTTGAGAAAGATGATTGTAATGTTTCTCTTTGGAGAAAACATACTTACGATCGAGTCAAGCTTCACTTGGCCAAAGAATTCTGTTCTTTACCCTTAATGCCTCACTCGCCTTCCAGCCCAACATTTCTGACCAAAACTGAATTCCTTAACTACATCGACAACTATGTCAGTCATTTCAACATAAATCCTCGTTACAATCGAATGGTTGATTTCGCTGGGTTCGATGAAGTTAAGAAGATGTGGAGGATTGAAACGACGAATAATACTAAAGAAGCTGGAGGGTGTCGTGAAGCTTACGTGGCCAAGTACGTGGTGGTGGCGACTGGTGAGAATAGCGAAGGGTATATTCCTGAGCTGAGTGGATTGGACAGCTTCGAAGGTGAGATAGTTCACTCGAAGAATTACAAGAACGGTTCAAAGTATAAGGGAAAAGAGGTTCTAGTTGTTGGCTGCGGAAATTCTGGGATGGAGATTGCTTATGATCTTAATGACTTTAAAGCTCGAACTTCCATTGTTATCAGAAACCCTGTGAGTTTCCTTAACTTCCATTGTTATCATATTTCAAATGTTATATGTGTGTGTGTAAATATATATATACACACACGATTGATGATTTGTTTGTATATATAGGTGCATGTGGTTACAAAAGAAATGGTGCATCAAGGCATGTCGATGTTGAAATATTTGCCGATTCAAAAGGTGGACGCTTTTATAACGTTTCTTGCAAACTTTGAGTATGGTGATCTCTCCACTTATGGTATTCATCGACCAGACCAAGGACCGTTCTTCCTTAAAAAAACCACTGGCAGGTCTCCTGTCATTGACATTGGTACCGTTCAAAAGATCATTGACGGAGAAATTAAGGTTTTGTATCGTCATTATTACATTCAAAACTTCTTCTTTATCTGATCTCTCTGTATATGTGCAATCGGTTAATATAAAATACCAGTATTTAAATGCTTTCTCATGTATATGTATGCGTGCTGTGCAGGTCATTTCTACCGGAATAAAGAGAATTGAGAAGAAGAAGGTGATATTTGAGAACAATATGGAGAAAGATTTTGATGTGATCGTGTTCGCCACTGGGTTTAAAAGCGTAGCTAATAATTGGCTCAAGGTAGTAATTCAGCTCCTTTTTAATGGAAGTTCATATGTAAGTAACGATTAAATATTTGAATTTTCTTACAAGGAGAGGTTTTGATTGATGTAGGACTATAAGTATGTTTTGAACGAGAAAGGGATGCCAAAGAACGAAGCTCCGGGTCATTGGAAAGGAGAGAAGGGGATATACTGTGCAGGACTTTCAAGGAACGGTCTTTTTGGAGTTTCCATGGACGCAGAGGCTATTGCAGATGACATCAATCTCACTCTCAAATTGGCGGCTTAGGCTTTTCGAAACCTCTCTCTTTTTTTCTTGTCATTTTTTCTTTCTTTTTTTTCTTCTAATTATCGGATTAATTTTCAACTGTTGAGATTTAAATCTTTTTAAAATTATTATTAAAATATTAAATATAAAAACAAATAAATTATAAATTATAAACTCTATTAAACTTTAATTCTAATGATTTTCAAATTCATTAAATATTTTTAAAATTTTCTTATAAATAGTTTATAAAAATTAAAATCTCAACTGTCGAAATATGTAATCCAATAATTAAAAAAAAAAAAAAGAGGGAAGAAGATAGAAAGGAAAGAGAAGAGGTTTTGAACCAATACTATAATTCATGAGATTACCTATATATTTGGGAAATTTGAGGATTTTGTTTGTTTTGCTGGGGGAGTTTGGGGTTTTCATGAGAATTTTAATTCTCATAGATACTCTCATTTACCAACGCCAATACTTCTTTTTATAATAAATATGGCTAGCTCCATTATATGGCAGAGATTATACAACAATAACAAAATATAAGAGTACTGATCTCTTTTCATACCTAAAGGGAAAATTGATTTAGAAAAAAAATGGTTATCTTCATGCTTTGAAACTTGTAAAAACCTGCAATTTATTATAGAGAAGGACTTCAACAAAATAGATAATTAAAATAATGGTGTAAATTGAGTAAAAAGAGAGAAAGTATATTAAGAGGAATTATGATAGTTACTCTTGATCCTAATATAAGATTCATTTGATAATTTTTGTATAAAACTAAATATAATAATTAAGCTTGATTAGGGATTTTTTACATATAAATATTAAATTTTAATCGTTAAATAGTATCTTATTGAAAGCAATGAAATAGAATTTGAGAACTCGGGTTATTGTTTCGTATTGAAATTTGAAAAAGACATGCCTGGAGATCTCTGTAATATCTTGTCAACTGAAAATTCAAATAACTATATGGGAGCTTATTATGCTGTATAGAGTTTAAGAAGTTTGAAGAGCAATGATTCTCATTAATACCGTATGGCATAAAAAATCATTTTATTTTTATATAATTATTTTTGTAGCGATATACCGTCAGTAGTACCCCATTCCCTAACTAGAAAATACCGAAAATAACCAACAGGCAAAAGAAATTCATTTTTATATAATTATTTGATATTTAGTACTTTTGAGTTTTGAGTCATATTTAAAACTTGTTATTTTTACAATTATAGTGTTTCACTTTATAATTGAATTTCTTTTACTCCACCGTGCCAAAATAAAACATTTGTTTATTTGGACAATGAACACAGTTTTTGTTATTTGTGATGCATATATTGATATATTGATTTTTGTGATGCATATATTGATATATTGATTTAGTTTTGAATTAATAATTAATCAATAATTGGTATGGAGCTAGGAATTGGAATATTTTTTCGGCCGAGAGAAATTAAGTTTTTTTTTTTTTTTTGACCTGAAGGAGAAATTAAGTTATTAACGGGGAAGCGGACATAAACCCACCACAAATCCAGAATGCAAAACCCAGATGAAGTCACTTGAATTCACTCGGAGTTTCCCGGCGATTGGTGGGATAAAGGGTAAAAGCAAGTAATGAGAGGTAGAGACGCAGAATTCTTTTGCGGCCAAACATGAATTCCCCATTCCCCAACACTGTTGATATTCTTCACTCTTCAAAGCTCGTATCTAGCTCTAAAGCCCTCTTCGGCTATTTCCCGCCATTTTTCTCTCGATTTTCTTATCGTAAACGCGTTCCGAGGACCAGATTACGGTATAGCAAGCCTTGCACTAGTCACAGGACGATTAGAATAACTGCTTACAAAGCTTCGGATTCAACTTCCAGTCTTACTGTAACCCAGAATGAGGAAGAAGAAGATGCTGAGTCCGTTAAGCTATTCGAGGTTGATTTTTTCACTCCCTTTACCACTTTCTCTGTTCTGTTGTATTGAATGGAAACAATGGAAAAAAAGTGAAGAGCGTAACATAGTTCTGAAAATGGCAACTTCGTTGCCTGTATGCTATCCTTTGTTCTGTTATTTTGTAAATAACTAAATTGGAGTGGGACGGTAAGCCACATTGAGAAAGTTTCGCTGATGAATTTGACATTCGGAAGAAAATAGAGTTTCTTGGAGTTGATACATGGGCAATTTAAAGTAATGAACCTCTTCGAATTTTCGATAGGAATGCATCAGAAATGGGGTATCTGTAAAACAGAGGGAGTTGGAGTTCTGCCTGAATCTGACTCCACCTCTGGCATTAGAATGTTGCTTCTTCTTTTCTTCTTCTTTTTCCCTAGGCCTTTCACTGATCCTTGAAAACTTGGGCTTCTTTCCTTTTTCCGTTCTTGAGTGTTTTTGGGCGGGGGACGTGGGGGTTCTTGGTTTGGACTTTTCTGATCAGTAGAGTGCGACGGGACCGAGCGGGAGAAGTTTCGACTCCCGTATGTAATATGGTCTTGTTATGGAGCAAGTGATTGTGGATCATTCCTTTTTGGTGGAATACTTGGAGTTCTCCTTCATGTGAGAAGTAGTGTTGGTTAGAAAAAAATTGAAGTATAGGCTTTGTCACTTAGAGTGTTTGGTACCAAGGGTTGGCCACATCTGGTATGCCTTTGAGAAGCGAATTACATTTGAGACAGATATTTATACGAAACTTTTTGGTTTTCAGTTTCTCATTTTTGCCGTTGCGTCTTAGAGGTACAACTTTCTCTTATTTGGCGTAATTTGTTGGAAGCTGTTACATGTTCATGTGATGACAAGGATATCACATTTTGAACTTTCAAAATATTGAGAATAATATAAATATGATATCTTTCAGAAACTGAAGGAGGCTGAAAGGAAAAGAATAAATGACTTGGAAGAATTTGAGAACAAGGCTAATGTGCAGTTAGAGAGGCAGCTTGTTATGGCTTCATCTTGGAGCAGAGCTTTATTGACTATGCGTGGCAAACTAAAGGGTACTGAGTGGGACCCAGAGACCTCACACAGGATAGACTTCAGTGATTTTCTGAGACTACTTGATTCAAATAATGTCCAGTTTATAGAGTACTCAAATTATGGGCAAAACTTATCAGGTAGATTATTTATTTTTTCAGATTACTTTACTGAACACTGATTTCTGACGAGTTTTGATTGGCAATTACATATCAGGTGGTCACTGACTTTAAATGCTAGCAAGAAAATATATTAGAACAAACTATAGTTCGTGCTACTTTTGTTTTCACTTTTCAGTCCATAGGATGGTTTACCGACATAACATAGCTCAGTGTGAATATCATGTTATGATATTTCATGCTAAATATTGAATGTTTAATTCAGTACATTACATGGTTGATCCATCCAGTTCGATATTCTGCACTATTTTTTATAGTGCATTAATCATATCTAAGTAAAGGAAAAATCCTTGGCCTTGTATACTTAAGTGCTTGTTTCCAATCAAATATATGGAATTTTTTTATATATTATTTATTCTATAACAAAATATTGTTATTATATTATTAACACTTTAAAATCTACTTGTTCTGATTTGATTGGTAAGTATATAAGGTTAAGTGCTAAGTCTAGTCCTTATGTTAATAATCTAAATATATTGGTAAACGAAGGCTTTGTTTGGAACTTTTGGAGAGGAGGGGATGGAATGGTAAGGGAAGGGATGGAATGAGAAAAGATGAATACATTGTAAGTGATAAAGACGAACTCTCCACTCCTGACCTAGTTTCATTATAAAAAAATGGACAACAGTGGCTCTATAACAAATGAACTTCAGAATTGGCACTACTCATCAAGTCTATCACAATGTGCAATTTTCTCTTGGTGTTTATAGTGGCAAGGAAAAGGCTAAAGAAGGATATAAAATGATCAAGTGTGAATCTCTTTGTCAGAGATTGCTTGTAATTGTGAGTGGATGCGTGTAGATTTTGCCTTTTTGTATTTTTATTTTTTGTTTTTCAATAACCAGGGGAAAAAATCACTAATGCTGTGACGCACTGAGTTCTATAATCATACAAAAATTGTTAGTAGAATGCTTAAACTGTCCTTCCATATTTGCTGCTCCATACAATCTTGTTTTGAAAAACAAGTTTTCTTTTTGGTGAAAGCCTCATGTCGAATATTTATTGACTCAATTATGCAGTGATTCTACCGTATTATAAGAATGGCAATTCATCAGGAACTGAAGCGGATCCTAAGGATATTGTGTTTCGGCGTCATGTAGTTGACCGAATGCCAATAGATTGCTGGAATGATGTTTGGAGAAAGCTGCATCAACAAGTTGTTAATGTTGATGTTATTAATGTGGATGCTGTACCTGCAGAAATATACTCAACCATTGCAACCGCAGTCATATGGTCTATGCGGCTTGCTCTAGCTGTTGGTTTTTATGTATGGATTGATAATTTGATGAGACCAATATATGCAAAGTTGATACCTTGTGATTTGGGAAATCCTAGTCCACAAGCTAGGCAGCCACTTGAGCTACGTACACTAGGATCACTAGGCAAGAGCCGGTAGGTGGAGAACTTTTCTTTTTTCCTTTTACCTGTTCCACTTTTTAGCTGGAGCTTGACTTTTGTTGCATACGTCAAGGTTTTAGGTCTTTAATGTGTCCATTGTTCTACTTATAGTTATGAGAAGTAAAGGATGTGCCCTATTATATGATCTTTATTGAATGCTTTATGCTTTTTTCTTAGGTAGTTCTTTAATATTATCAATTCATGATTTTGGAAAAAATATTTGTCAACATTTTTGGAGGTAATAGGACCATTTATGGGATGCTGTTCATTTTCTTTTGGTTAACACTAGGTGAAGAGGGGTGGCTATTTGGACAGCTGCTTATTATTTAATTTGGAAACTTATTCGGAACTTCATATGCTTTATTCTTAAACCATGCTCAAAAGTCAGATCAGTCTGCAGAGCACTGCTGTATGCTATTGACATCCTAAAAGCTAAGCAACTTAAGGCACTGTTATGAACTTAACCTGCGGGCTTGCTTTAGCTTCACCATAGAGTCAAAAATCATCTGGAATAATAGCCACTTTCAGCTATGCCTTTAAAGGGTTTCAATTGTGCTGCTTATAATTATTTTGATATTCGCTTGGTTGCAGAATCACAGTGGGCAGGACACTGTGTCTCCCTATCTTGGGCTTGCCTAAACATTTGTTATTTATTATATTTCTTTTTCTTCATTATATTCAAGAGAATTGAAAAGAAAAAACATATCTGTAGGTTTTTTTCACTATCTAGAATTTTGTTGATGCTTCTTTGATTAGAAAGTTCAACATTTTTGCAAGATTTTAAGTAATATGAATTCTGGTTTTCAAGTGACAGGTTCATGATAACTGATTATGTCTTGAAATTAGTTGGAAAGTCAAAGTGCAGAGTGCAGTTATTTTCAATGCTGAAAGAAAAAAGAATTTCATGACAATGCCTGCTATTAAGATCTAATTTTTCTGGTTTCCCTCAGGGCTAAATTTATATCTGCAGAAGAAAGAACTGGTGTTACATTTGAAGATTTTGCTGGCCAGGAATATATAAAAAGGGAACTACAAGAGATTGTCCGAATTTTAAAGAATGAAGAGGAGTTTCAAGACAAAGGAATTTATTGTCCAAAAGGTGTGCTTCTCCACGGGCCTCCTGGAACTGGCAAAACATTGCTGGCTAAGGCTATTGCCGGTGAAGCAGGGCTGCCTTTTTTTGCAGCAAATGGCACTGATTTTGTAGAGGTGTTGCCTATTCTCTAATGTTATTCATTAAATTGAAGAAAGTTACAAGAAAGAGCATTTGAATTTTATCACAGAAAATAATGTAGTTGGGAACTCAAGTTACTGGTTACTGTTGAAAGTTCAACTCCAAAATCATGAAATCTTCTAAAGGACAGGGATGGAGATTCTGTATAAGCTGGGCAACAAAGTCAAATGACTAGATGTGGGGCCATGTACTGCATGGAGTCTAAGAAATAAGTTCCACTATTTATGGCTTCAACTCCCATAAAATTTAATATATACTCCCTTCGTTCCCTTTTACAAGCTCTTGTTAACTACTTTACGTAAGTTAAGAATGTTAGTTGAAATTAGTTTTTTTTTTTTTGGGGGTTAAAATTTCAAAATTACCGTCAACAAAAGTCATTATTTATAGGAGTTTTGTTGGTTAATTAGGAAGTTTTATTGTTAGTTAGGATATTAGGTTGAAAAAAACCATACTTTGGGGAAAAGATGTTATATTATAAAGAAGTCCTTATGAGGACCAGAGGGAGTATATTGATAATTGATATTGATGATTAGTAATTAGTTGATGTTTCACTGCCTAATAGCTAGCCCTTCTCATAAAACACAGACAAGTTTTGCGCAGAAAAAAGTACGATAACTTGTTTCATCTGTTTTTTATCCTCACGTTGTTCTTTGATAATGCAGATATGCTTTGCTGTATCTGTTTTTTTCATCTTAGTAATTCAAGTTAGAAAGCAATTGGTTGGTTTAACTTCTCTGCTCAGATGTTTGTAGGGGTTGCTGCATCACGTGTTAAAGACCTTTTTAACAATGCCAGATCATTTGCACCTTCGATCATTTTTATTGATGAGATAGATGCTATTGGGAGCAAGCGGGGAGGACCAGATATTGGCGGAGTAAGATATAAACAATCTTTTCACTCCTGCGGCTATGGATGTATAGAATGTCAAAGAAAATTATTTATTTATGTTCTAGAGCATTTTTAGGATTTATTTCATGACATTACTCTTCATATATTACAAAATTTTCCTGAGACTCAAATCATTCTACTGAGCTAGTTTGGTTCTGAAATTTTTATGTATCTTCCAGTTAAATGCAATTGCACACGGATATAAAATTTAGTGGTCTTCAGTAATATTGATAAGTTGATACTCAGCTTAAAGTAATTATATTTTCATCCAACAATTTTGGATGAGTACTGAATTTGGTGAATGTGTGCACAAGATGTGATAAAGTTTATGGTGGCATAAATCTGCTGCTATCAATCTTCATCACTATAGTGTCAGCCATGTATTTAGGCAGGGTATTGGGTAATTTTCTGGTGGAGCCAGACATATCAAGCTTCTGAACACAGGATACAAGTGCTTTATATACTCTCGTCAATCCTCAACAGTTACAAGAAGCCATGCTCTCAAATATTTCTGGTCAGTGTGTGAAATAAAAAATGGCAACTTCTTTGGATGATTGAGAGAGAGGGAACAAGAAAATTACATTTATTTATACTTTCAGGCTTACAGTGCTATGCGTTTTAAAGATAGAGGTGTTAATAAAGGTATCAATGGTGGTGAATACATGATATTTTATGGGGCACTGATTCCTTACTTCCATTCCATGCCAGCCATTTATGTGTTTTGGTTCTTCTTGGGCTATATTGATGACAGAAAAGCATTTCATTTATTCACTGCGAAACCTGATTTTTGTTTTGCCTAAGTCATACTTTCCTTTCTTCACTCACTTCACTATGCTCCCTTGTTTCCACCAATGAAACCTCTGTTTGCAATTGCGCTATATAGGGTGGGGCGGAAAGAGAACAAGGCTTACTTCAAATTCTGACTGAGATGGATGGATTTAAAGTTTCTACGGAACAGGTATGCTTCTAAATAGTTTTCAATATCATAAGAAGCTTATTCTTTTCTAATGTGCTAAGCTTGAAACTTGAGTTTTAGGTGCTTGTAATTGGTGCAACAAATAGATTGGATATTCTTGATCCTGCTCTCCTGAGGAAGGGTCGTTTTGATAAGATTATCAGAGTTGGCTTACCATCTAAAGATGGAAGATTGGCCATTTTAAAGGTTTTTTTTTTTTTTTTTTTCCGGTTTGGGAAGGGCATGATCTTTACATGCATTTTGGGATACTTGCTTTCTTTAAGTTTTTTTCTCATTGATTCTTCTTTTATGCGTTCTAGGTGCATGCCAGAAATAAATTTTTCCGTTCAGAAGAGGAAAAGGAGATACTACTAAACGAAGTTGCTGAGCTCAGTGAAGATTTTACTGGGGCAGAGCTACAAAATATATTGTAACTAATTTTTAATTGAGTCCATGGTAATCCTCTGTCAATCTGACATGCATATTGATTCATCATGAGTTATATCGCAGGAATGAAGCTGGAATTTTGACAGCCAGGAAGGATTTGGATTACATTGGACGGGAAGAGCTACTTGAGGCTTTAAAGAGGGTTGGTGTTTTACCCCACCTTTTTTTGGATCTAAATGGCAATAATTTTTCCTATTATGTGCTTGATGCATTCCTTTTTATTTGTCGTAAAATTCATGTCCCCTAAATTATCTTATGGATTTACAGCAAAAAGGAACATTTGAAACTGGGCAAGAGGATAGTGCTGAAGTTCCTGAAGAATTGAGACTGAGATTGGCTTACAGGGAAGCAGCTGTTGCTGTTCTTGCATGTTACTTTCCTGAACCCCACCGTCCTTTCGTTGAGGTTGGGGCTGAGATATTTCTATGTTTTGTTTTGCAAGTTCATTGTATTGGAGAAATGATGATTCACTGCTGTGTTTATGGTGTTGCAGACCAACATAAATTCCATCAGCAGCCAACCAAATATGCAGTATGTGGAAGCTCCTGGAAAGGTTTTTGCAAGGAAATCAGATTACATAAATTCTATAGTGCGTGCTTGTGCCCGTAAGTTGTTATGAGTTTCTGATTTATTGTCTTGTAGATGTTTCTTAAACAGTTCAAGCTTCTTTTCACTGGATAGTCATTTATCTCAGTACTATTGACAGAACCAGTTGTCTAGGTTTGAGTTGAGATAGTGATGAAGACTAAGGTAATATGAAATGCCTAAGACCCACATTGAGTAGTATGAGATGCTCTATGTGGTACTCCCTCTGTTTCAATCTATAAGACGTGTTAGGAACAAATTGTGAAGACCAATAAACCTCATTAAATACAGTTTGAAACCTTTTTTTTTTTTTTTGGGAAAAAAGTAGAAACTTCCAAAACTGCCCTTCATTCGAAACTAACCTCTAATTAACTCACGCTAAATTAATGAAGGATAGTTTTGGAACAAGGTCATTAATGAATCACAGTTTCGCCAAAACATCTTATGACATGAAACATTAAACTACTCTGAAAATGTCTTCTAGATGTCTAGTTATTGGGGGAGCTTCTCCTTCCCACCACGCTATTGATCAATTGGTATTAGAAACAGTGTTTAGTGTCTCTCATAAGGGCTACATGCATAGGGTTCTAACTCGTGAAGGGTTCTGATCAATGAGAATGTTGAGTGAAGTGTTATTAATTGAAGAGTTTAGAGTGTAGCCAGTGTATGTTGACTCTCAGTGGGGCCAATTGATTGAGACTAAGGTAGTATGAGATGTCTAAGTTCTACATTGAGTAGTATGGGATAATCTGGGTTATTTTAATGAATTGGTTCTCCTAGCACTAGGTAAAGTCTTTTGCTTAATGTGAGAGTCATTGAAGTTGTCATCTACCACACTATGATTCACAAAAATCACCTTATGAAAGTTAGTTCCATGTAGGTTTCTTAAGAAGTTGAACATTTAGAGAACTGATCTATTTTATTGTGTTGAGTTATATAGTTGGGAAGTCTTTTAAAACCAGAAGATATTTATAGATTTGAGAAAGAATTACTTGGATGATATGGAACATGAAATTATATGGGAGAATGGTGGTCTTGAAAGCTTTTGAGTGAAATTAGGAACTAAATCTGTTCTGCAGTTTAATTGTTGGTTCATCATCTCTGATCTTTTACGTGCACTTCCCTGCCCCTTTTTATGATTTGTAGCAAGAGTAATTGAGGAGGAGATGTTTGGGATTGACAACTTGTGCTGGATCTCTACAAATGCAACGCTGAAAGCTTCAAGGCTTGCTGAATTTTTAATTCTGCAGACGGGAATGACTGCATTTGGGAAAGCATTCTACAGAAATGAACGTGATCTTGTGCCTAATGTATGTGGAGAGTCCGACTGTAACAGCTACTTTTACAACATGTTTTCTGGGACTTTACAGAAGTGTTTATATTACAATTATAGCAAGACTAAAGGTAAATTGTTTACAACAGTTAACAATGAAGCTTGAAGCACTCCGAGATGAGTATATGCGTTATGCTGTGGAGATATGTTCATCAGTGCTACGAGAGCACCATTCAGCTGTTGAGACAATCACAGGTCTCATTCTGTGCTTATTTGCTCATTAACAAGATGGGCTTTGTCTTTCAGTAGCTTCATTTAATTCACATTGTAGTAGTTAAGATCTGAGCTGTGACAATTAGGCTTACTACAAGGTAGGCTAGCAGGTTTTGGTGAAGTTTCATGTAGAAAGTTCGTGAAAACTGACAAGACTATTCCACGCTCACCATTGTGCAGATATTTTGCTTGAAAAGGGACAAATTAATGCTGAGGAAATCTGGGAAATTTATAGGAGAGCTCCTCGTGTAGCTCAGGTACAGTCCTAACTTTGGCAGCAAATGATTGTCCTGTTCTTTAATTGCTCACTATCTTCAATATTTTTTTTGTGATGTCAATCTTATTTTTCCCCCCCTTCATTTCTTGCTTAGCCTAATGTAAGTCCAGTCGATGAATATGGAGCACTTATTTATGCTGGACGATGGGGAATCCATGGTATCTCTCGTCCAGGGAGGGTTACATTTGCACCAGGCAACGTTGGGTTTTCAACTTTTGGGGCACCCCGGCCGACAGAGGTGCATGCAAAAGCATGTTCTCTTAGTTCTATAAGCTGCCTTATCCTTCTCATTTAGTTGACAAACGATTTTCTCTATTTCTTGTTCCCCATTTTACTGCAGACCCAAATTGTCAGTGATGAAACTTGGAAACTGGTAGATGATATCTGGGATAAGAGGGTACAGGAAATTAAAGATGAAGCTTCAAAGGAGGTTCAAGAAGACGAAGAAAAACCACAACTTTTGATGGCAAGCCATTTCCTTTGAGAGAATTTGTCTCCCGCGGCTTCAGGTTCATGGGCATCTATCTTATCACATTTTGGTAATCTTTTATTGTCTGTTCTGTTTTCTTCTTGCGGGAGTATCAGAATAAGGTGACAGCTAATGGCCAAAAGGCAGGAAAACATAAAAATAAAAGTAAAAACACCCATTGGAAATAGATTGAGTTGACAATTATAAACACTTTATTGTAACTTCAGTCGCTGTTGCCATCTGCCATCAAATGGGGAAAAGAATCTCTGATCACCATTGAACTCGTCAGAGAAGTAGCAGTGATTCACCTCCACCCCTCCCCCCTTTTTTCAGGCGTAATTTTCCTTGACCTTTTGTAAAGAAAATTCCACCCAGGGACCCAGATGAAGTGATAATTACTTGAAAGGATTTTGGAGTTCATAACTGCTCTAAAATATCAAATTTATCCTCGGTACTTACCAAACTGCTCTGAAATATCAAATTTATCCTCGGTACTTACCAAATTCCTAGGTTTTCTATGGTTCTTCAAACCTAGAGAGTATGGGTAGTAATTTTGACAGGCAATGATGATACGTGATAATTATGATCATTTAAGGTAATTTTGAATCTTGGAGAGTATTTATCATTCTATACTGGTCCATGATTGAAAATTTCCTTTTTATTAAAATAAAAACTGCTTAGAGGAACCTATGATGATATAAGGAAGTTTTCCTTATTATTAAGTTGGAAAAACGTAAACATCTCAACTTGTCATGCATATTACTTCTTCGCTATCGCATAATAATACCCATCAATCCGATTGTTTTCTGCGCAGCATTTTGAGCTCATAGGGCTTACTTCAGAGGGAACAAGGTTCATAGCGGTTGCAGAATCTCATTAAATTTTGTCGGAGGTAGTATTGACGTTTGACATTGAGCCACAAAAGAGGCACTGAGGCTTCCAGTTTGAGCCCGAGCAAATTGCAAGTCTATGGAAGAGTTGTGACTATTCAAATAGTTCTATTGGTCTTTAACTTGAGAAATCAAATTTCTCATAGGGATACGTCATTGGGTATCTCCAACAAAAGCATCAGAATAATTCTACAGGAATAATTTGTTTTTATTATAGATGTACCATGACCACATGAGTTTCTATTGTATTCTTAGTCTTCTATAGCAAAATTTTCAAGGAATCCCATTGCTGTAAATTAATTTCTGTTGTATACTCCTTGACGATGATGGCAGGGTTCTTTTATCATTTTTGGGGCGTAGGATATGCACATTATGAGTTTCTCATATAGGTAAGCTGGTGGCGTGGCATCAAAAAATGATTTTGATGAGTTTCACAGCACCAATACCTGCCCTTGCACTGGTACCCTATCTCTTCATCAATTGCATTTACAGATTCACATCTAGCGGCCACCTCCTCAGATGCATAATGTCTCCAAGTTCCGAGTTCTTGCTTGAATTATTTGGAAGTGGCTTTATGTTTTCCATAAACCATTAGGCCTACAATAAGAAAATGGGATGCTGGTCAAAAAGTAAGAAAATGAGATCTTTCATTGATCTCTGCTCAATCCATTCCCCCCTCCCAAAAAAAAAGAAAATCGCAATTGAAGATCATGAAATTTTAAAAACACAAATAGAGATCCGTGACAACTTTATGAAAGACCCTAAAAAAAAATTTTTAAAAAAAATCCCTACTTGTATTTTTCAAATTCTAGGATTTTTTTTTGTGATTTTCGCCAAAAAAAACACAAAAAAGGGCTTTTATATATATATATATATATATATATATGTAACTACACAATATAATTTAAGTTCAAGTTCTCTAAGTTTTCTGAGAAAAATGTGGATTTAAAAGCCGTGTATCTATATAATTGCTTAGGGCCAGCAAGTGCACCAATAATTGGCGGTTTCAGCAGCTCTAGACCCTGGGCTGTGGCATTGTGTGAAAACAGGAACGTATGTGAAGGGAACAGACATTGGATTGAGAGTCTGAAGTGTAATTAATTGCGACCCGTGACTCTTGTTCTG
Organism: Neltuma alba; assembly: GCF_004799145.2. Classification (NCBI taxonomy): domain Eukaryota; kingdom Viridiplantae; phylum Streptophyta; class Magnoliopsida; order Fabales; family Fabaceae; genus Neltuma; species Neltuma alba. The sequence goes on along the minus strand of NW_021632377.1, from coordinate 417,706 downwards.
TCTATTTCCTATCTGACAAACAATGCCTCATGAGTAGCTTACTACCTTCCAACTAAGCACCTTCCACAGTCACTAAATACAACCACTAAACAACACTTCAATTCTCATTAAAATATACACATGTAATCATTCATGTGTGTGTGTGTGATTTTTTCTTTCTGTTTTTTTTTTCCCAATCTTAATTCAACATCTACTGAAACTACATTTATGACTATATTTCTAGAATCTAGGGGAGGAATATTTCTTTGTTTGGGCCAATGTAATTGTGATTTAATATGTTGATGAAGTTAAAAATAGTTACTTGTGTTTTTTTTTTTTTTTTTACCTGAATGTGTTTAATGTTATTGGAACTTTACATGTTTACATTGTTGATAAAACTCTGTATTTTGTCGTTTCCTTTTGAATGTATTGTGAGAGTGAATCATATTCGACTCATATTACCTTTCGAGTTAAATGGATTTTAATACGCTTGTGACAGTTGTATTCATTATTCAAGATCCCAATCCAATTAATCAACTAAAATTTTTGCTGGTAAAAAAAAAATCAACTAAAATTTTAAAGGGTCAACCTATTTAATTTATGGCCAGTGTGTGTAGACTTGAATAATCTCCGTATGCTAACTGTTTTAATAAGTCGATTCTTAATATAAGACTTATTTTGTGATATAAATTATATTATAAAATGAGTTTTACATTAAGAACCGGAAGAGTGTTTTTTTTAATCCTAATAACTAGATAACTAACTTGTAAATATTACAGTTAGTTAATTATTTGTTAAAAATATCTTAGTTTCCTTAAAATATACTTTTTAATAATTTGCACTAGAACTACTTTGGATAAAAATCCTCTTAAAATTGTCACCAAAAAAAAAATCCTCTTAAAATATGCAATCAATGAGGGTTTATAAATTTAGATTGGAAAATAAATTGAGATTTTATATTTATAACCAAAATAAACTTGTAATTAGTTTTTATATTTCTATTAACAAGGAGATCAAATCTGTGTAAATATTTAATCACAATAGTTTTTGTTTTTGCTTTTTTGTTTTAATACACAATACTTAAATTTGAGGCCTAAGGAAAACACATTGAAACACATCCAAGTACTGCTAATAGTGCTCTACGAATGCTACAAGAAAATAAAAAGGGAATTTCAACCAAGTTCTACACAAGATAAATAATTACTGAAAAGTCTCAATAACAATTTCAACAACCTATAATAACAAGTCTTATAGTGAGAATGACAACCTCTGAGACTTGTTTTTTAATTGTTTTCCTTGCTTGGGACCTCATTATAATTCTCCGAAAAATAAAGTTTTGTCACATGCCTTCTTAATCCCTCTAAAAAAAAATCCCATGACAATCCAAAATCAAAAGAAATGAAAAAATATTTATATGAGACACACACATAAGTCAAGACGTGAGTAGATCTAAAGGAAGAAAAAAAGGAACCGTATAACTCTCCCTCTTGGCTTCATCATTGCCTTAAATTTTCTATACAGTAAGCACCTTCTCTTCCATCTCTTTCTTCTTTATTGTTTCCTCAGCATCTCCTTCTCTGATAATGGCCTCCAAACTCTTTCTTCTTCTACTCTTCCTCTTCCTCTCACCCCTTCTTCAGCCTCAACCATTTGTGAAAGCAGACGCCAAACTGATTCACAAAACCTGCAGAAAGACAAAGTACTACAACCTCTGTTACTCTTCTTTGAAATCTGACCCCACAAGTCCCAACGCAGACCCAAAGGGTCTGGCAGTGATCATGGTTCAGATTGGAACGGCAAACGCAACAGCCACTTCCTCCTACTTGTCGTCTAAGTTGGTTGGGCCTTCAAACGACACGGTCCTGAACAAGGTCCTCAAGGAGTGCTCAGAGAAGTACAGTTATGCTGGTGAAGCTCTTCAAGCTTCTGTGCAGGATCTGGCCAATGAAGAATATGACTATGCTTATATGCGTGTCACTGCAGCTGCAGACTACCCTAATGCTTGTCACAATGCCTTTAAACGCTACCCCAGTTTGGTCTATCCTCCAGAAATCGCTCGTAGAGAAAATGGGTTGAAGCATATCTGTGATGTGGCTATGGGGATTATTGATAAGCTGGTTTGGTATTAGCTCAATCAAAAATACGCCTTCTCTCATTGTAATGCAGAAACATTATATATCTTGTGTTCATCTTTCTGAATCTTATTATCTTATGATATAAGGTGTATATTTGTGTTTTCTCTAGCTCAATGCTCATTCATGCCATTTCTTGCATTTTTTGTGATAACCATCAGTATTGTCGACTGATTTAGATCTGAGCCCATGGCATGCCAAAGGAAGATATTTCCAGAAACTCATACTACTTTTTTTTTTTTTGAGCAAAATTCCAGAAACTCATACTAAAAACTAAGACCATAGTGAAGGGTATAGAGTCTTTGTACTTAATCCAACCTTTTCTTTTTGTTGAGTACATTTGGTATTTGCGTATTGCAAAACATAAAGCTTGATCTAGTGAGAGAGATATCCCTACCGTTAGGGCCTACTTGGTTAGGTTAATCTTGATGGTGCCATGAAATGAGGATTATGCGTGTTGAAAATCTTCCACTAGTAGCAGTGTGTATGAGTTGTGCAAATTAGTTGGGAGATTGATGATGGGTCCATGGATGTTACTGGAAGTCAGGTGACCAAGTTGTTTGTGATTGGTTCCTTCTCAGCACCCTCTCTCCCCCCCCCCCGGGGGTCTTTTTTCTCCTTTAAAAAGATCTTTGAAATAATTGATCCCACCAATGACTCATCGCCTCTTTTGAATTTAATTCCTGTCATTCTCCTTCTTCAAAGCCATACATCAGATAAAGAACTAGGGCTAGGGTAGCCCACTTGTATCCTTGTAAAGTTGGAGCAGGTTTGTTCATCTCTCTCTCTCTCTATATATTTATATATATAATAGTTTCATTGTCAAAGAGATAATAAAGGTAATAGTAAAATGGGGCCTGTGACATGATGATTGAGCCCTACCAACCAGACTCCAATGTGTTCTGTGTTCTTGGATTTCAAGTATTGGGAGCAAGATTAATCATGAACTGGCCTACATCTCATAGTAAAGAACCTCTCACCACATTGCGTCTTGGATGATGTGAGGATTAATTAGTACAGAACAACATAGAGAAGCTGTGGAGGATCCTCCAGGATCATTGAAATTATTATATAGTATAGTGTCCTTCACTGCAAGTCTTGCTGCCTTCACAATGGGAGCTAACTGGAAAAGTAACATTATTTTCAGAGATAAACAATCTCTGTGTGTGTGTGTGTGTGTGTGTGTGTGAGACAAACAAAAAGAATTTAATTTGCAGATTAAAAACTGAAAGCCAACTGTAGAGTCCTTCTTTTAAGGCGTAAACTTGTGCGTAATAAGCTGAAAAGGGGTTTGCTGCTTAAAAGAACCAATACTAACATAGACACATGAAATTTTTTTACTAAAAGCTGGATAAGAATAAATCTTTGGATAACTTTCTTGAAGATGGCTAACACAATAATTAAAAAATAAAAAGGTTAATACCACCAAAGAGTTAACTCTACAGAAACTGACATCTGTCAGTTATATGTACAATTAATTATCAATGGTCCTACTAATTTCTCACACTACATTTAACTATCATTGATTCTTCTTCTCCCCTTTTTCACTTTCAGTTCTTCTCTTTATTTTGGACCTTCTTCAGATCCTTGGTTGGGTTATGGTTTACTGCATCAAAAACAAAATTTGGGCTTTCCGATTTTAAGTTTTTGTTTTATTCTTTATTGGGCCTACTTGAAAGGCCTCATTTTGTAGCAGGCCTGAATCTGAATTAAACATCCCAATGACAATATGATGGGCCCGTAATTACCGAAAGCTTTTTAAAAAGGGGATATTATGTGTTAGGCAATTTTTTTAAAAAAAAAAATAAATCAAGGTGATTTTCCATGGGAGAAAAAAGGTAATTTTGAATTTTCTGTTAATGTTTTCCGGAAAAGAATGTGCAGCTGTGTATACAAGTATATATATTGAAAATTGTCATATTGAGTGCATTTCCATTCGCAAAGTTTTTATATTTGTTTTCCTAAAATGGTTAATGTTTTTTATTTCATAATTTAAAATATGATTGACTCAATTTCATTCCTTAAAATTTTTTACGATCGTTTCTTTATCTATTCAAAATATAGGACTAATAACTTTTTGCCCATAAATGTATATTTTTAAAATCAAAATCACTATATTTTTATGGCAATTAATATGTATGAAATTCATCTTAAGCTAATAAGCTATGTTATTTTTAAATTATTCGATGGCAAAAAAAATTAATTTAAAATTATTAATCATATCACTTATATCATTATGTTTTGGTTTAGATGCGCTTTTTTTTTAAAAAAAGAAAAAGAAAAAGTCACATCTGTAATAGGAATAACTACTAACAAGTTAATTCTATAAGTTGTTCCAGAGAAATGAGAAATTCTATCTGATTTTGAGGTGTGAAATGAAAGCGTGATTAAAAAAAGGTAAAAGAAAGAACGTAATTTAAAAATATTGAGTAAATAAATAAAAAATGTATTTTCAATTTTTTTAAAAATACATATATCTTGTAACCAAAAAGATATACTACCTTCAGTCCTAATTATAAGACCTAGTTGACTAATTTGAGGAGATTAAGGAAATAAGTTGAGTTAGTTATTTATCCTAAATATGTGTTATCTTTCCTAAAATATCCTTACTAATCAAGTGTATTAACTAGAACTATTATTGTTAGAAGGGTTACTTTGGGAAAAAAAATATAAATATGAGAAATAAAGTAGATTGGAGTCTTATATTTAAAATCAAAATAAAAATCAAATAGGGTTTTATATTAAGAATCAGAGGCAGTATATATATACCCCGCGTAGAGCCGGGAAAACGGGCCGAGCCCGTCGGGCCGGCCCTTTTAGGCCCTGAAATTATGAGGGCCGGGCTTGATATTTTTCTCTTAAAATGAAACATAAGCCCTGGAGGGCTAGCCCTGGAGGGCCGAGGGCTTAAAAGGGCCGGCCCTTTTAAGCCCTTTTATATTTTTTTTTATTTTTAAAATTTTTTTATATAATATTAATGTTATTAATTTTTTACATTGTTAATAATATTTCAAATATTTAGTTATTATTATTATTTTAAAAGTAAATTTAGTTTTAGATAATAATTTATCCAATTAAATTTTTAAAAAATGGGTTAATTTGGACTTTAATAATGATTTGATTTATATTATATGCGTTGATATTTTTAAACTATATATATATTTGATAATAGAATATTTTTATACTTATATAACTTGTGATTCTATAATTTGAATTAGAAATTCATGAGTTTTAACAGCAATGTTTCTCACATTAAAGTAAAAAAATAGTTAGATTGCAAAATTTAAAAATAAAATTCTTATAAAGAAGAAAAACTTGATATTTTTGTTACGAAAGAAAAGTATACTTATGAAGAAAAGTAATTAATTATAGTGATGATGAAGTTTCAAAAGATTAATAATAGTGTTTATTTATTGCACAATTGCATTATAGATAAAACTTTTAGATGTTGTTATCTTGTTAATGAATGTTTTAGATGTTCTTAGATGTTGATGAATATTTATATATGATGATATTTTATATGTGACTTAATTTTATTCATATTTATGTCTTTTATTAATAATTTCATTGATTTATTTTTATAAAAAATATAATAAATATAAAAAATAGTATTTTTTCTTAAACGGGCCAAAAGCCCGCGGGCCGGCCCTGGCCCTGTAGCTTAAGGGCCGGGCTTAGCAAATTGGGGTATTTTTAAAATTCCAGCCCTGGAGGGCCGGCCCTTTTAAGCCCGCCAGCCCTGAAGGGCCGGCTCTGGAGGGCCGGGCCGGCCCTGATTCCCGGCTCTACGCGCTAGAATGGCACCTGCAAAAAATTGGAATGAAAATAGAATGGATTGATAGGGTTAATTTGGTAATTTTGGTAAATATATTATAGAAACCAGCATTTCTTGCAGAAGCTGTTTCCCGCCAACTGAGAGAAGCGAGCGAAGATCCCCCTTTCGGCTTGTGCTGTGCTGCTTCTTCGTCTTCCTGAAGCTGAAGTTGTCTCATAAAACTGAGGAATGAAGGGTGGAACTTTACAAATAAACTGGCACGAAACCAAACCAGTCCTATCCCTTGATTTCCACCCACTCACCGCCACTCTTGCCACCGGCGGCGCCGATTTCGACATCAAGGTCGTTCTTCCAATTACTGTCTGACCATTGTGTTATTTCGCAACGTTTTCACTCAAAGCTTAAACTGAAAACTAGTTTTTTCTCTTGCATAAGGTTGATTTTGTTTCTTAGTCTGTTGTCCCTTTGACAGGATTTGGGAATTGGGGTTTTCGTGGGTCGGATTAGAACTGGGACATAAATCGTTGAAAATTTCGGAAAAATATATATCTTTTTAATATTTATTTTTCGGGATTTTGTGTAGTTCATTGGGAAAATGTCACTGAGTTCCTCTTTATTTTTGATTATGTGAATTACATTATTTGGTTTTCGTCCGAACAAGAAAATTGTTAATCATAAGACGGTTAATGGAAGATTGTTCTTGTTACAATCTTGTAAACATTTCTAGTGCTTAGAGAATTGGTTTACAGTTTCACTAATAGAAGAAACTGCCACTAATATTTCATATTTATTAAAGAAAAGTGTTTAAAATTATATCTTCGTATTTAAATGTCTTGTTTCTATTTATGAAGATAGGATGCCTGAGCTGTATCTGTCATCTACAATAATAGAGGTGGATGCATCGTAGACATTTTTTTTATTTAATTATTATTTTAAAAATTTTTACTCTCCTTAATTTGGAGAATAATTTGAACTAAGAGATACCATCTTCGTAAGGGAGGAGGAGATGCTCTTTGGGGCACTTAGACAAGTGATCTCAGTTCTGTTGTTGAATTATAGAATATCCCCGGTATCTGTAACCTTCGTTCAAGTTCCAATATATCAGTGTGAGACATTTTCGATTATTCAACTGACTTGTGTTTCAGTGCATTGCTTATGAAAAATGCAAATAAGGTTGAGAGTTTTACTTCTCTATCTGACACTGCTTCAATAAGTGAACATGTTAAGACCATGCCTCTTGAAAATTTCTGCATGTTTTATTTTTTGGATTTCACCAGGCTAGACTAACTATTGATTTTTAACTTTTATTTCCAGCTTTGGTCTGTAAAACCTGCAGAGGCACAAAAGAAACTACCTGTAGTGTCATATCTGAATAGCTTGTCTTACCATAGTTCTGCAGTAAATGTAATTCGTTTCTCCTCTTCAGGTATGTCAGTATCATTGGTTTCCTCTCCCTTTCCCTCCACTCTGGATTAATAGGAGTTTCACTAAATAATTTTCAATTTATAGTGATAATACAATTTATCCTGGCCGAAATATTTGACCATCGTATCAGTTATTTTGGTATACAGTGACCCTTAGTGTCTGAACTATCTTGATCCTAAAATGTCATCTCTGTATGCTCTATAGAGTTCATTAGCAGTTTGAAAGAGGTTCCTCATGGAAATGGTTTCTGCTTGCCTTCAGAAGCCTCCAGAAAATAACAAGCAGGTTTAACTAGAGTTGATAGTTCTAAAATTCTATTTTAGTCCTTTGTCCCTTTTCCAAATTAAGTTACACAGACTCTGAAGCACTCTTTACTCCTTTTGGTTACTTCAGATTTTTTATTTTCCCCAAGAAAAAATTGGGTGATAGTATTGCTACTAAGAACAATATTTTGGTTCATGCAGGGGAACTCTTGGCTTCTGGTGCTGATGGTATGCCTTTATCTGCCTTTGAACTGCTTTAATTGTTTTAAAGTGTGATAATATAAATTGGTGATGTTTGTGGACTGGACCTTCCTTATTTTCAGGAGGTGATCTTATAATATGGAAGTATCATCTGATAGATACAGATCAAACATGGAAGGTCCTCAAGATGTTAAGGTAAGATAAGAGGCATTTGATTTGATTCATGTGTGAGCCCTGCATATATTATGAATTAATAGAATGTACAATAGGCAGTATTTTGCTTTGCTATGATTTTTATTTTATGCAAATTTTATATTTCTGTATACGATGAAGATTTCATAGACTAGTCAACCAATAGGCAGTGGGCCCTTGGTCCTTTTTTCTGTATTGATGTATGTCTTCTTTATTTCTGAAGGCTATGACATAGAAACAAAGACTATACTTGACATCAAAACTATAATTTATGATATAACCACTCATCAGTCCAAGGGCCCTAAAACAGTTTTCCCTTTTGGTCTTCCTGACGGGATTCTGCTTCTAATAAATACTACCTCTAGTCCTTAATATAAGAGCTCATTTGACTTTTATTTTAGTCTTAAATATAAGACTCCAATCCACTTTAGCTCTCATATTTATTCATTTTTTCTCAAGTTACTCATTGTAATAATAGTAGGTCTAACCAATACACTTTGATTACCAAGGATATTTTAGAAAATATAACACCTATTATTATAAATAACTAACTTAACTGGTTTTTTTTATTTACTCAAATTAGTCAAGTAGCTCTTATATTAAGGACGGGAGGTAGTATATTTTAAAGACCAGTAGCTCCCCCCGTACCCCCCCCCCCAAAAAAAAAAAAAAAAAAGACCTCATGTTTGGCCCGTTACTTTTCTTCTTATCAAGATTTTTCTGTGAAATAGGTCTCATCACAAGGATATCCTGGATCTTCAGTGGTCTCCTGATGGCACATTTTTAATTTCTGGGTCAGTTGATAATACTTGCATTATATGGGACATTAACAAAGGTGAGAATGGCAACAAATAATTGGAGCATGTCCAATTAGTATGCTTTAACTCTGGTAGAAGGCAGTTGAAATGTTTCAACTGTGACATCTGTTGATCATATCTTTGTTTATATTGCTGATTGTACTTGATTTTTATGTCTCAGGCACCAATCTTCAGGCGTTGGAATCTCATGCTCATTATGTTCAGGGAGTTGCATGGGATCCTCTAGGGCAATATGTTGCTTCTCTTAGTTCCGACAGAACTTGCCGAATCTACATTAATAAACCTAGAAAATCTAAAGGAAGTGGGAAAATCAATTTTGTCTGCCAGCAAGTTATTTCCAAGGCAGTACATCCATTACTAGATAATTCTAAGGTTTAAGATAAATTGAATCCTATTCTATCTTTAAATTTATTGATTGATTTGTCATGTACATGAACCTCACGAAGTTTTTGGAATGCAGTCAACAAATTATCATCTTTTCCATGATGAGACGCTGCCATCTTTTTTCAGGAGACCAGCCTGGTCTCCTGATGGCTCGTTTCTTGTTGTGCCTGCAGGTAATAACTTGAGCAAATTCTGATTCAATTTATTTCTGAGTTTTTGACTCTTCATGATAATGTATAATCTATCTCTGGTTTTACGGGTCAGAGGTTGTGATAAGCTGTGATTGCAGATTCTTCTAGAGAGCCCATTTTTAGCGAAGCATAGAATAATCTACAAAAAATTGGATAGTATTCAAGTTAGTTGAATCTGTAGTTTACCTGGACTGCTGATGAGTTTATTTGCTTCAGCCTGATGAGACTCCTCATTTTTTTGGTTTTGGATGGTGAAAGTTATAATTATCTCTAGGTAGTAGTAAATTTTACCTTTGCAGTTTGGCCTGACTTTTTGCAGTCAAGTTCCAACTTAATGCGCTTTCTTTAGTATTTCTTGGTGCTTGAAAATTGTATCATGTCGGTTGGTTTCTTCCTTTCAGACTCTGATTTCCTGAACAGTTGTTATTCTATGTTATCTATTTTTAAAAAGGAAAAAAATTACATGGCAATTCATCTATTTCAGGCTCATACAAAGCTACTTCTGGATCTGAATCTGTAAATGCAGCTTACATATTTTCTAGAAAGGACCTTTCTCGGTAAGTCTGCCAGATTTTTCTGCTTTAGGCGATGAAATCTTTCTACTTCAAATGCTGAAGATGGCTCGCAGAGTCAAAACATTTTTTTTTCCCAAAAAAAAAAAATTGAGATTACATGTTATACTTTAATACCCAGCATGCTATGCTATATTAATATATTCATGGACCATGTCCTAAAGGCATTTTGTTTGTGATTTTCCTGATATGCAGGCCTGCCATACAGCTTCCTTGTGCAAACAAAGCTGTGGTTGCTGTCCGATTCTGTCCTGTTAATTTCAGCCTTCGGGGAACAAATTCAGGTAATTTTGTGCTTGTTACTTGTACATCAGCTCAGTTGCAGTATATATATGATTTAGGGGGCCATTTCTTCAGTCATGTGGAGCTTAATTCTGGCACTCTGTCCCCTAAAGTGATCCAAAGTTGAACTACTTTCTTGTAGAAACATTCTGCTTGTCTTGGAGGATGTATATCTATACTGAAGCAAGATAATAATTGTATTTATTTGTGCAGCTGAGTTGTTTAAACTTCCCTATCGCCTCATTTTTGCGGTGGCCACTTTGAATTCATTGTACATTTATGACACTGAGAACAATCCTCCCATAGCTATAATGGCTGGTCTCCACTATGCTGCAATAACAGACATTGCATGGTAAATTTTTTAGTGACTACCAGGTCCCTTTTACATGTTTTGGTTTAAGAATTAATGCAATCGCCTGCCTCTGGGGAAAGTTTTTAACTGCTTCCGGCATTGTTTAAAAGGTCACCTGATGCTCATTATTTGGCATTGTCCTCTCAAGATGGTTTCTGCACTTTGGTGGAATTTGAAAATAATGAATTAGGAACACCTATCTCTTCATCAGGTACACCACCCCCCCCCCAAAAAAAAACCTATTTTTCAGCTTTATCATATATCCACTACACTGAGGTTTCTAATATTTCTGTAACATATTGATCCAGGAGAAAAGAAAGTTTCTGGCAAGGATAATACACAGCCGAAGACATCTGACAATTTGGTCATTGAAGCTACCGGGAATATTAGTACAGCTGAAGAAGAAAGCATGAAAAATGAAGCCAGAGGAAAGGCTGATAACATGATCATTGAACCAACTAGCAACGTTGGTGTAATTAATGAACAAATCAGGAAAGCTGAAGCAGAAGAGCAACGAGATGAGAGGGTCACAGAAGTAACTGGGAATGTTGGGGTAGTTGTAGCAGAAAGTAGTAAAATGGAAGCACAAGAGAAGGCCGACTACATGGTCATTGAGAAAACCAGCAATGTTAGTGGAGTTGAGGCAGCTGGCAGGGAAAACGAGGCCCAAGGGAAGGCTGATGACATGGTCATTGAGGAAACTAGCAATGTTGGTGGAGTTGTGACAGCAAGCCAGGAAAGTGCAGCAGGAGAGAAAGCTGTCTTGGTCATTGAAGAAACTGGAAATGATGGCGCAGTTGTGGTGGATATCAGTAATAGTGAAGCAGAGAAACAACCAGTAAGTTCAGATAGTGTGAAATCGGATGAACAAAAGAAGACAGAGAAACAAACATCTAGTTTAGATAGGAGGGAAGCAGAAGAAAGAGTAGCATGTAGTTCAAGAGGAACAACGACAACATCAAATAAGACAGGCAAAAAGCGTATAACTCCCATTGCCATTGATCCATGAGAGAAACACAGGCATGGATCCCCTGCGGTCATTTTATTTGATTGCTGGTAGTCTTGAAATTTGACCTATCTCTAGCCCCTGCCGTTCAAAAATTTATCTTTTATGGCTTCCAATTTGCTAGTTTTAGAGGTGGAATTTTTGCAAGGAAATGGGTAAGCTACATACCGTCACAGCCACTCATCAGTCCCTGACCATTGAGACCTATAAGTATTCTACCGAGTAACTGGAAAGTTGCTGCGGCTACTGTCACTAGCATTTTTACTGCCTCTAACCAGTCACCATAGCTAAACACTATTATTTCCAGTGCATAATTTGAGTGTCAGGGGATAAAAGAAGAAAGATTTTATGATTGCACTCTGCAGTCGACTGCAGAAATCCATCTGAGAAACACCCTGCGTGTTTATCCTTGTATATTTTTTGGGCAGTCTACATATGAAAGTTCCTTACTATTTCCCTTTTTCTTTTTTTGTCCTTGTTCTATGAACTGCATCTGGTTATCTATTCTTTAATGTAGATTCCAGTTCGACAAGTAATGTAATTTAGCATGATTTTTGCATCTCTTGGGTTACTTTACACGTTGTATGAGTGGAAGGAATCCATGCTATGATTGTCAAATTATGATACTCCGTATTTTTAGTACAAATCTGAATAAAATTAAAATTGAATAGAGTTTGTTCAAATTACAAAGGAAATACCATTAATATAATCTATGAAGCCGAACATTACTTGCCAACAATAAACAAGTTAGGAAAAGAAAGTATTGAAAGTGGTGAAATTTCTTTTTTTTTTTTTTTTGGTTTTATCAAAGGGATTGCAGAATAATAATCTATTTTTGTTTTTGGCCAAAAGAATACTAATTAATTCTTTCTTCTCTGAATTTCAATGCCTGAAGAGGATCATAATCCTTCATTTGATAGCGTAGATGCATGTCAACAGATATATCCCAATTGTATCGTACTTAAATAACAAGAGGTTCCCACTGAGCATATTATTTAGTAAACCTCTGCATGTTTGTAACAGGGAATCAGGATTACGGCAACAAGCTCTGAACGATGGCACGAATGGAAAGTAATATGCTCAAAGAAACAGTTCCATTCGCGCATTAAATGTTTCTCGCATACCTAGTCTTCTTTGGATGTCTCTCTTTCATGTAAATTGGTTTGTTTGAGCTCAACAAAGTTTCATTCACTTTCTTTCAACAATACTGTTCTGTTCGGCCGTCATAAACCACAACTTGATGATTAGCTCCAAAAGTTGCTAATTGCTTGTATATGCCTTCAATAATAACAGACCTTTTCAGAACCTCCTGGGGAATGTGCACATTCTCCTCTATGGATGGCACCTCGCCTTCTTCACCATGTGGACCTACTCCAATGGCTCCCTGACCTTCACACTGCCTCAATTTCATTGTCTTTTTAGTGACATCATAACCTCCTTCCGCCAAGGACTTGAAATTATATTATTGATTCAATTGTGTTGGAAAAACTAAAGTTTAACGAGGTTAATGACACTATTTATTCATAACATCCATTCATTGTTTAAATCACACACCAGCGACTTATTAGCCTTCTTTTAATAAAATTAAAGGATAAATGGATAGTTTTCAATTAAATGTAATGATATTTCTAATTGAACGCCTTTATATTAACAATATAATTGTTTAAAAGTTGAAGTGCACATAACTCCCTTTAAAAATTTGAATCATATGGGAATAACACCAATAAATTTTAAAATTTGATTAAAAAAAATCTTATACTTTCAAATTTAAATAAATCTCCAAGACAAGTAAATCTATTATCTGAACTTGAAAAGCTAACGCTTAATGTTGCAAACCCGCACAAGCGTTAGCTTCAATCCCCCCCCCCCCCCTTTCTTCTCAACACAGCCTCAATCCACAGGGCTCCCCATACAAAAAGCAACAAGCTTCACGACCTCCGGAACATTCTTCTTTGGTAGTCTATCAGGCTCCCCATCATCCAAGGGCATAACATTGAACGGTGCTGACAGGATTTGTTCATTTACGCTTGGTTACAACCTAATTTGCCAACTATGACACATCTTCTGAACTGTACAAGATGTGAAGCAGCTCACTGGCTCACATCACACTTCGAAAGAAGATCAATGGAGATGGATATGTACCCGACCAAGATGAAATTGATAGCAGACATTCTCCTCCTCACCAGTACCCTAGTTTCACCTAATGATCTAACCTCAAGTTCTTGCAGGTTTAGATGTAAACCATGATTATGAGATAGATGCAAAGAATTGGACAAAGAATAGAAAGGGAAAAAAATGTATACCTCGCTCTCTGCTATCTTAAGTTTCGGTGACTCTGGTAGAACTGAAATGTATATTCTGTCGCTTGCTTTTGGAAAAGCAGGTAAAATCTAAAGCAGCACTTAAGACTCGTGAAAAACAGTTTTAGGTTAGTAGCTATCGCTGAATGAGCAGCAGCAGCCCAGGGTGACAATGTCAGGTTGTGAGTGAGCTCTGGTTCACCATAGAATCTGAACTCTGAAGAGTATGCTGGTCAAAATACAATGCAAAGAAAGCCAAACTCTAATTTGCAGCCAGAAATATGGTCAACCTGAAGACAGAAGTTATTGAAAAGAATAAGTTACTGCAAAAACAAATGGTACACCTAAGAGGATGGGGTGAGAAAATGTTTTTAAGACTGGATCAAGGAAAAAGACTGTCAGGGTAAATTGTTATCATGATTCTCAGAAATTTCATTTGGAATGATCAAAACTCGAGTAAGCTTAAATCACGCCAGATGCTTTGAGATTAAATTAAAAAAATAAAAAAGAAAGTAATGAACTCACTCTGTGATTCCATTTGCCGGGATGGAGATTCATAATCAGTTAATAGTTGCGAAAGGATAATTTCGTTCCACGTATCAGGCACTCCAGGCAGACACCAGTGGCTACAATCTTGGACAGATGGATTATCACTCCAGTTACCAACATGGGCATCACTTCGAAAAGCTGTCAATGATGTGACATGGAGAACATTGATGGGAACTGGGACATTTTTTACCACTTCCAAAACTAAGTCTGAAAACAAACTTTGGTCCCTTCCATCAGTTTCTGGCATGGGGTACTGGGTTACAGTACAAGTGAAGCGGGGTTGATCACTGATGCAGACAAGGAAACTAGATCAGTAAGGTTGACCGGTGCAGATTAAACCAGTGAAATTTCATTTTTCTGGTTGAAATCTTGGGAAACGATATTTCGAAAGGTTATAACATTCTAGCATAATGGAAAAACAAAAGTTAAAGTGAGGAAAAGCAGCCGCTGATGCCACAAGCATGCAACTATATAAATAATGTCCTGAAGGTGAGAAGTCTTGTATCAGACAGGTTCACCAGAAGAGAGAGTATTTTCAAAAAAAATCACATATAGGGAAGAATACCTCCAATGAGATGGCTCATACGTCCTAAAGAAGACACGTGTTCTATTTTTGTTGATCTTTCTCTCTATCCATGATGCCCAAGTGCCAAGTGCCGTTCTGAAGGCAATAGGAATTGACATCCCAATTTTCAATGACCTTCCAACTTGGAAATAGCAACCCCTGATGGAAACAGATAAATACACAGGCATAAACAAAATTAAAAACCATACTGATCTCGGCGGATGAAAATACACGTCAAGCATCACAAACATAAATCATAATCTGATTTTATAAAAATATGTACTACAAATTATATTCACCCAAGAAAAAGTCTTTCAGCTTTAAATTGAAACAGAGGATAGTAAATAAAATATAATTTCAACAAGACTCACCATTGTATAATATCAGGGCGAAAGCTAGACCCCAACCTTCCTTTCAAAATTTTTTTTATGCTTATTTTCTTTTGGTGTTAAAGACATGCCTCATATTCAGTAGCTATAACAAACATGACCAAGGATCTAAGTGAGACAGAATAAAATCAATGCTCAAGTGAATAAAGTCTCACTCATCTCAATTGTATACTCAAGTGAATAAAAGTCTCATTCATCTCAATTGTCAAGTCTCTTGAATGTGAACATTACTGCAGGAAGGAGTTGTGACAATCATGGAAAAAGGCAGCAATCACCCCAACATCTAAAAATATACTTAACTGCTATTAGCAGCAATTTGTCAGAATTTTTTTGCAGCTCTGGTTTGCATCATGGAGAACTTCAACAAACATTACTTTCAACCCTCTTGAACAATAGCATTTAAAAGCTACAGAATCATGTTGATGAGGTTAGGAAAAATAATGATGGATACCACGAGCCATTAAAATAAATAGCTAAGAAAGTTTTGCATTGGCGGAAGATAACTAAGAAAAATAAGTGCGAAGCAATAAACAGCAGAAGAAACAATTATTGTATCAAATATGTCCATAAACATAATGACACTAAGTGGCCATTGAATGTAACAAAGAAAGGAACTTACGCGTCAAAAAGTTTAGACGGCACCCACCAGTGCCCAGTGTTGAATATAAGAACATCAGAATCAGCCCATCGGTCACTTATATCATCTAATCTGTCCAATCTAAGTGTTGATTTAACCCTCTTTGGCGCATGCTTAGGTACCGGACCCGGTTGCACCAGGAAAACCGATCGAAAGTATTCAATGGTGAAATTGAAGGCACTGAACCGAACACCTAAGAATCTAATTCTCTTCGATATCTCATTTTGGTTTACTTCATAGACACTCCGTTTATCCTTCACCCCAGCCATCAGCATACATATCAGTGATTCCCATTGAGTCCTACTCATAGAATCGCCAACAAAAACAATTCTCTTGCCTCGAAACATTTCCAAAACATTACTTACATCAAACCTCGGAAGATCGCAATCACTGGGTTTCCACCTCCAATTAAGATAACTCATGTCTCTCCGTCCATTAGCAAAGCAATTGAATCCTTGTTCTACAAAAGGACACTCTGACGCATTGTACAATGGGTAAGGCGGCACCCGGACCCACCTTCCCTTATAAACATCACAGCTTTTTAACGATCCGTTAAAGTTAGAGACACGCTGGCCTTGAAAGATGGTGTGACTAAAGTAAGGAAGTAAGTACACATATCCTCCACCAACGGCAACAAAGAATGAAATTAGAGACCCTATAATCACAAGCGCGTGAAAGTGAAACCACCGGGAGAGCCCGAGCCGTCTGCATCGGTTAGCTTTAGGACTCGCAACACCGAGAGACCTTCGATTGAACGACGGCGTTGTGGTGATTGAAACGCTCCGATTCAAAACACTCATAGTCCCAAATCATCCGCCACAACGAACACATTACACATTCAAGTTCAACACAACGATTTGTAAGATAGGATGAAACGGATCGATGGTCAAATTCAAGAGTCAAAGAGGAAGATGTCGTGGCGGTGAAAGTGATGAAATCTGTGGAAAGGTGGGGACTGGCGAGCGGTTTGGAGTTGGAAGAAAACAACAGAGAGAGAAGGAGACCCTCTCAGTACAGGGAAGTACGAAGGAACTGGGGACATTGGTGTAATTGGGATCGAAGACGGAGGTCTAAGTGGTCAATTCGTAGAAGCGACTCTTCTACAAACTTCCAAATCCTGACTCCTGACTCCTGACTCATGCGAGAAGTTGTGATTTGTGAACACCACGACCCCCAAGCACAATTATTAACCTTATGTTTTAAATTAAAAATTATTTAACTGATCTAGGCATCTCAAAAAAATCACACACATATATATATATTAGTTACCGGTGCTTATCATAAACTTTAAATAACTAATTTAAAAATAATAAATAATTAATTAGAAGTAGTTAAAAATAATAAATAGGTTAAAAATATTTTTTAATTTTTAAATATATTCTTATAATAAATTAAAAAAAGAAAAAGAATATATGATTAAATGTGATAAGTGAAGTATGAAAAATAAGAGAGAATAAATAATTAAAAAATTAAAAAATACATTAAATGTTAAAATAAGCTTCAAATTAAAACTTATAAATAGGATCGAAAAGAGCATTAAAAACTATACAATATACATCAGTTTTTTAAATTATAAGTTAATTTAAAAATAATATATAATATTACAACACCTTTTGCTCAGAACAAATTGTATTAGATTTAGGCTAATTTTGGTTTGTTTGTATTTGCTTTGGCGTTTCTGACCTTTGTCATGTAATTTCCAAGCTTGTCTTGCCTCTTTATTTGAAAAAAAAAAATTACCTTACTAAAACACCTGGAATCTGTCTAATAATATGCTACTATTAATATTAGCGTATTTAATTTATGAATACTATGAATTAGTGATATAAATAAAAGAAGATCGTCGGCACAAAAAAAAAAAAAAAGATCGTTTTGCTGTGACCATGCCTCTTGCTCCTTGATCAACTTTTTGTCGTTGTCTCGCTTTTTAAATTCTTTTCTTTTACAGCTATTGTTTTCTCTTTGAATTTTGATGTACTATTTAGTGAATTTTTAATGTAAAAAAACTCTTTGTTATATCAACTTTTCAAATAATATATTTATTTAAAGATTCAAATTTGATAATAAATTACAACATTTGTCTTTGTCAACGTATGTGTTGGACAAGGAAAAGAGAATAGAGCTGGAAAAATAAAATAAAATGGGCAAACCACAAACACGAATAAAATAAATATGTAAAGAGACAAAATTATTTTCCAAGAACATTCTTATTTATAGAAAGAGTGAGTACAGAAAATAAAATAATTAATACAATAACTAGTAACTAATAGAAACAAAAATTAAAAAAATGATCCTAAAAATTTTAAAGAGATTATTAGTTTTTTTTGGAAATAAAAAAAATTTCTTATATATAAAATCGGAAGGTGTATGATCAATTCTCATAATAAAATATCATTCCTTTTGGTTGGGTCAAACCGACAACTAGTTTGTCAATTTATTGGGTGAGTTGGCTCCACCACTTGAAACTCATCTGAGTGATTCTTTGATTAAATTATAGAATTACGATCTATTCATTAGATAATGTTTTGATTACCATTTGCAAAAGTTACAATTAGGACCCCAATATTATAATCAGTAATCATCACTAATTAATAGTCAACCACTTAATTATAAGAATACGCTGGTAGGCAGAGCAAATGTTTGTGCCAACAATTAAACAAAAATGAGGAATATTTTAATCAAGTGCTATTAAATAATTTAAAGAAAATCAGTGAAAAATTTTTATTTGAAAATTTTATTGGTTAGTTCTGATATATTTTAATCCACAAAAAGTGTGAGTTTATACTGCCGAATTTCTTACATAGGAAGTATATAATATCTAAATTCACATCCTTCTAATCAGTAAAATTTTAAAAAAGACACCCTTCACTGATTTTTCTTAAATAATTTATCATAATTTAGTCTATCAATATACTTTTCTAATATGCATGCAAAACCCTGTATGCAAAACCTTACTTGAAGAATATTATTTCAAGATAATAAAGGGAGCCGCAATTCAAATGAATTTAATGTTTTGAGCTGAAACTTTTTTTCATTGAACATGAGTACTTTTTCCGACAAGAATTTAAATATTAATTTGTCACATTATAAGAGATTAGTCTTTTCTCCTAAACTCAATTTTTATTTGAACTGAAACCTAACTACTTTGGCATGTGATTATTAGTTGGGCCGAGAGGTGAAGGCAGTCCACACACAAAAATGTGATCTTGCCTTGTGATTAAATGCGAAGAACAACCAATAGAAGTTGGTCCAAGTGATAAGTGGCTTGGTACCGCTTAAGCGAGGTCTCGAGTTCGAGCCTCAGCATATGCAGAAATCCCCATTGGGAGACTCATCCACCACAACCAGGTGCGCGACACGGGTCGGATCCAGACTCATAGTATAATTAATCTTTTGGTCCTACTTATAAGTAGAGAAAAAATGTTTTAAGTTCTATTTATAAGTCATGTTATTAATTTTTTAATATGAATATATTATTTTACTCTTTATCTATTAAATATGAATAAAATTGAAAAAAATTTCAGTTTTAAAATAAAATAATTAATGAGGTTTAAGGTTTTTTTATCTATGTGAAATATGTTAAAAGTGATGACTTATAAATAAGATTAGATAAGTACGTAATTAATTAGTTTGATTAAAAAAAACAATCTCTTGAACAATCTTGAGCACACAATTTTCACCGTACCACCATCATAAGCATATATCAATGTTCGTTGATTGTTAGCCAGCAGATAAAAAAAAAAAAGATTCAATTACTTTCTAATTTTATTTCTATTTAATATATATACACATTTTTTAGAAGATACTAACAGTTTACACACTAATAAATGAACCATAATATTGTACATTCATAAAAAAATTTTAAATTCCAGTGATATACTCTCTCCGTTCTTTATTATAATAGACAAATAACCAAATTACGTTGATAAAAAAAACAGTTAAATTTAGTTGAGGACAATTAATATGCAAAAAGTATAATATTTTTTCCAACAATGCCCCCATTAATAAGGAGAGAGTATGAGAGAGAACAATTAAATTATTAAAAGAAAGAGAAGTAGGAGGAAGAGAGAGTATGAGTTAGAGACAAAATAAATAGGGGTAAAATAGAAAATCAATACAAAAAAATATAGACAATTTTTAAGTGTCTTTTATATATTGGAACATGCCATGAGCATCAAATGTCTCTTATAATAAGAAACAGAGGGAGTAATAAATAAGACTAATATCTGAAACCAAGGTATCCCCATACTAGAAGATTAATTGCCTTCACTTATTCTAAACAAATATCCAGATCACTAAAAAAAATAATGAACTAGTGATAGAATTTACGACTTTTTTTGTAAAAATAAAAATGAACTGACCAACTGATCAGTGATGTGAATTACTCTTCCGATCCTAAATATAAGACCCTTATACACAAATACTTATGCAACTATTATTGTTTATATATATATATATATTATTGTACTGATCATATTTGGGACCGGAGGAGTAGCTTGGTAGCTAGGTAGCCATTTCACTTTTTTTCTTAGAATGCTAGCTAGATGTAATTAATCATCTCTTTATATAACTATATATACAAATACGGGTGAAAATAGGCCAGCGGCTTGTGGAAATAGGCTAGCGGCCTGTGGCCTGGCCTGGCCTAACCTATTTAGATATTAGAACAAGCTCAAGCCTGTAAAAAGACCTGTTTACTTTATCAGGTTAGGCTCAAACTTGATAGTAAGCCTGTTAGACCTGTCAGGCAGCCTGGGCCTGTTATCCTTTTTTTTTAAGGTTAAAATTATAAATGGACAAGAAGAAATCTGCTATTTTGATTGGTTAATTAAAAAAACTCCACTCACATAAACGTGTTATCCAGAACTCATTGCACGTTTCATTTCATTTCCATTCTCTATAATAAAAATAATTCTCTATAATAAAAATAATTGATGTGTGTATAATGACACATATTTAAACAGAGAAAGAAAACATAAGTACATTAAAAAAAATAAAAGTATCATTCATTTACTTGATCATGCTTTTCATGTTAATCTTATATAAAATATATATATATATATATATATATATAGAATTGATCTATTATACTGTAGACTGTATATATGTGTGCTCAATCTAATTCTTATTATAATAGTTGCTTAATTAATTTAAATAAATAAATAAATTATAATAAATGTAAATTAGTTTGAACAAATGATAAATTTAAAATATAAAAGGGATTAAGGATGTTTAATATTTTAAACTAGATCTAATCATCAACTAATTTTTATACTAGAGATGGGATAAAGTGATATTTTTATACCAGAGTGAAATTATGTTTTCTAATAATTTTTCATATTTGATTTTTTTTTTTGGGTCTAAAGGGATATGTTTTACAAATTGTGTTAATTTGATAATTTCATATTTTCTGTTTGTATTTTAGATAAGTTGGGTTGAATCATTATAATTTTAAATTGATTTATATGTGTTTGAAATTTGTTTAAAAAAAACAGGCCACAAGTCAGGCCAGGCTCAGGCTGAACAAAAAGCCTTTCACAAGCTGCAGGCCAGACTCAGGCCAACAGGCCTCACCACAGGCCAGGCTTGTTAAGGGTGAAGCCTGGCTTGACCTAGTTTGTTTTCACCCCTATATACAAATGCTTGTGTAACTATTATTGTTTATATATATATATATATATATATATTATTGTACTGATCATATAGATGTAGATTTTATACGAGAAGAAACAAGAAACATCTAAAGCTTAAGCCTAAAACACGCTCATTAATTATAATAAGTGAGACCTTATTCCTTACAATTATGTATATGCTCCTCTATCATCGATCAGTTCGCATGCTACTCTAGGCATTGGATGAATCCAAGTTTTTGGTATACCATATATAATTTTTTTTTCCTAGTTACATTTACGTCCCGTTTGATACGAAACATTAAAAATGAGAGATAGTATTGAGATTGAAAGTGTAAAACTATATTAAAAAAGTATTTAGTATGAATAATTATATGATATTTGGTATTAGAAAAACCCATATATGTGAGATTGGGGAATACTATGAGAGGAGGTGGTATTCTTCAATCCTATCTACTACTTCCGGTTCCTTAATATAAGACCTTATTTGACTTTTATTTTGGTCCTAAATATAAGACCCCTATCTATTTTGCTTTCATATTTATACATTTTTTTCTTAAATAACCCTTCTAATAATGATAGTTCTAATCAATAGACTTGATTAGTAATGATATTTTAGGAAAAATAACACCTATTTAGGATAAATAACTAACTCAACTTACTTCCTTAATCTCCTCAAATTAGTTAACTGGCTCTTATAATTAGGACCGGAGGTAGTATATAGGATTGCTTAATCCCATGTGATAAAAAATCACTCATACTAAGTATCATTTTAACATATGTTTTCGATCTAATCCCAATCTTTATCTCTCATTTTTAGTATTCCGTACCAATCGTAGCGTTAGTGTCATGATCGTTCCCATTCCCACTATTAAGCCATAAAGCATAACACGAAACAGACATGTGAGTGTGTGTCGAGAGATGCAAATAATTTACCAAACCCAGAAACAGATCCCTGCATAACCAGACCCAGAACTCTCTCTCTCTCTCTCTCTATATATATATATATGTATATATGCAGAATGTATCAATCAGTTCTAAATGGAAAAGCCGATAAAGATCTCAGCTTTAAAGTCGCGTTTGGCCTAATAACTTCATCACTTTAATTTTTCTCATCCCTTTAGGGATTTCTTAGCTTCCAAACACCATATATGAAACTCTCTCTCTCTCTCTCTCTCTCTCAACAATATGAAGATTCGAAGACACACAAACCATAATCCTAAGTTTCAACATCAGTCTTCACAAACATACATAGTACTGTCATCTTGTCGTCTGAGCAGAGTACAATGTATCAGCCACCCACACACGCCTGCTGCAGCAGCAAGCGTGTATTGAAGCAATTATACACCTTCACAGATCAAGCTTTCATATTGGCACGCATATATATGTATACATATATATATAATGATTATTTAATTGAATGCCTCGTGATCACACGTCACTGCTTATTTTATTTCTCAAGGGAAAAAGGTAGGCCAAACAAACTTTCCGGCCAACTTACAAATTAAAACTCAACACACATCACTCCCTCTATTATATATATATGGCTGTATAATACGTATCCCTCTTCAGTCAAGAATATCCTAACAACCTTTTTCATCTCCCCCCGCCCCTTCAAACAATATTAATTAATAATTATTACTTGTTTGATTTTTTACTTTGCTTACATATATTTATACTGTAATCGACATCATACTAGCCAGCTAGCTAATTATTCACTTATTACCTCATGGTTAAACCCCGAGGAGCTGTCCCCACCGTTGAACCCTACGCCGGTGGCGGCGGGGAGTGTGGTTGCTGTAAAAGGCCAATTGGCGAGTGTGGAATTGCCGGTGGAGATCGTGCTCATATTGTTGCCGTGTTGTTGCTGGGGTGGTGGTGGAGGTTGGAGCAGCCTGATTTGTCTCTTCAAGAACTTGACGTAGCGAATGGCTTCGTCGAGCATGGTGGCGGTGTCGAGCTTGGTTCCGCCGGGGACGAGTCTCTGGAGGATGCGGATCTTCTCGCTGATTCTCTCACGGCGGTGGCGGGCGGCAACGCTCTGTGGGTCGTCGCTGATCCGGACATTCCTCCGTTTGGGTTTCCGGATGGTGGAAGGGTCGATGTCGACGGGTTGCAGAGCGGCATTCTTGTACATCATCTCCTTCATAGCTCCAAGCTCTTCTTCTTCTTCTTCCTCCTCCCCTTCTTCTCCTTCTCGTTCCAAGTTGACCCCAAACATATCACTGATGAAAAAACCTGAAGATGAAGAAGAAGTGGAAGAGATCGGGGGCTGAAGAGAACCCATATTCTCAAGATGACAATTTTTAACACTTGTGGTGAAGAGGGGGTGATGATTATTATTGTGGTTAGTGTTCATTGTAGGTAGTTTCTGAACTGAAAAATTTTCAAACACCAGATCGATGTATATAGATGTAGAACAATATATATATAGATAGAGATAGGATAGGATATTGATGAAGGAGCTTAATTGTTTTCTATGTGTTTGCAAAGCACAGCAAAGTGTGTCTGATATGGGGGAGGGCTTTTTAGCGCAAAAGGGATATAAGATGAATGAATAAAAAGAAAAAGGGTTCATGAATGCGCTTCTGCACCAACAAAAAAGGCAAAAAAATGAATAATAAGTTAAGAATCGGTTAAACTCCAGGAAGGTAAAAGAAAAAGTAGTGTAGCTAGCTAGGGTGAGAAACAATGGGAGGAGCTGGAGAAAGATAAGCAAGTTTGTGTATAAATTAAACGGCGTCCACTCATGCGTATTCATTTTTATGAGGGTTTAAAAAAATGGACCACTCAAATCCTAGGGCTTTTTCCTTCTTTGATATATATTTTATATTCTTAAATAACCAAAATTAAGGATCACTTGTATCGAAATTAAAAATAAAAAATTACCTCCAATCCTTAATATAAGAGCTAGTTGACTAATTTGAGTTAATTAAGAAAATTTGTTAAGTTAGTTTTTTTGTAATAAATAAGTATTGTCTTTCCTAAAATACTCTTACTAATCATGTGTATTAGCTAGAACTACGATTTGATAGAATTTTTAACATATGTATGTAATTACTACAAAGACTACTTTAAAAAAAATAGTTAAATATAAGAGACAAAATAGATTAGGATCTTATATTTATGATTAAATTAAAAGTCAAAATAACTCTTATATTAAGGATCGGAAGTGGTAATTCTTTATACATACCTTTAAGGGAAAAATCACTCTCATGCATAATGCTTTTTGTATAGTATGATAATATTAATTAAAATAACCCTTCGTCACTCTACACGGGGTGTGTGTGTGTGTGTGTGTGTGAGTAATTTCACTATTTGAGGGGCAAATATTCTCTTTGACAAATCAAACTTTATATATATAAATATATATATATATATATATATATATATATATGAATGGTAGGTAGTTTAACATGGGGATTCTTGGGGAAATGTTAACAGATGAACGGCATGCCTTCAACGTTTAATTCATCTAACTCCTTGTTAATCCATATATGAATATCGTAGGTTCCGTCTAAAAATTGTTAATTATCAGGCCGGTCTCCCTGTTTCGGCGTTCTAATTGAGGTAATGTATTAGGATGATTATGATGGTTTACAAAACCATCTTTAAGGAAAATTGGTACTTAATTACTTAATCCTTTTTTCCCCCCCCCTTTAATTTTTACATTGGCCAAATAGTACTGTAGCTTCAAGTTATTTTAATTTAGGGAACAAGGAAGTATCTCTATAAATGCATGAAAATTTTTCTGTAAGATCCCAACTAAATTTCTGTGAGACAAGAATGCAGTCATGGTGAGTGATACACATGCAAGCTCACGTAATTTTTCCATATAATTTACAAAGATGGTATTAATTCCGCAAAAATCAGTTATTTGAGGGAAATTTTAAAACTTGTTGCTGAACTATTTGTTGCAGTAACCAAAACTTTTGTATAAATATAATATAGCAAGTCATACTCTTCACAAATTCTGTATAATTTTTTTTTTTACCAAACAAATTATGTATACTATGACTCTTTCATCAAACTTCACATAATGCATAAGCCTATATAGTGTGTGTGTGTGTGGGGGGGGGGGTTGTTTGTAGTGTAGTATGTGAATGATATAATATGTTGGTAAAGTTTTGCGAAAGATTTGATTTTCATTGTGATTGGTGAATGAATTTAATAGCGGATAAAATCGTGTTTTTCTTTTTTTGGTCCCCTGGGCGGGCTATTATATATGAAACTTTTTGGGTAAGAAAATTAAATAATTGCTGGTCAATTTCCTCATAATTTATATACATATCAATGTATCTGCATGCATATAGCACTCAGAAAAATTTTGATAAGTTATGTTGCTGCTTCCAAAAAATATAAAAATTAGTTTGTAGTATAAATTACATTACAGATTAGTCCTTATATTTAGGACAGAAGATAATATTAATTGCTGATAACAATATGACTCTTTTTTTAAAAAAAAATTTATGTAATATATGGGATTCGTAATAGTTACGTTTTGATCAAGAACACTCATAATGTAAGTGTTCAATAACAAGAAAACATTATTGTTTTAAATATTTAATGCTCTTTGTGAAACTTTTGCTTAGTCGATTAGGGTTTCAACATCAATTTTTGAAAATTTTTTTATGTAATATATGGGATTCGTAATGGTTACGTTGTGATCAAGAACACTCATAATGTAAGTGTTCAATAACAAGAAGACATTATTGTTTTAAATATTTAATGCTCTTTGCGAAACTTTTGATTAGTCGATTAGGGTTTCAACATCAATGTTTCCTAAAATTAGAGATGTAAATTTTCTACATCAACTGACAAATCTCTATATATAATCCATTGTAATCACTATCAGAAAACAACTTTATGTGGATATATCATCAATCAGTATGAAACCCAGTTGCCTTTGGATTCATCCCTTTTCATTGGCTGAAGAATTTACGGTAATTTATTCGTATAAAAAGAAAGATCAAAAGTCACAATTAATGTTTGACATTACCCAGATGCGTCATGTTGCGTTCGAACCTTTGAAAGCCATTATTAATTTCATGAAACATCAACGTTCGACAATTGAAAATATCAATATCCTGGAATATTGTTAATCATTGATGAGATATCATCATTGTGTTCAATTAATAAGATAGCAACATGTAGTTAAGATGGTTCCGTGTTATTGAAGCCACTTATCTTTAAAATGAAGAAAATTAATTAAGCTGATGTCATTTAATTTTTCCATATCCAAAGATTACTGCCAATCAAACTGCAAAGTTGAAAATCTGTACCTCTGTAACCAAATTTAATATCCAACATTATTACAAGAAAGTAGCAAATGTTAATGTCATTTATTACTAATTAATTTGATGGATTTTTAACCAATAATTTGATTGATCCTCCATTTGACATTTCTTGTGAGTCCAAAAAGAAATTCGTGTAGTTTTAAGTTATTTATTTGTGAAAAAATGTATGTTGATTTTAAAATACCCTCTTTAATTATTTGCGTTGGAATTACTCCTTAATAGAAACTTTCTAAACATGTGCAATTTAATATTGACTGTTTGTTTATAAACTTGGAAGTTGAAAGAGACAAAGTGAATTAGAATCTTAAATTTAAATTAAAAATAAACCATTTAACTAGCTTATATATTCAGGATGGGAGAGAGCATAGTGTAATTTTAAAGTTCATATGAATCAAATGAAAAAAGAGAGGTTGATACAGACTTTATATGTTTCCCGAGGGAAACGAGAGAACGAACTTGAAAATAGAAGCAAGGGAGGGAGAGAGAGGGCAAAGTGGAAAGATAGATAGGAACAGGATGCTTTAGAGGTTGTATGCGGATGCGTTTCTGATTCATCGCAGGTACCATGATCATATTAAACTCTGAAGAAAACCCTAATTCCATCATCGGACTCATCAGAGTGTGTGGAACAAGGTTGTCTGTTATCATTTTTCCTCAGTTCTCGAGAACAAACATGCGCGCACACGCACATATGCACAACCTGCTGAAATTGATCATCACTTTCACAACTGTATCGAAGTTATGATTCTATATAT
Organism: Neltuma alba; assembly: GCF_004799145.2. NCBI lineage: Eukaryota > Viridiplantae > Streptophyta > Magnoliopsida > Fabales > Fabaceae > Neltuma > Neltuma alba. The sequence goes on along the minus strand of NW_021632377.1, from coordinate 390,012 downwards.
GTTTGTGTGTGTGTGGTGTTATAAGCTAGCCTTGCGCATGCACAAAAGCAATCATTCTTTTGGGAGCTATATATATACATTTAAGTTCCATCTTATACGAAACATTAAAAATGAGGAGTAAAGGTTGTGATGATGGATGGAAAAATATATTAAAAAGTGTTTAATATGAGTAATTTCTTGTTCTATGAAATTAAGCAATCTTGTGTAAGTAGGATTGGAGATTACCACCTCCCCCTAATCCTGCATATATAGATTTGTCTAATTTCAAGTAATAAGTAATAATTCATACTAAACACATATTCTTTTTTTAAAAAAAATTAAATTTCAATGTCAATTCTTATTCTCATTTTCAATGCTACATAGTAAAAATAGGACTATAGGGTTCATTTCATGAATCACTTGGCTACATATATTTCCATATATATTAGCACTTGAAGAAACCGCCCCCTTCGTGTGTAAGCCAAGCAGTCTCACTGAGAAAAAATACGTGGCTTTGCCAATTTGGCGATCTCTCTCCACAATTGTTTAGTTCTTCTCAACACACACACACACACACACACACACACACACACACACACACACACACACACACACACACACACACACATCCATCTCCACGCACCAAACTCAAAAGCAAGAGATCAATCATTGTCAACATCGATCTCTCTATCTATCTACATTAATGAATATATATTTTAAATAGTAAATTAAAAAAAGGTACATTATTTAATCACTATCAATTCAGTTGATGTAAATTAAGCTTTTGATCAATTTAATCATGGAATATTCAGTTAATCATGAAAGAGGGACTAGTGCCATTTCAAAACACTGAGAAACTTGCATGTGTACGTACAGTGGGATTTCCTATCGATTTGAGAGAAGCAGCTTACCAAACAAAGATAAAGTAGGCGTGCAGGGAAATTCAACTCCTCCCTCTTCCTCAGCCTCACATTCTGGAAGTGAGGAATTCCATAAATTTCCATGTTTGGAAAAAGATACACAAAAAGTAAACCTATGCTTGTTCCATCTATCAATGGTTTCTTTTAGCTTTCCCTTGGATTCTAATTTCCAACTTTAATTGTCTCGTCTGATTAACACGAGAGAAAAAAATTGTTCATTGGTCAAGAATTGAAATATACATTTCCATTATCATCATCATCATTATTCAGCCCAAAATCTGTGCCTCTCTTTTTTATCACTAATTAACAAGTCATTATTATTCTAATTTCCAACTATAATTGTCTCTCCCCAGTCGATAATCTTTTTTTTAAAATCAAAACCCCAGTCAATAATTACTTACTTATATTAATGAAAAATTAAAATTTAATATAAGTATTTTTCATGTACACTTGTTTTTTTACTCTGATATACTGCATTCGGTCTTTAATATAAGATTGAATAACTAATTTATGGGATATTAAAAAAATTAGTTAATTTAGTTATTTATAATAAATTGATATGTCTAATCTAAGATACCATTGTTAATCATATCCATTTAAATTATTTGTTGATATAAATTTGTTAACATGTGCAATTACTATAGAGAATGATTGAGGGTACTAAAATTGATCAATATGAAGACAAAGTGAATTAGGGTATTGCATTTATAATTAACTAGATTTTTAATTCACTCGTATATCAAGAACAGAAAGTAGTATAAGATATAAATAATCATAGATTAAAAAAGAACAGAAAGTAGTATAAGATATATAATCATAGATTAAAAAATTAGTTAAAATTGATTAAAGTTAATAAATGTGTAAAAAATGTATTTTATTTTAAATATCTTATTTATGGAGAAAGTGTGGGTGAGAAAGTGAGTAAATAGATATGTAATTAATGCGATGATGCAACTAATGGAGGCAAAAATAAAAAAAAAAGTAGTTAACATTTGAAACATTTTTTAAGTAGCTTATAAAAAAAATATAGGATCGTGTCTATCTCAAATGTTAATATCGTAGGATTATATTAAAGAATTAGATGAATTATGGGTAAGTGAAAAGGAGAGGATTGTACAATTCAATTCTTAGCTAAAAAAGAGGAAGCAATCATAGAGCAGCACTCCAATTTTCATTATCCCCAATTTTGCAACTAATCATTACATTAATATCCTACATTTATTATGTCAAGTTTCTAATCACTTCACATATTCTATTTTTTATGTGAATTTATTGTATAATTACAATACTTTAAAAATAGAATACACAACTATGTATCCATTTGGACTAGTGATGAACAATTGTGATTTTAAGTCATCATGAATTTTATAAGTGGGACTGGTTATAAGTGAAGTTTGTTAATTGTGATTTTTATTTGCATATTTTTATATAAGTGATTTTAATAATTGTGATTATGTTTAGTTTTCATTTACTAAAATCACTTATGGATGTAAATTACTAAAAAGGCATGAATTTAATAAATATTACTAAATATAATCATTTGGGGAGAGATTTTCAAAAGAGCATGGAATGGGTAGATTAGAGAAAATTCAGTTGGTAAAAATTGACCGAGATTCTTCAAACGCACAAGTTACTTTTTGGTGCTTATCCTAAAAGTGCAATAGAAAAGTAAAATCACATTTTTAAGATTTCGTAAAAAATTATCCAACAGGGTAACATACTTCATAATCACTTATTTAGATTCAAACAGGCTTATTTGAGCTCTCATGGCTTAACCAAACAGGCACTATGTATGATTGGTGAGTTTAACACAAATATAAAAAAGTTGACCTAAATATTGTCTGATAATGCAAATAAAAAACTTTCGTGCATTGAGAAAAGAAAGAATAAGCCATATTCACAAGTAACAGTACTCCTCTCCAATCCTATATATAAGCTTTAAATAACTAAATCACATTTAAGGAACTAACAGTTAAAATTAGTTAAAAAATAAATAAGTCAGAAATGTTTTTTAAAAAAAATTTGCTCTTATTTATTAAGAGAATAAATGAGAGAGGCAATAAATGAAAAAAATGATGAAAAAATTTATGAAAGTAATATTAAAGTGAGAGAGGAATACTAAATACAGTCAACTAAAAGCAAAATAGGAGAAAAAAAGTAATAAATACTCTGATAAACTAAAAAAAATGAAGCTTATATTTTAGATCAAACTCTCTTCAAAAATAAAGCTTATATATAGGACGGAGGGATTTTTATTATTCCCCTCATTATTTTAAAAAAAAAATTATGACCGATACAGATAGGGTAATGATCGTCTCACTCGCAGTAGTAAAAGAGACTATGTGTTTGTATTGTTGCTCTGTCTAATAATTAATATAGGATTGTCTCACTTATGAATTACCTTTACCCCGCTCAGCGTCAATTTATAAAATATTTTAAACAAATTATGAAGGGTAATAAACCCATTTAATACAGTAAAAAATCTTAATATTTTTAAAAAAATATTTTCTTCAACTCTAAATGTAAAGTCCATTTTCTTTAGTGAACAATACTCAAAACTTTTGATTTACTTTTAAATATAATCTTATTTCTTTTTATCTTCTATACTACTCCTCTGATCCTTAATATAAGACATATTTAACTAATTTGATTAGATTAAGAAAGTTAGATAAGTTAGTTAATTATAAAAATATGACATTTTTTTTAAAATACCATAATCATCTTCCTTAATATCCTCCCTCCCTCTTCTACTTGATTACGGTTGAGGGAATATCTATAAGGATAATTTAAAAAAATTAATAAATATGACGAATAGATCTTATATTTAGGACTAAAATCAACTCAATAATTAGATTATATGTTAAAGACCGGGGAGTAATATATTTTCTGATAATAGCCCAACATTTTATCTTTACGCATTAAATTTGTGAAAAACATCACAAACTTTCTTCTACATATACTACCTCTGGTCCTTAATATAAAACTAATTGACTAATTTGAATAGATTTAAAAAATTTGCTAAATTAGTTATTTATAATAAATATACATTATCTTTTTTATAATACCATTACTAATCATGTGTATTAGTTAGAACTATTATTTGATGAAATCTTTAATATGCGTAACTACTACTACAAAAATTACTTTGAAAGAAATGATTAAATATAAAAGACAAAATAACTTGAAATCATACATTTAAAACCAAATTACAAATTAAATCAGCTCTTATATTTAGAACCGAAAGTAGTATTAATTAGAAATAACCAACCTATCTATATTTTTTTGGATTCTACGAATTAGATAGGAGACCTTATATATAAGAGCCAAAAATGCCTTTCATTGATCACTAAACTAACTCGCCACTCAACGAAGAGTATTTTTGAAATGAGAAAGTTAATAAATAATTGTTTTCTCCAAAGCATTATGGAATATATATCACTCCAAAAAATTGTCTTATTAGTCAAAATGAAGGGAGAAGCATATATCGGATCCTTCAAAGCTTAAGCTTTTGAATGCATGTCGTGATTCAAATCAAACTAATCCTCTGATTCTATTTATAAAATACTTCTAACATATTTTATATAATTAAAAAAAACTTAAAATGTATTAACTCTCCATTAAGATATCATAATTTTTCAGCTTTATCCAAATTTAATATGGGAAAACTAATTTGGAGATCCTTGTAGTTTTCATCCATTTTAAATTAGGTCCTCATGCATTTTTTTTTTATTGGGTCCTTGAACTTTTTCCTGTTAAATCCTTTGGTCCTTGCCGTTAAATAATTATTAAAACTGCTAAAAATTTCGGTTGTGAATAAGTGATAGGCGTCTGAAAGGTCTCTCTCACCATCCAGCTTGACCTTGTTTGGGGTTTCTTAACGCTTTGAGCTGTACCTTGCCCAAGCAACAGACAACCAATCACCCCCAAGAGATTGCTAACAACACCCCCTCCCTCTTCAGTTCATACAACTGCAACTCGACACTTATGCTCATAGCCGAACTTAATTAGAGTACGCACGCAAGAAAACAGTGTTTACTAATTTTATAAGGAAATCACAAAAAAAAAAAGGTTAAGAAGCCTACATGAGCTTTATATATATATATAATTGCTATTAGAACATCAAAAGCAAGTTTAGGTCCACCGTTTGGTATTTTCTCACTATATGCAGATCAATAATTCAATGAAAATTACAGATTCCGCGGTCATATGATATTATATATATATAGTGAAGATTCAATGAAATATTAATTAATTCCTAAAGGTGTGGGAGATTGCAATAATATTCAGATCTTTAGTGGTTGCCTCATGTTGACAGTGAGTAGTTCAATTTACTCTCTTTTTCCATTGCTAAAACAGGGGAGGCTCTCCTAATTCACATATCATGCATAGATAATAACTATTTAATAGTCTGTCACTTTTTCATTTCACATACGTCAGAGTTAGGTATTTTTTTCGTCCCACCATGAGTGGAAGGGTTGAGGTATAGTCCTAAAAGAGGATGGAGGTGTTCTCAGCAAACTCTTGTAGGTGACTCACTGTGCGTCACTTGGACAAGAAATGCTTCAAGCCTTGAGAGGCTCAAGACAAGGTTAAGCTAAATGGAGAGGGAGATGTTTCAAACATATATCACTACTTCAGCGTATACGGCTTAGTTGTACCGCTTAAGCGAGGTCTCGAGTTCAAACCTCAGCGTATGCAGAAATCTCTGTTGGGAGACTCACCCACCACAGCCAGATGCGCGACACGGGTCGGATCCAGATGTAGTCAGAGCAAAGTTCCGGTGAACTGGGTGAGCAACTAAAAAAAAAATATATATCACTACTTCAATTTTTTTGATACATGGAAGGCAAAAACGAAAAGAAACAAAGGCAAAACAAAGACCCATTCTGTGTTAACCTCCAACATGAGTATGTCTGAGAGTTCCTTACTATCTGAAACTCATAGGAACAGCTTAGACCGTGTTGGGCCAAGTTATCAGTTTGGGCATTCTTATCTCTATTGATCAGAACAATCTCTATACTCTAATCTCATTGAAGCATGTCTTTAATCTCATACTGATACATAGTCGATATACAGGCAAACAAAGACCCATTCTGTGTTAACCTCCAACATGAGTATGTCTGAGAGTTCCTTACTATCTGAAACTCATAGGAACAGCTTAGACCGTGTTGGGCCAAGTTATCAGTTTGGGCATTCTTATCTCTATTGATCAGAACAATCTCTATACTCTAATCTCATTGAAGCATGTCTTTAATCTCATACTGATACATAGTCGATATACGCAACGGTGTTAATAACTATTTAACGGCAAGGACTTAGGAATTTAAGAGGGAAAAGTTTAAGGACCCAATAAAAAAGAAAAAAAACTCAAGGATCTAATTAAAAATTGATGAAAACTAGAAGGACGTCCAAATTAGTTTTCCCATTTAATATATACACTTTTCAAAAGAGATAAGAGCCTATATTACAATAAATGAAAGACAAAATAGTACATTCATACTAAAATTTAATAAAATGACTTACAAATAGGATTAAAAGAAAACTTCTTTCTCTGTCCTATAAATAGGATACTGGTTTTTGCGTTCAACATCACAAATTTTAGAAGCTCAAATTTCAAAAGATTAAAGTTACTTGAAAAAGAAAGTAAATCAAACCAGGCCTTGAAATAAATCATAGTATATCAGTGCTGCAACTAGATTCACATTCATCGGTAACAACATAAAACGTCCAAGCCCTCTCCGAGTCCCACAGATGACAGTGATTTGAAAATGAACCACCAGTTCACCACTGACCAAAAATGGCATCTTTTGTTATTAAAACAAAAAAGATATACTGTAAATGATTGAGGAGACAATGATTGCATTAGTAGCATCAATCCCACAAGATTATAAATCTTCATTTACGAGAGAACATGTTAACCATTATTGGACAACTAAAACCAGAAAGCAATCAAGAAAATTCAACACATGGTGAGACACGTCCCGGTTTTCTAGTCAAGCAAAGCTAAACTTGCTGCCAAGAATTACGAAGGAAGGGCAGTAACATCATGATTACTATCATAAGCTAATTCAAATTGTTCATTGCATTGCAGAAACATGACTTATCAGTCTACTGAACAGATCCTGATGCAGCAAAACCAGGTCTGCTCTTCCGGGTGCGAGCATTTGTATGTGTGCGTTGTCCTCTGCAGGGTAACCCATCCACATGTCTGAAACCCCTGTAGCACTGAATACTGACCAACCTTTCTATATCTTTCTCAACACACCTTTTCTGATAACATCAAAAGTAAATTGCGTTATACACATTACAGAACAAGCACGGGAGTATCATTGAGGTAGAGAAATTTGTGTTAGAAATAGTTGAGAGACAGTACCAAGTCATTTCCGAGCAGATACTTGGAGAGTAATTCTCGAAGGGTATATAACTCTCTCTTACTTAGGTCCTTGACATATTTGTTCTCAACCCCAAGCTCACAGACAATATGGTGAGCTTTAGAACGGCCAATTCCATATATGCGCTGCAGGGCATATTGAAGGCGCTTGTTGTCAGGGATCTCGCCTCCAACACCACCTCCAATGTTTATATATTGTGCTCGTACGCCATGAAGCTGCAATAGTTAAGGGAATAGAAAAAAGATGAGACTGATCCTCCATTTGCTTGCTGAGAATTGAGGAAAAAGTTGAAATTAGAGTTACTAATGCGTACAACAGTAGACAGGGGATATAGGTCCCTAAGAAATTGGATTTTTGGTCTAGGTTTGAATGAATTAATTTGCTTAGATAAAAATGAGTTGAAGACTGGGACACAGACTAATCCAAGGTTAGCAAGAACTCAACAACAAAAACAAGTCTTATCTTATCAGATGAAGTCAGCCACATAAATTACATGACATCATTATACTCTATCAATAACCAAATCTTTGAATATATTGTTGACTAAAAAGACACATTTTATAACTTCCTCGAATGTTCTCTTTGGTCTTCGCCTATTCCTATTCAAAAGATTCCAAACTGTTTAATCTACTTTCCTCACCAACACCTCCAACAACCTTCATTGTACATGTCCAAATCACCTTAAATGATTTTCCATTGTTTTCTCTTCAATAGATACCATACCCATGCTTCCTCATATATGTTCAGTATGAACCTTTTCTTGTATGATTATACATTCATCTCAACATTCTCATCTCTACTACCCCCATTTTATACTCTTATTATCCCTTTAAAGCCTAACGTTTACTACCATATAAAATTGTTATCTTATAATAGTTTGATAAAGCATCATATCATCCAGTTATAATGAATTAAAACAGAAAATAGAACTAAACCAAGCTAAAAGTTCTCTTGCATTTCAACAAAACAAAACAGGAGGTAGACACTCACCGATAAAGTTTGACGAATCTGGTAAACAACATCAGAAACAATTCCAGTAGAACCACGCACGCCAAACATTTTGCAGAACTTTTGGCAAGGTCCAACGGTTATAATGGAAGAGGCCTGTCCTAGAAGAGATGACACCACCACAGCTTCCCTTTGGTCTGTTCACAGCAGATCAGAAACAGCCTTGTGGCTGTCTGTTCAGCATTCACAGCAATGAAACTGAGAGTCTCAGCTGATTTTGGAGATATGTTTGTTTTTCCTGGTCAATTAGAAGAGATATCAGATGAGAGTGATCTTCACTTCTCAGGCCATCTCTAAGGGTGTGTTTGGTTCAACGAAGGGAAGGGGAGTAAAGGAATTTGAATGTTCGGCCACATGACTATGAAGTCTGAGAAAATCCTCTTGTGGTAAGTCGCAGATTAAAAATACAAAATTATACATCACTGCAAGTGTAAATTTTGTAAGAAGTTACATAATCGATGGGGAAACAACCCCCTTCATAACCCTAATTGCAAGGAGAATGCTATGATATGAACTTCAGAGCCACGGGACAATCCCTTCTAAGTTAATACTTTAAGCAACAAGAATGAGGGGTATAAACTGTGTATATAAGGTTGCGCATCAAGCTTCACCAAGGTTAAGAGGCAAAAGTCACAAGCAATCAGTTTAACGAAAAGGAAGATCACCAAAGGACTGGTAACACAAATCAGTCAATCGATGTCCCATGTGATCATGAAGTCACCTAAACAGTAAACACAGACAAAAAGAAATTGTTCAAGATTGGTTGATTGTAAGAGTCAAACATGCAGCACCTCAAGCAATTAGATTGGGACCTCAATAGCAATAATAATACAACGGTATCATTGATTTGAACCTTCAAACATGCCATACAGCTTCACAGTACGTTCTCAAAACTGATTAAGCATAAATATCAAATTAGACAAGGAACAAACTAGACCAAGTAGAAAGCCACAGGATTCCAACGCAAAAACAATCACTTTGGATGGTCCCCCTCGAACAGGGAAATCGTATTTACCAAAGGCTGTAGCTACATAAGCAGAATCAACATTCATTATATATACCATATTGCATTCCGCATGGCGCAGATGTCGGGGTTGGCTCATTATGGAATGAATACTGCTATATGGAACTCAATCAAGGATGTCTTAACCAAAAAGCCATTTCAATTTTCAACTTAATCTTGTTTAAAGTGCGCATCGATGTTCCAAACTTATGTATTGCATTTATAAACTTCAGCTTTTTGGTTTTTATAGTCAGGCCTCAACTTCTAATATACTTTTACGTAATAACTTGGACGATTCTTGGTTTATCCAATATGGGAAGTCAGAAAATTTTAAGTTCGACTAATTGTGAGAGAAACTAGAAATAAAGAAGAAACGGAAAATCTGAATCAAAAAAGAAAAGGAATAAAACCACACACATGAAACCAGATAGTTGAGACATGTATGAGCAAGAACAAGGATGAAGAACATAAGAATCGATATGATCTTGGAGAGATACTCACCTGATGACAAGGAAGATAGATAGAGGGAGTGAGTCGGCGGCAGCAGCGGTGGCTGCAGTACCAGGCGGCGTCCACGACTACTGGAGGATGAGAGACGACAGTCACCGATGCGGGAAGAAGAGCGACCGAATCCTGAAGAGGAAGAACGAGAAGGGTTTCCGAGTTAGAAGGGCAACACTGGAATATTTCGAAAAATCTATGGACAATTTTGTCAGGATGGGAGAGAAAATTTCTCCCCTCTTGAGAAATCCCCGATTTTAGAGCGATGGGAACGGGAAGGAGGAAGCAGACAGCCTTACCCTGTCCCCTCCCCCCCCCCCCTTCTTTCATTTCCTTCCCCTCAAAAAATCCCAACTAAACGTTATGCTAAACTTCGATGGCCCGTTTGGTTCATAGAATAGGTGAGAGTGCAATGGAATATAATAGTTGGGAATGTAATATAATCATGATTACAATAAAATTGTTTGGTTCAACATTAAAAATGATAAAATTGAATTTATTATTTATATTTAATTAAACATAAATAAAACTAAAAGGACAAAGATACCCCTAAACTCAGATAAAATTTTAATTAGGTATCTGTTTCCTCCTCCTTCCTCATCCATCACCGACCCTCAATGCAGCTTCTTTGTTTTCCATTGATCAGTTTATGGGCCCACAAAACAGCACGCATAGGTGAGCAAGGTTCTTCTTTTCAGATCATGAGAATAGGAGTGTCTATTGCTTTTCTTCTGACAAGCTTTTGTATTTTGGGTTGCATCTCTTCCAGCAAAATTGAATCAAAACTAGAAAAAAGTAAAAACTATTTATCAAAAAAATAAGAAGTAAAAACCAAAAACGAAGTTTAGAAGACTGATTCATTTTGTGTTCTGAAATTCTCAAAACACCTCTCTGATATGTCATCTATTCAAAACCCAAGTACCATTTTAGATCAACCTTTCTCTCTCTCTAAGTGGAAAGGCCAGGAGTGAAAGCTGGAGGAAGATTTTGAAGATGAGCGAGAGATCATGGTGGAGAAATATGATAGTCTTTTCTCAAATTCCCAGTTGTAATCCTTATTCTTGACTTTTAATAGTGTAATTCCTATTACATCATTTGATGTAATCTTGATGCATCTTGTAATCCGCTTTACAACCTAAATGTCCGAACCAAACATGTGAAAGTTGACATTGCATTAGGATTACAAGGAATTCAGATGCAATGCGTTGAACCAAACGTGCCATGATAGTTTGATGTTTAAAACTGTTAAATATATAAATTGCATAGGCCAACCAGTGCATCTCACAAGCACTCAAGATATTCAATAAAATGGTGCTAATTGGTGTCTGAACAATTAAAATTGTGAATAGCCTGTGTGTACGTGGGAGGCCTAGGCTGGACTTTAGATTACCTTGAGGCTCAGCCTGAGCATGATGCAACGGTCAGGCCATGTTTTTAAGTCAAAGGCCCAACCTGAACAAACAAGGCATAATCAATCTTTAGATTGAGTAATGCAGTTTCTAGGAGATACGCACTCATCAGCATCAACAGATTTGGAATCTGGTGACAAGAAGTTAGTTTCTCATGACATAGCAAATCAATATTAAAATCTTTGTTAGAAGAGATGCTCATGTTTAATATCTAATGGTGCCTAAAACATAATTACTTTAATAGGAGGATACTTATGCTAACTTCTTAAATTCCATTTGATACGAAACATTGAAAATAAAAAATAGGGACTAGGATTATGATTGAGAAAAATCATTAAAAAAATATTTAGTATGAGTAATTATTTGTTACATGGGATTAGGTAAACCCATAAAAGTGAGATTACATATATGAGTTTGTCTAATCCCATATAATAAGTAATCTTTTATGTTAAATACTCTTTTAATAGATTTTTTTTAATCTTAATCCCAATCTATATTCCTCATTTTCAATGTTTCGTATGATCTTAGTTTAATGACACCCAATAATCCCTCTCATAAAGAATTCACAAATTCTATATATTTTTCTAGTTTGGCAAGTGTACTGCTTGCAAGCACGAATTTGAACCCGTGATAAGTGCCATCAAAGGCAGCCTACATGCCACCGCATCACAAAGACGCTGGCAGAAAGGTCTTAAACCATGTTAAAATGGAAAAATATAAGTCAATCTCTTCAAAGATTCTTCAGACCTCAACCTCACACGCCTCATACAATTTATTCCTTTCGCATGCCACCCTCTTGCAAGAACTACCAGAGAAAGCAAAGATCTGGTTATATATGACTGGATTTAGTTCCAATTCCGACTTTAGAAAATCAAAAAATGCATTGAGCCAACTTTTATATGATCAGCTCACCAATGCTCCCCATAGAATTTTATATATTCCAGTACTCTCATCCGAGTTTCTTCTTATATTCAAAACAAGAAGAAGAGGAATGATGCCTAAGACTAATAGAAATAGGAATGGTTTCCTTGTGATTTACATCATGTTTGACCCTTCGTGATGTATATGAGCTAAATAGACTAATTTGCCCGTTAGGGCCATTCGATGCGTGAGTTAGATTTTCGCTCAATAAGGAGTGATGTTAAAAAATGGGTTAGCTGACACTTTTTTTTTTGGGAGGGGGGGGGGAGAGTACACACACCATCATTTAAATTTCCAATTCTTATTATTGAGAAAAAGATTAAAAAAAAAATTAATCACATTATAATAGAGTTGCGAAAAAGAGTCTTTTGAAAAAGTATGGAGTGTTTGGGTAAAAACCAAAATATAATTTTAAAAGTAATTTTACGGTAGACAAAATAAATATACAGAATAATTATATAAGAGAAATTTTATCTCAACTTGTATGAAAATACTTTTTAAAAAAAATGTTTTCATTCATTCAAACACTCCCTAAACCAGCCATGTGCCTTAGGCTTTAGTTAAGAGTAAGAGTTAGGCAACATATTTATTAAAATATGTTACATACAATGTACATGTTATGAAAAAATGAAATAAAATAAAATTATTATCAAGAATGGAGTGAAGTGAGAAACTCGCTAACGTCACCAAAAGCTGAATTATTGATGATTCCTATTGCTTATAAATGCAACAAGAATATACATTTGATTTTGAGCCTTCGAGGCGATGGTTCTTTGTATTTGCATATCTGGTTGTAAAGCCGATGGTGTGATTTTGCGCAATTATATTAATGTGACCTTATTTTAGAAATACAATGAACAAAACAAATCATATTGAATAATAATAATATTTACATTTTCCCTTTTATATATAATACTCCTCCGGTCCTAATTATAAGACCCAATTGACTTATTTGAGGAAATTAAGAAAGTAAGTTAAGTTGGTTATTTATAATAAATAAGTGTTGTCATTTCTAAAATATCCTTGCTAATTAAGTATATTGGCTAAAACTATCATTATTAGAAGGATTATCTTGGAAAAAAATGCATAAATATAAGAGACAAAATAGATTGGGTCTTATAATTAGGACCAAATAAAAAGTCAAATTGGGTCTTATAATAAGGACTGGAGGAGTATAAGAATTAATTGTCAGACCATTAGAAAAAATGTTGTGAGCCCCTACTATTCATGGAATCTTAACAAAGGAGGGCTGTTTATTTGCGCCCTGTTTTTTTACTAGAAGGTGTTGTATTTTTCAGGTTTATATATGACGCCATTTGATATAAATTGTCTATGTTATGTTAATATTGATGATAATACATTGGTGATTTTTACCCCGTTGTAAATGGTGGAGTCATCACGACTAATAGCATTTATTTTTATTTTTATTTTTATTTTAATTAATATTAAATAATGTAGAGACAACCTTTTTTTTTTTGTGGATGCCCCAATAAATAAGGCCCAGCTATCGTACAGTCTGGACCTATATTGATATTAATAGCATTTACATTTAGTTTAATTAATATTAATCAATCATTAATGTCATTTCCGTATTTCAATACATTTAATTTTTTTTTATCATCTCAGGGAAAATTTTTTTTTATCATCATTCACTCAATAAAAAAAAAACTCACATTCTCATTATACATATGTAGGTTAAACTTGCAATCTCTTACGAAATTAAAACTTAAGGCAGTGCTTGGTATTAATTGAGTCAAACCTCTCTAAGTAATACATATAATTTTAGGAAGTAAAATATTCACAATACATTTAGTCCAAAAAAATGGAAATATTCACAATGATAGGGCGTGAATGATATAATCTATGGGAGAATCTTACCAAAAAGACTTAAAATTATTAAATTTCAAATAAATAATTTCTATAAAAATGTGTTATTATTTATAAGTTTAGTGTTACCAAAGCCTATTAAAATGTTAGAATCAAACCTGATTTGAGATCTAATGATTATTTATACTTTTTTTTTGTCAATCTTGTCCCCAAGAAGCAAAAATAATTTTTAATATTCTTTTGTAGTTTTTTTTTAATTCTCCTTTTCGGTTTTCACGCGTTACAACGTAGTGGGGAGGCGAGCGGCTCAAAGCCTTGGGTCACATGAATGGTTGCATGAACGATCATTTTTTATGGATTGACTTTGTTTTCATGAGTCTGCGTGGCCAGGAAAAAGTGCGGCGCGAATCCGCAAATTTTTTTTTTTTTTTTCACTTCGAAACCGCGCAAGCGCAAGAGTCTTGAAGCAAAAGCCCAACTTACACGTTTAGTCTGTTCTTACCGACGCACAGTGATTCTGGCTAATCGTTTTCATGATCCCCACTAAATTGATTGCCGATCTGGCGTTGTGTTCAATTCAATCTCAGGTCCGAAGTTAGGTCTTGAACGTTTCTAGTCGATTGATTCCTCCATGTTTCTGGATTTGAATCCCCAGATTCACATCACCTTCACTATCCCTAATTTTCAATGCCCATTGCCAAACGCATCTAACCTCGCTTTGTGCTTCTATGGTTCTGATTGTGAACCCGTGACGTATCCATTATGATCCCAGACTGGCCATTTTTGAAACCGCCAAGCACGTCTACGCTAGTTATCCTACCCCGTGATCATTTTCCCCCCACTAAATTCCAACTTTCCAAACATACCCATCATCATCAATTCTTCGTCTTTTTTTATTGCTTATATAAATTCCCCAGCTTTCCTCCTCCACTATGACCACTCCTCCCGGGAAACCACAATCCTCCTTCTTTCGGCCCAAATCTTCTTTCCTCCTGTTTTCCATGGCTTCGCTTCTTTCTCTTTCCCTTCTCTCCCTCTTCCTCTTCCTTTCTCTCTCCTCCGCCGCTCGCCACCACCAGAAACCACCCGTCACCTCCCCCTCCTCCGGCTCTTCTGCTGTCGTCCAGAACGCTTGCAAGGCCACTCGCTTCCCTGAACAATGCCAATCTTCTCTAACCAAACTCCCTTCAGATCCCACTCCAGTTCAAATCCTCCAATCCGCCTTGTCGGTGTCGTCGGAGAACCTCAAGACGGCGCAATCCATGGTCAAGTCCATCCTAGACTCATCGGCATCCAGCGTCAACCGCACCACCGCTTGCAAGGTCTGCATGGAGGTGCTCCGTCTCTCCGACTACCGCATCGGTATGGCCAATGACGCGCTGCCGCGTGGCAGGAACAAGGACGCTCGCGCATGGATGAGCGCCGCCCTGCTCTACCAGTACGACTGCTGGTCCGCTCTGAAGTACGCCAACGATACTCGCCAGGTCGGTGAGGCGATGGCCTTCTTGGACTCACTTACCAGGATCTCCAGCAACGCGTTGAGCATGATGGCGTCGTACGACGTCGTTGGAAAAGACATTGCGTCGTGGAGGCCACCTTTAACGGAGCGCAATGGGTTCTGGGAGGGATCCAGGTCGGGTTCTGGGTCGTTGGGTTTCAGGGGTGGGTTTCCGGCGAAAGTGAAGCCGGATGCTACAGTGTGTAAGGATGGAGGGAATGGGTGTTACAAGACGGTGCAGGAGGCTGTTAACGCTGCTCCGGAAAACGCGGGTGACAAGAAATTTGTGATATACATAAAGGGAGGTGTTTATGAAGAGACTGTTAGGGTTCCGTTGGAGAAGAAGAACGTGGTGTTTTATGGGGACGGAATGGGGAAGACCATCATCACTGGGTCTGCTCAAGCGGATCAACCGGGAATGACGACATACCTTTCAGCTACTGTTGGTGAGTTTCGTTGTTTCAGGTTTCAATTGGAAGTATCCTTTTCATCCCCTCTTCTATGGAATCTTGAACTTGTTTTATACTCAATTTTTTTATAATATTAATTGGAGTTTTTTCCCCTCTTTTTTTCTCTGTTTTTAATATCCATTGGGATTGGAATATTATAGCTCTATGAACTTTTGGGAGTTTCCCTTTGAAGATTTTGGATTCTGCGGGTTGTTAGTTCACTTCCTGAGATCACTTGTGTATGACGATGTTTGGAAATTCTTTTGTCATGATAATACCCAATTGCCTAGACATGATTTGATTCCCTATTTTTCCTCGCCTAGATTACCTGTACAAGTTAGATGTGAAATTGTTTCTTCCAAGGCCAAACAATTCTTTCTGATAAGCCGTTTTCTGTGACGAGCAAGGGTATGCTAGAATATCTCGTTTTGATCTACATGAGTTCAGCTTTTATATGACCATTGATCTGAAAGATGAATGCACAATTCTTATTTTAACAAGAGACTTTGATTGTTTTGGCAGCTGTTCTGGGTGATGGATTCATGGCCAAGGCTCTCACAATCCAGAACACAGCAGGCCCTGTCGCTCATCAAGCAGTAGCCTTAAGATCAGACAGCGATTTCTCTGTGTACGAAGAATGTGAATTCATAGGCAATCAAGACACACTCTATGCTCACTCCCTTCGCCAATTTTACAAATCATGCCGCATGCTGGGCAATGTAGACTTCATCTTTGGCAACTCTGCTTCCATCTTCCAAGACTGCCAAATCCTAGTCCGGCCCCGACAAGTGAAGCCGGAGAGCGGCGAGAACAATGCTGTCACTGCACATGGCAGAACAGACCCTGCTCAAACCACTGGCTTTGTTTTCATCAACTGCTTGATCAATGGGACCAAGGAGTACATGGATTTGTACCATAGGAAGCCTCAGAAGCACAAGAACTACTTGGGGAGGCCATGGAAGGAGTACTCAAGAACAGTGTATATTAACTCATTCTTAGAAGCTCTGATAACGCCCACTGGCTGGTTGCCATGGGGTGGTGATTTTGCACTTAAGACGCTTTACTATGGAGAATATGCCAACACAGGACCTGGCTCTGATCTGAGTCAGAGAGTACCATGGAGTAGTAAGGTCCCACCTGAGCACATATCTGCATATTCAGTTCAGAATTTCATCCAAGGAGATGAGTGGATTGCATCATCCATGATTAGCTCGTTAGATTTGTCATAGAGAAAATAGAATGCCTGAAGGAGCCATCTGAATGAATTGCTTCATATTCTGGGCACAACTGTTTTTTTCGTCTAAATAATGAATAGTAATAGTATTATAAATGTATAACTACTGATACGATTTGAGTATATCTGCAAGAGGGTTGCCTTAGTATGATGCAAGATTCAGGCTTTACCATGTTGGTCCTGCTATATGACCTAGAGTGGTCCGTGCTCTTTCATAGATATTGCATAAATGAAGAATGATCTGACCACTAACGTAATGACAATTGTGCGAAACGAGTATAATTTTGTGGGGTGAAATAATAGAGTGCAAGGAAATGTTAAAATGAAGCCGTCACGCAACCCCTTGTTGCATGATACCCAGGTGAGATGACACAAAGCATTTGATTCCTTCTGGGGACTTGCAGTCATATCATAACTATTTAAAAAAAGAGAATGATGGGTCCGCATTTCCTCCTCATTGAATGGATGAAGGAATGCTCGTCCGGGGACGAGACTCTTCTTGGTGTTTTGTTTCTGAATTATTTTATTTTTTTCCTTATTTATTTGGATTAAGTTGTACTCATGTAGCACTTAGTATGTTAAATTAATTAGCTTTTAATGTGTTTAGCATTTTAAAATATTTATTTTTTAGTGCTTAGTATTTTAAATTAATTTTTGATGTATGTAACAACAAAGTATTTGTTTAGTAGCACTTAATATTTTGAACTAATTTTTAATGCATCCTACTATGTATCAATGGGTATCCTAAACTCAAAATACCAAGTGTTATTTTAAAAAAAAAATGTCAAGAGATACTAGATGCATTAGAATACACAAATTTTTTTTAAAATGTTAGATACAGTTTGACCAAATAAACAAGAAAAAAACACAACATTTTTTGGGGAAAAAAACCTCACCCCCAAACGCATTGATGAGCAGGAATGGAAACTGTGTTAAAGTGGTGCAATCATGGTGTGCCTCTCTAGAATAGTCATTTACCGAACAACTGTAGTGGCAGATAACTAAAGCTAACAGAGCAGGAAACATATAGGGTGACAGGAACGAAGCATTGGTAGGCATGTGGGGACAGGCGGGTAAGCATTTGAATTGGAAGGAGGGGGAAGGCAGCAGAGTCCACAAAGGAAGAAAGTGGAGTGATCTGGAATCCCATGAACACTTTAACATATGCATCTTGAAATAGTAACAAGAGTTGACACAGATTAAAAAGGCAGGTCAGGGTTATAGTGCAGGTAAAGTGGGTGTGGATGAACCGCCCCATTTGGACCTATTTTATGTCAAGTTATGGTCCCAAGTAGGTACAGAACAGGTGCCCTGTTATGTGTGTTTGTTCAACTTCCACATGGTGACAATGCTTTGATGTTCTTAATCCACAACAAATTCACTCCTCACCCAATAAAATGTTCTTTATCTCTTCTCCCCTCATTTAGGTCACTTTGAATTATTTTAATACATGTGCAGCTTTGACTCATAACTAAACTCTAAACTTTATTAGCCTTAATATTTGAGACCCCTTAAAATGATTACTTTTTTTTTTTTAATGTTTTATGAATTTTTTTCACATATTTATCTCATACAACAAAAAAGAGTTTTTTCATATTAATTCAAATGTGTTGGCTATTGCCTTAAAAGCCTCGTGACTAATATAAAATATACTACCTTTAGTCCTTATAAGATCTACTTTGTAATGCAAGATGCATTCATAGATCTTATACTTGTGATAGAAAGTAGTTTATGATCTTCTACCATTATATTCCCTAATTTATTATAAATATCAAAATAAATTAATGTCTAAATTTTCACTTCAATTATCAATTAGCATAAAGTGAAAAAAAAATCTCTTGATTTGCCTTGGTAACTTATACTACTTCCAGTCCTAATTATAAGATTTCATTTATAAACTACAAACAAAATTTTATAATTAAAATCAGAGGTAGTTTATTATTATACACCATAGAGTATACATAATTCAAAATAGTAAAACATGTATGAGGGAATAAAGAATTTGTCGTCTTCTTCCTCTTTTTAAAATATTTAGAGAGCAGGTACTAATAATATAAAATTACTAATGGAATTGAGCTCATAATCTCTCACTGAATTTCCATGTCACTGAATTTCAAAGCTACCGATGAATTAGCCTTTTTTTTTTTTAATGTTTACAAGAATAATGTCTAGTTTTTATGTAAAGTTTAGACACTTCTTTACACTTGTTGTTACTTTTTCTATGTAATGTTAAAAAATTAAAGCGATAATTAAGGTCTCGTAATTCATAAAAGTCGTAGCTAAAGATTTTAAAGATCCATTTTCTTTTTGTAAAGATGTGACATTCTGATTGAAAATATCATCTCTACAGGGGGTTTCTAGATAAGCGAATCTGGCTGTTAATTGGCTTGTTAATGCTTCACTGTAGGGGTCATGTCTGGATGATTAGATTTGGGGACCTCCTCCTCGCCTTATCATCATGTTACTGGTTAATAGTTTGGTTTTGTTTTGCCTTGATTGATGGGTGTTTGAAAACTTTTACAAGCACTTAAAAAAATATTTTCACACAAATCTAAATAAATTTTTAGAAGAATCCTAATTAAATCTACTTGAATTATCAAAACTTAAATTAATATTTGTATTTTTAACAAATTCTTAATTGGATTAAAAGGTCTTATAAAATTTTTTTGAATATTGTTAAAAGTATAAAATACCGTTTTCTTATTTAAATAATATTATTTTGAAGACAACAAAATTAAACCATGAAAACTTGAATAGTATTTATTTTAAAAAATATTTTACACAAGAAAATTTGGAAATAACAAGAATAAATAATTGACAATGCTTAATATAATATTTTATACTAACTCTAATACGTCGATAAGAAATTTATAGGAATAGGGACTTTTTTTTTTAATAATGGGAACGGGGACCTTTTAATTACTTAATTCCAATACCATTAAATTAATAATTTTTTTAAAGAAAATATTTTTCTTATAATTAAAAAATTAGAATCTCAATGCATTTCTAGATTTCAGCATCAAATTTGTTATTTTTTTCTTAAGTGCTTTGTTATATCTACCGTATAGAGGTTCTCGTCATGTTATATTTTATAATCTTATTACTAAAATTCATACTAATAATTAATATGAAATTGCATTAGAAATCTAAATAATTTTTCCAACGTTTGATGGGACAAATGAAGTAATATGAACTACTTAATATAAATTTATATGAAAAAAATCATAGAATGCATTAAAACCGATAGATCATCTGGCAGCATCTCCAAAAAGAAGAAGAAGAAGAAGAAGAAGAAGAAGCTAGGTCATAAATTGATTGGAACAATTACCAATTTGTTAACTTAAAGGGGTATTTTAGCCTTTTAATAGCATTGAAAAATTCCTAATAAGACCCCTTGACTTAATTAGAGATTTATTCAAAATACAGGCTTTAATTTGGATTTTGATATTTCAACCGGGTTTAATTGAGATTCTTCCTAAAAATTTTTTTTTATATTTATTTTAGACTTTATAAGATTATTTTTAAAAAGATAATATAAACACTTTGAGTTGTTTTGTTTTGGTGTATTTTAGACTTTGTGTGTTGTTTTTTCATTAATGAAATTTTCGTTCACCAAGAAAAGAAACAAGATCGATTTTCTTTTCTAAAAAGTATAGGAATAAAACACTACTAGTGATTTTTCAAATTATAAGTTTACACATTTTAAGGTAACAATGTGATTTTTCTTTATGATAATGTTGCTGATTTGATTTGGCACCTTTAATGCTTTTTATTTTAATGCAAAATAAGTCAACCCAGAGCAGATAATCATTGGCAGTTAAGTTACGGACAACAGAAGGAAACATAGACTACCCCTCGTCCATGGGTTCAGCTGGCGAAGGGGTCGGATACTCTCACTAAAAGGAGAGGGTTCGACCCTGAGGAGTACCACTTTGTTGTGGCTCCAGTCGCGACGCTGGGGGAGGTATCTCCATAGTGTAGTGAAGCTGGATGATTCCTACCTATTGGGTCAGAACAGAAAAAGGGCTTGCTTGGTTTGCCACTGTGTCCGTAGAGACAGGTCCCAATAGATCAAGCGTTAGGTGCCCTGCCCTTGGATCATGGGTGAGCCCAACCCCTTTTCTAAAATTCTGTCACAAAAAAAAAAGAAGGAAACATAAACTATTTGGAAAAGAAATTAAATAAACACCAATTTCTTAACCATATTTTAAAAAAATTATCAAGCACGATCAGAGTGAATGCCTGAAAACCCGATTCACTCGCGCCATCCTCGGAGCGACGGGTCTTGGGCTTGGCTACTATGCTTACTAGCCTATTAACTAAATCTATTTCTGAAATGAACGGGATTGGGTCCGACAAAAAAATTAATCTATCATAATATGACGAACCAAGATTTGAATTCCTGCTGGGAGAGGTATTTACATTTAGTGCCTGATGGTATCTCAAATAGAATTGCCTCCAATAGGAGGATATCTATGCTTTTACAAAAAAAAAAAAAATCTATTTCTACATGGCCCTCCCTGATTGGCTCTCACAAATGGATGTGGATCAATAGGAGTTGGGTATAGTAAAAAAAAAAATCTAATGCAACTTGACAAATTAAGATTCAAATTTCTGTGAGGAGAGGTATCCACGCTTAGTTTCTGATAGTATCTCAAATAGAATTATTCCTAATAGAAAGATATCTATGCCGAGGGAGAAAAAATGGAGGTGGACTAGAGGGAGAAAAAGGATAATGCTAGAAGATGAGGATATTAACAGACCTGAATCTTGGGTTAAACTGGGTAAGTCTGCGAAAAAAAATCTTCAAAATCAAAATCCCAAATAAAATTAAGTGCTTCCTTTGGAGATCAAAACATTTTTTTTTAATTTTTTATTTTCAATTTGAAGTTGAATGATTGGCAAAAGGCTACTGTAGCTACTACTCTATTGCAAATTTGCAGTAGTAGATGTGCTGGGATCTATGAACATGTGAAATAGTCTCAAGAAAGAGTTAGATGAGGTAATTTTTGAATAATATTGCAAGACTTTAATTAATTGTATTTCGAATAATGGTTCTGGTGGTGAGTAGAATTGTGATATTTTCACTGAAAACATCCTTAAAGCAAGGAAATTAATTCGGAATCTTCAGTTTGTTTGGATTCAGGGGAACAGAACTTGGTTGTGGATTGGCTCGCCAAGACTTCAATAAAGGAGATATGTCTGTCAATTAATATGCTAGGTTACATATTCTGTAAAAGCACCAAATCTTTACGTAGCTTTATGCCCCCATAAATATAGTACAGACCATCTAACACATTATAAGAAGAAGAAGAAGATGGATATCATAAAAAGATGGGATCTACTCCTCTCTTCCTATTTCTTCTTTATTACAAAATATTTCAAGAAAAAAAGAACATGGTGATTGGAAAAATTCAAACTTTTCTTCATATAATCATTTGGGAAAAGTTTCTCTACTGTTGAATTCCACTAATCGATCACAGCTCACAAAGCAGAAAGAGAAGCCTTGTTGGTAGTAATTGCAGGTGGCGTTGGATTATAATAAGACTCAACATCTGTCCAATTAGTCTCTCCCCAATGCCTCAACATGCTCTTCCAGTCACACACATTATCTATACACTTTTTCAACCTCCAATCTTTCACCTTAATTCTCCAATGTCCATCTGTATAGTTTGCTTTCTCAGCTTGCCTTCTATCCCACTCTAACTGAGCCTTTTGCTTAGACTTCAACAGGCAAAACTGCTGCAACACCTCAGGCATGGCGTCATGAACTCTCCACCATCTTTCATGAGCCACATCACTCGCAAACTCGTGAAAAATGTCGTAGTTCCAGTTACAATCATAGTCCCTAAAGCACAGCCATGGCTTCATTCCAAGATAATGAAGTACATAGAGAATTGGAGGGTCTGCTCCAAACAGCATTGTCTTCATTTGTTTCTTCTCTTCTTCATCACCGACCCAGAAATGCTTCAAGAAGTTCATGTGCCTTGGAATCCTATGCCACCATGTGAATATCTCATTTAAATATCCCTGATCTCCTCCATTGTAGGACTCAATCTCGTTAATGTGATCCATCAGAAGCTGGAATGTGCAATTTGATGGCTCAACCACCATAACACCTGAGTTAAAGAGTGAGGCATTGTTTCCTGTGGCTGTAATTTGTGGCATTCCAAACAAAAAATCCATGTTTCTTAGTATGAGCAAGTCTGCATCAATGAATATGATCTTGTCATAGTCTGTGAGCTGCCATAATCTGAATTTGCTGTAGTTCCATTCATTGTAAGCATCTTTCTCAGCCTTAGGGTTTCTAATCCTTTGAATTATTCTCACTTTCCATCCTGCTGCTTCTAAACCACTTCTGTGATATCCACTTATGGTCTCATCAACAAGTATGACAAGGTCTCTGGTTGATCCAGACATGCGAATACTTTGTGCAGCAGCTATAGCTCCACAAACATAAACATGAGCTGAATGAAGAATTGTTGCATAGGCTTCTCTGTGTACATTTCCAGCATACACAAGCTCTGCTCCAAATAAATCCAAGCACAAGAACACAGAGCTCCTCAGTGTTTTACCATAATACTGATAAACTTATTGGAAAACCTAATCACTGACTCTAAATGTAGAAAATATAACCAGGAAAAGTTCGCAGTAAAAGTGAAGCAGTAGTAAAAGAACTGACCTTTTCCCCTCATGGGAATTGCGAGTTCACAAGATCCTACTGGGAGCTGAATTTTTTGTCTCAAGATACTCAAGTTTGGCTTGAACAGCCATGCGTTGCCTTCATGTGCAACAAGTTCATTGCAGGTAAAGAGATTTGGTATAGGAAAGCAATTGGTAATGAAGAGCACATGTACTGTGTAATTGCCTTTAAAAGAGGCTGCAAGCCCAGCTGCAGCAAGCTGCAGGTGAAGCCTAGCAACATCTCTTGACCAATTCGAATTTTTTGCCCGGCGACAAGGAAGCTTCACAACTATGAGATTAAGCCTTGTTCCTGGAGACCTAAGACTCGGTAGAGAGGGGCAAACTGGAACTTCAGTTTCTTCTTCCTCATCAATCCATTCTGGGTATAGGGACTCCCATGTCACATTTTTTGCTGCATACTCAAGATGCAAAACTATGTTCCTAGCGTCAGGCATAAGTTTCTCCCATTTCTCTACTTCAGAATTGTTCAGGTTCAGAAGACCAACCCCTTGCAATTCATTTTCCCCAGTCATCTTCCTTGACACTGCCAATATATCATTCCAATCAATGTCCTCATTTGACATATATCGAGTATCTGAGCCACCCCATATCCACCTAATCACAAAGTAAATTAAAGCTGGCATAAGAAGGGCAAAGATATATAATCCCTGATATATTTTATGCTTGTGCAGAGGAATACATACCCAGAACCTGAGGTTGATAAGTGGTTAGTGTTATAAACCTCTGGGGCATAGAGAAGAGTTACAAATGTGCCAGAAATGGTTAGCAATAGGATGAATTTTAAAACGGAAAATTTGCATCTTGAGCTCTTATCATGGCTTGTTAAATGGAAAGGCTTCTCCACATCTTTCGTCTTACTTCTTGGAAATCTTCTTTTCAAGTCCTCACTGATCATCGTAGATATTCAACAGCATGTTAGTGGATATAAAAGGCAAAAGAAGAAGAAGAAGAAGAAGAAACAATTATTAGATAACATTATATATGTAAACTTTTATGGATTTGGTTCCTCTCATGAATAGAACTCGCAAAATAGAGGCTTTACATATTAATATATATTTTCTTATCTCCATATGATGCAAACAATAATTTATAATTAAAAGTACATTATAATTTGATGTGTCTTGAAGTATTTGAGAAGTGAGATTATACGATATGGAAGTGGTTGGGTTCCTTTGAATGTAAATGACAAATATTTTGAGATAAAACGTCATTGTCATTTCCTGAAGCTATGAGATATTATAAGGATGTCATAAAAGCCAACTTTCTGAAGCCCCCTCCGGCTGCTAAGATTGGTTGAACAAAACTTGAAAAAAAAAAAAAAAACCTCTAAAGTGAAATCCTCCGACAACCACCAGATTTGAGAATCAGGCATGACAAATTCACTTAAACAACGTAAGCAAAACAAGCACGTTTACATGAGAAAAAACTCTAAAAACTCAGCCTGAAACAAAGAAAACTTCATATAATAGACTTAAAACTTCAAAAGCAACATATATTAATAGGTTTTTGGCGACAGTATCTTCATATTATGAAGCATAAGATATTAAACAGTGGTTTTTAGACAAACTGTTCAAGCTAAGTGCATCAGTGTGATGAATGCGATGAACCAGAAAGAGTTTTGCAGAATGAATGTGAAGAGAAGAAGAAGAAGGAACTGACATGGAAGTAGGTAAACGGTGTCTAGCTTCAACGGCATGTGTAGGATGACCCATTGTGGCTCTCATATTAACTATTCAAAGGGGCATGCAGCATCTGATCTGCACAATGGCCAAACAAAAAAAGATAAAGCCATTAACAACACAAACTAAATCAGAATCCTCACGTTGATCAGCTTTGGCTCATGTAGGTTACTAAGGGAGGCATAGCAAGGAGAAATAAACCAGATCATAACATGAATGATACATGGAAAAACTATGGCTTAAGAAGCTGGCCATGTCATTTTCATAGAAGTGGTTGAACTTGAAGCAGGGAAACTGATTAAAGAGCACGAAGTACAAATGAGCCCAGAAAGCCTGGAAAAGAAAGGAAGGAATTGAAGTTGTTGAAGAGACACCTTTTGGCTTTTGAAGCTTCTCCGATATCCGGGAAATGAGGAAGGGACAGTTGATGGCATAGTTTGAGAGACTTTGAGTCAATATAGACGGACAAAAAAAGCAGAATCAGTTACTTCTTTGCAAAATTTCCTCCATCTTTCAGTTTCATTGTAGTTCTCACCTACCCTCTCTCTCATGTTTCTCTATATTCATTATTATAACTCATAAATTCTCCTTCATTTTGCATGATAATTCTTTTTTTTTTCCCCTTTTCTTTCTATTGGTCAACCTATCAGGCGCCGCATGGAGCATAAAAGCCGTCTTTACAATGATCAATTATTTACGTCACATAGGCATTAGGGAGCTATTATCATGCAAGAGTTCACCTTTACATTTAGTCTGAATCTTTTTGTCAGAACTCATCATAGTTTAATACTTAAAAGCTAGCCCTCTTTTCCCTTTTCTTCCTTTACCAACATGAGAAAATGGGTTTAATTAAGTCACCTTCTGAATAATCAAAATTACTATTTATTGATCAATATCTATTTTCTGGTGGGAGGTTGAGGGATGACACTTCAAAACTGAAACATAAGTTCTTGAAAGCATTAACTGGCCTAAAATAAATTATAAAAATTGTCGTCTTAGTGAGAGTGGTTGCTGGAGATTAGGTTAATGAAAGCAATTGTTATATTTGATTTAGAGTAAAGATAATCGTATAGCTCAATCCAATATCGCTAGCCAAAAAGGGATATTTAACCACTTTTCTTCCATCCCAAAGATAATTCCCTTGAAAAGGGAAGATTGATGTCAATGTTGTTACCTTTTGATCTCCTTCTCTGAAAAATTGGTACGGTTGATTCTAATCTCAAAGAAGCAGTTAAAGTACGGGTTTAAGAAAAGAGCAGTTGAAGTATCTTATCAATCTAATGCCTTCTGGGTAATGCTAATAAAGTTCATCTGCATTTGAAGAAACTGGGTGATAACATCTGGCACCTAAATTAGCTAGCAAAGACGAATCCAAAGAACTGATTACTGTTCTATGGTGTTTCTTATGGCAAAGAGTGGACAAAAATTAATCATCTTTTAAATTGATTGATATTGGTTTAAGTGTCCATTCATATCCTGTTTCACCAAACCAATGGGTTAAGCATTCAAAGAACCTCGTCAAAACCACAATAAAAATGTTGATTAGGAGATTTAAAATAAAAAAAGATTGCTTATTTATCTATCAACAAAGGAACATTGCACCAGCTGGCCACTCCTGTTCCCATCTAACTTTGTATGTTTTTGCCCTGTAGTCTTTGCACTGAAGTTAAGACTTATACTTGAAAGCCCCCCTCCCCCCCCCCCCCCCCAAAAGAAAAAGAAAAAGGTCCTGACTGGAAAAAAAAAAACAAGAAGAAAGAAAACGAAAGCTATTATAAGAACATAATTGAAAATTAGATAATCGTTTTGATCATATCTATATTAAAATAGAGACCAAAAAAGGATATAACTCAAATTAAAGTGTGGAAAGCATTATAAAAGGAATCTGTTGGAGCAGAGACAGAGCAGTTGGCAAAATCATAACTAAACGGAGTTGTATGGTCCTATGGAAGCCTTGAACCTCTTGTTGCTTATCCTTGTTACTCTATCCCATGCATTACAGTTAAATACGCACAAATATATATATATATATATATAATTGAGTCGTTGAGGGATAATATTGGATATAGATATTAAGGGGAGATGAAGAATGGTAGAGTTATTGGAGGGGAAAGGCAAAAGAAGGGAATATGAAGACGTGTATTTGGATGAATTGGAAGCAAAGTAAGTGAAGAGTTGAAGGTGGTTTCTTTCTGGGGTTAGCCCTACCTGCTTTTTGCACTGACACTTACGTATTTTATGCTTAACATTAATCACATCTACGTATGGATCTTCTAAGGTTTAATTAATGATTTTTATGGGTGCGTACTGCTTACCACTTAGGTGATCTGGATAAATAATAATAAAATGAAACATACAAAACCCTTTTTAACATTATTAAGATTACAGAGTTTTCACAATTGTTTTAATTACATAGAGTTCTTTTCTATTTTCCAAATTTAGATACAATTTTTCTGAAACAGAAAGTTTATTCTTTACATCTTTTATAAATTTGTTGAAATTACACCTCATAAAAGATGCTTGTGTAATTTTTTTTTCCCCCCGGTGATATGCTTGTGCAACTTTGAAAAAGAAAGAACCATTCTTTACAAATCAAATTTAATAATTTAATGTCTAAAAATTAATTTTCTAATATATAACTCAAACTACATCATTTACTAACAAACTTATATGTATTAAATTAGGATCAAGCTCGTGTTGTTTTTCTCGTTATCTATATTTAATTTTCTTACCTGACATCTATGGTAATTTTCCGTTTTAATAAAACACAAGGGAAATCCATATAATTCTGTCGTTTGGCTTGAGCTTTGAAAATAATAATTTGAAAAAAATGTACGCAAATTCGACAAATTAAAAACTGTGCGCGCGCGCGCGTGTGAAACACTGTATTAATGTTAAAGTAAAAAAATTGCATAATTCAACCATTTCAATATAGGTTAACCTGTTAAGATTAAAAAACCATAGTGTCTATTCACCCCAAAAAAAAAAAAAAACATAGCGTCTATTGATAAAATTAGAGAACAAATGGAAGCCTTAAACGAAGCTTACAGGCAACAACCATGATCTATTTTATATTCGGTATGTAGAAGGATAAGGGATGAAATTGGGGTAACAGCAAAACTTTAGTGTTTCATCTTGGAAGGCAAGAATTATAAGCAACAGCAACAGGGCCTGCAAGGGATTTGAATTTAAGGAAGATAAAATAGAAGGGACATCTGAGCTATATTGTACCACGTCATTGCATAAAGCAGGTCAAGAATGCCATCCCCATAAACAGAACATATCATAGTGAAGAAGATAGAAAGTTCTTGATTTCCATCCAAGTAACCTTCGTGGATACACCCTTCTGTACCTCAGCCAGCTAGCATCAACTCTTTTTTCCCGTTGACAAGGAGAGAGGAGACAAAATAGATCTCAGATCTTACTTTTCCATTCTCAGATTGGAATTTCAGGCAGATTATTTTACATATCAGAGAACCCTTTCCCCACAAGACAGAAAAAAATTGCCTCATGTATTGTAGAATATAAGAGAGAATTGAAACAGCAAAAATGCATTCTATGAAGGAGTATCAGCATTGCATTAAAAATAATCACACATCAGAGTCAGATTTCTCCTCTTTCGGTGGTGCATACTGCCTGGTGAGACGGGATCGTGTCCACGGATCAAGAGGAGCTCTCGGTGGTGGTTGAGGAGTTGGTGGCTTCGACTGCCTCAGTTCATTTTCTCTGTCAATGAACCTGTTTGAACGTATTAAAAATAATTAATCAAGACAGGCCAGATTCAATATCCTCCAAACGATCCACAGGGCCTGATGGTTTAAGGTTTAAACCTTATAGGTGCATAGTTCGCTATCACAACACAGAAAGACAACATCAAAAACAGTCACTAATAAGCGAGTTAGAATCCAAGACATTACTCAATGTAAGCCATTGGTGCAGCATCCCCAACTCGAATTCGAGTCCGAAGCACTCTAGTGTATCCACCTGCTCTATCCCTGGAAAACATAAATTCTGTTCAGCGTTATAAATTAACATTCATAAATTGACCATTTAAATTACATTCCTTTCTACACTCACTTGTATCTGTAAGCGAGTTCTGAAAATAGCTTGTGAAGTACATCATCTCCACGCACAAAACTGGCAGCACGCCTCGCAGCATGTAGGGTACCCTGCAACAATTTGGGTTGGGGACAATACCTAAGTTCAAGAGGTCCAAGTATATGTAATGAATTATTTTAAAAATGAGTTCTCTGCAATCATGTTCAGTATCAATACGCGGTCATTTGATTCTCGTAAATTACATTCACAAATACACATTTAACTTGCTATTATATGATCTTTTAATTTCTTAGGACATAAAGCCGACAAAAACACGCATACTCAACCTAATACAAAAATAGCTGAACTCATCCTAGAAATTTCAAGAGCCTTAAGCGTATCAAAGTTACAGCTTGAGAAACAAGGTTTCCGAACATCACCAAAATATATGATACTCTTGGCTAGGCACATATTTCCGTTTCAAAAAAATGACATATTACGCTAAGACAAAATGCCAATGTATCACCCAAAAAAAAAAAAGAAATGCCAATAGCAATGACCCATAAATTCTGTTCTTTTCCTGTACTTTCCAGGACCCCAAAAGAAATCCCCATGGACATACATGAAGGCTTTATATCGCATAAACAAGGAGTTACGAACCTCTTTCCCAAGCTGCACCATGTTATCTGCAAGTCTACGGACCTCTTTGGCCTACAAAAGGAATACAAATATATCATATAGCAACATCCGTACCAGAAAATTGAAATGTTTGTATCTGAACTTCCACTGCTATAACCCAATCTGATTTTATTATGGTAAAGAGGAAGACAGATAATAAGGCTCAGTAAAAATTATGCATTTGCCAAAACATTCTGATCAGATAACAAGCAAATACGGTTCATTATGTTACTGCAAAGGTATCAAAACAAATTGAGCTATATCCATCACAATATAGCTAAAAACATTTAATGAAATGAATCAGGCTAGCGCGAAAAGCGAGAAATGAGAAGCCCGGAATATGGAGAAGACGGGAGGGGAGGAATTACCTTGGCAACAGTGGTTTCGATACGCTCGTGCTTCACCAATTGCGACACCATTGTTCTAGATAAAAAAGACAAATTAGTTGCTGCCAATTTAGCAAATTTTCAGATAAAGTCGAGATCAATAAGAAACCGATCTCTGAACTGGATTAACAACCTGAGCATAGACATCCGATGACCCGTAGGACGACCAAGCTTCCTGAACTTCGTCATTTTTCAATGGAGCAAAGCAACTGATGGAGCAGCGTAAGATGAAAAAACCGCCCAGACTTCAGTGTCGCGCAGAGCCGAAGACGGCGGAGCAAGGGTTTGAGGGTTAGGGATGACAAAACTTGGGCTTTTGTTTTGTTTAGCTTAGATAGCCCAATATTAATTCAACATATCGTTTTTAGGATCTGCTGGATTTGGGCCTATCCCTGGCATGTTCTTAGATGGACCAAACCGAAAAGGTGAAAGACAATTTTTTATCCAAAAGGACAAATTATTTTAAATAATCAAAATGTTTTAACCAAATGAAATTTTACAAATATATTTATGCAAGAAAAAACGATTACGTTAACAATGATGAAGATTATGATGATTAATATTAAGGACAAATTAAATATAAAGAAAAAAACATAATGGGACAAATCATTTTTCGTAAATGTTAAATATACTTTACGGTATTAAACACAAAATGATTACAGGTGAACAATAAATATACTGAATATTATAAATATGCTTTCAAAAATTAAATTAAATTAAGTTTCTTGTAAATTTCAAAGTGTAGACTCTTATTTAATCTTCTAGCCTTTTAGTGGGAAAAATTCCCATGGAAATCTTTTTACTCAGGTTCACTTGGTTATTGTTCACCTATTTATAATTTAAAAACTTCTTATGCAAATTTAAAGATGCACTTTATTGCATTTTAATGCAATAAATATATATTAAATATATATTTGGCAGAGTACAAAAGATATATATATGTATGTATATATTTTACTTACTCACATTAACATCTTAATCTATTTTGTTTCTCAAATTTATTTTTTTTAAAATATTTTAATTGATTGTAAAGGTTTTTACTAAAAGATAATTCTAATACACATAATTAAATAAGATATTTAAAAAAAAGTAAACAAATATTTGTTACAATTAACTAACTAAATTAATTTTCTTAATATCTCCAAATTAATTATGTAGCCCATATATTAAGAATAGTATACTCATATAAATTAAGATAAAATGATACAAGAAGTAAGTGGATGACAAATGATCATTGAAACAACGCGGAAAAACTATCAATCAATTAGTATGAGTGAACAAGACGGTTTGTTTTGGATAAGAATATAAGGAATAAAAAATTAAAAGAATAAGATGGATGGATTATCGATCGTACTGATAGCCATTTATTTATTTGACATGGTTTATCCTAACAGGGTTGTGAAAAGGAGAAAAGAGATAGAAATATTGTGAGGGATTATTGCGTGAGATGGTGATGTGTGAAGAAGCCACCTGTTTTGGCGATGTGGCCACTGGTTTTCTTGCTAACTGTCCTCGTATGTTCAATCTTGACAACGTTTGTTTGTTCATGTTTATCCTTTACTTGCGTCTTCCTTATTTTTAATTCCTTCACGTCACCTTCCTTTCCTCAACACATTCATAACATCAGTCGTATCATCCTTCTCTCATACTCAAATCAATAATTCACCACAGCTTTCTCCTTCTTTCATTTTCTCTTCCCTCCTTCGTTAAAGTCTTTTCTGAAAGCATGGTTCTAGATTCAGAAGTATTTACTGATCGCCATCAATAAAGCTTATTAAACTCACAACTTTATAATTTATGAATTAACTCTTTATCAACTGGATTTTTGTTGACAAAGTTTTTAGTATTAATAATAATTAGGAAGACATCTTTTGATTAATTAAGATAATATTTTTTTTTAATATTCGTTTTGATTGAATCCTCATATTTATCACTACTTACTTATAGTCCTTAATATAAGAGTTAGATAACTAATTTAAATATATAGAGAAAATTAATTAATTTAGTTGTTTGTGATCAATGAATGTTGTCTTTCCTAAAAAAAACTCTTATTAATGACATGTATTGAAACTATCTAAGTATCTATTGATAATAAAAACTCTTTTAAAAAGTGTAATCACCATACAGATAACCTGGGGCAAAATGGATAAATACTAGAGAAAAAATATATTGAAGTCTTATATTTAAAACAAAATTAAATTTTTGACTAATTTTTATATTAAGAACAAAAAATAGTACTCCATGTTATTATTGTACTCCTCCGGTTCTAAATGTAAGACCTCTTTTTAAGTGTAAAAAAGAGATCTTACATTTCAGACCGGAGGAGTATATAGGATAAATGAACATAGAGAACAGATTATTTTTGGTTTTCGCCTCTTGATCTCCTCATTATTTCTTTCATTTAGGATTCTTTTATTTAATTTAATAGCATAAAAGAGAACACAGAGATGAACCAAAACGACAGAAGAATGAAACTCATAGCAGATAGTTATGTTCCTTGACGCATTTGGTTCCGTGTGCTTTCAGTTGTTTTCTTGGCAGAAAATATCAAATTACTTTGATTAGTGCAGTATCCCTTTATTCCTCCATGATAAAAAACATCCTCTTGTCTGTTACAATTCAAACAAAATAACCAACAATGATGTGTCAATCATTTCATGTCACATATTACACCGCATGCAAACGTAAAACAAGAGTAAAAATTCCTATATAAATCCAATTTATCATAATAAATTAAATCATCTAAATAATCCTCCCTCCATCGAAATTATCATACTCCTCCGGTCCTTATTATAAAGCCCAATTTGACTTTTTATTTGGTCCTAATTATAAGACCCAATCCATTTTGTCTCTTATATTTATGCATTTTTTTCTAAGATAATCCTTCTAATAATGATAGTTTTAGCCAATATACTTAATTAGCAAGGATATTTTAGGAATGACAACATTTATTTATTATAAATAACCAACTTAACTTACTTCCTTAATCTCCTCAAATAAGTCAATTGGGTCTTATAATTAGGACCGGAGGAGTATTTTCTTTGTAAGACACAAGAAGTATGTTCTACCCACAATAGAACCAACCGGTTGGTTATAAAGTTCATGACACTGTCAACTTCACATAAGAACATTTTAAACACTACATATCTTTTCCTCTTCTTTTTTTTTGCCACTATATCTTTTATTGGTAGAAAAATAAAAGAAAAAGATAATTTGATGGGTGAAATATATTTTTTTACTATAAAAATAAACTTTCAAAACATATAAGAGCAAAAATAAACGTGGATTGGGACAATGGAAAGGAAAAGATGCTGCAAAGTGCAGATGAAATCAAAACGATGTCGTAGGAAAGAACACGTATTATTATCCAAAGGAAGCCAATAGGCATGTGACTCCGCAAATTATTACTTGCATCTGAATTATTTTTTTTTGCGTGAATATTTTCATCTGAAAATCATTCACAAATTCATGATCATAGAAGGAAGCTATCTAACAAATATAATAAATTTCGTTGCAAAAAAGCCGAGTGAAGAACGACAGAATCTTTCTTTTTCAGGATTTATTTCATTTTTCTTTTCTTTTTGATTTAAAACGTGTGAGAACCAGAGAGTCCTTCAACCTTCAAAGTTCAAACATGCAGTGAACATAAAACACGAATCTCTCCGGTTTTTTAAAATTATATTATTTTTGTAATTGTTTAATTATTACTTAACTTTTAATAGGAAAATTGTTGAAAAATCTACTCATTCCAAAATATATGAATTTTTTTTTACATGGTATGTGAAAGTTGTTTAAGAATCCCACTGTTATTTATCTTTAATGGTTACAATTTTTTCAATTACATGCAATATATTTTCAACTATATCTATGAATTGAAAAGTCCAAACGATCAACTCTATAATCAATTGTTAGAATCAATAGGTCTTCAAATCGTTTATTTGAAAAAATGGAAACCCTTTTTATTAGATAACCATGATACTTTCCAAAAATCTAAATTCTTAATTAATGAAGGAACAATATCACCATTTTTATTCAATAAGATACCAAAGTGGACGAGTGTGGCTCATTCCGTACTAAAAAGAATAGCAGGAAATCTTGCAATATATTTTGAGCTATATGTAAAATGAAACACATTTACATATAACTAAATAGATGTTGCATATAGCTGAAATAAATTACTTCGCCTAAATTCTTAATTACTTTTGGATAATACATTTTGTAACGAGATTTTTCAGCAATTTTACTTATTCAATATATCTATTAGGTTTTGTCATTTTTAATTATCTTGTTCCCCCCATAACTTAACATTAGATATATAACTCGTTAATAAATGACTAAAAAAATGATAGAAGTGAATTTTTTTTGTTTGGTCTTCTAGAGACTGACTTTATCTTTATGTTATTCTCTTCAATGATCCCAAGTTTAAATTTCCTTCACCAAATGGGCAATATTACCATCACAATGTTACATAATCCCTTTCTAAATTATATGTTTATATATATTATCACATAAACACTTACAATGAACTCAGTAATAATACCAGACCATCTCTCTTGCCTTGTCAGCCAAAAATTATTCAAGAATATAAACAAAACTTGAAAAGTTTAATGCCTGGAGACAAAATTGCATTGACTCTACAAGGATTCTGCTGGGGATCAACTAGAAAAGTAGACCCAAAACTGGACTATAATAACTCTGCAGTCTGGCTAGACATTGCAACAATTTAAGCTCATATTAGAGAATTGACAAGACAAAGCAGAAGAAGCAGAAGGCAAATCCATTTTCCTAGGCTTCACCATTGGAGGAACCCAGTTGCCAATTTCTGCAGAACCAGTATAATCGTTTCTGGGATTTTCAAGCTCTTTGCGAGACCCAGAGAGCCATTTGGATTGCATGTAACTAGTTGTTCTCCATGGAGGAACATGAAGACCTTTCTGTTTAAGGGACTGTTTGGCTGCAGTGCACAACAAGGAGATTATCTTACACAATCTGTCTTCATTCCCAACAAATATCACTGGCACTGAATCTATCATTTCTCTGTAGTATTGTGTCGGCCTTGCTAGTTCAAACTGAGACCTGAAATCTATGTCTACTATTAGCCTCTCTGTTCTACCATTCTCACCTTCATTTATCACTTCAATAAACTCATATTCACCTGTCATACAACACACAAAAAGTTTAAAAAGGTGGGATTTTCGTGCAAGGAACAGCTCACCTTAGCAGTTAAAGTTCAGATTTTTAATGTTTAACTTGAACTAAGGACCCAAAAATGACCGAAATCAGTACAGAGAAGCACGAAGCCAAAGTGGTTGATTGATTTTGTGACAGAGAGAGAGTTAAGGAAGATGAAGGAAGAAAGACCCACCAGCTGGACAACCTAAGGAAGTGGACCAGGATGTTTGGCACAGAGAAGCACGAAGGCCATCGATTTTAAGGTTCTTGACGAGCCAGTTCCGCAGACTCGTGCTTCTCTTAGTATCTCTTCTTCCCTTCATATGCTTCAACACATGCTTCAGAACCTTGGCCTCCGACGATGTCTCACCCGTCAGAACATCCTAAATTCACAAAACCAGCAACAAATCAGACACCGACAAGACGCATACATCACAGAAACTTCGGAACCTCAGAATTCACTCAGAAGAACCTGCAGAATAAGATACTGGGTTCGATGGCTCAACGCAAGACAGTTCGAGGAAGAAGAGTTCGTCGGGGAAGGAGATTCTGATTCTATGAAATCTCGTACCATCCGAACCAGCTCGTCCTCCTCTAAGCTACCCATCTCTGTTCTTCCCTGTGATCAAAAGAGAAAGGAGGAGGAGGAGGAGGAGAAGAATGACAAGAACAGTTTGGGGTTGTGGAAAGACTCCTTTTTTTATATATATGGGAGGAGTGGGATATGGTCGTGGAAATTGAAATTAACAGTTAATAATCCAGCGAGTGGCGACAGATGAGGACAGGATAAGGTAATTGAACAGAATTAGCTAAAAAAATAAATAACTCGCATTATTCACTGATGGTTGGGCAATTGTGAGGGGTTGCATTCTTTCTGAGGGAATATTATTGTTTCAGGGGTTTGTTTCGAAAAGACAGAAAAGAAAATCCAAAAAAATGTTTGGAAGCACTCAGATAATACAGTCTTGATGTTTGGAGACAGATAAGGAGTGTCTATCTACAGAACGTTACAATTGAACACGGAATCCTGAGGAGGGAATAATTAATTATATTGAACCAGCGTAGGTGAATATAATAAATAAAATAACAAATTATCATTTCTCTGTAGTATTGTGTCGGCCTTGCTGAGTTCAAACTGAGACCTAAATCTATGTATACTATTAGCCTCTCTGTTCTACCATTCTCACCTTCATTTATCACTTCAATAACTCATATTCACCTGTCATACAACACACAAAAAGTTTAAAAAGGTGGGATTTTCGTGCAAGGAACAGCTCACCTTAGCAGTTAAAGTTCAGATTTTTAATTTTAACTTGAACTAAGGACCAAAAATGACCGAAATCAGTACAGAGAAGCACGAAGCCAAAGTGGTTGATTGATTTTGTGACAGAGAGAGAGTTAAGGAAGATGAAGGAAGAAAGACCCACCAGCTGGACAACCTAAGGAAGTGGACCAGGATGTTTGGCACAGAGAAGCACGAAGGCCATCGATTTTAAAGGTTCTTGACGAGCCAGTTCCGCAGACTCGTGCTTCTCTTAGTATCTCTTCTTCCCTTCATATGCTTCAACACATGCTTCAGAACCTTGCCTCCGACGATGTCCACACCGTCAGAACATCCTAAATTCACAAAAACCAGCAACAAATCAGACACCGACAGACGCATACATCACAGAAACTTCGGAACCTCAGAATTCACTCAGAAGAACCGCAGAATAAGATACTGGGTTCGATGGCTCAACGCAAGACAGTTCGAGGAAGAAGAGTTCGTCGGGGAAGGAGATTCTGATTCTATGAAATCTCGTACCATCCGACCCAGCTCGTCCTCCTCTAAGCTACCCATCTCTGTTCTTCCCTGTGATCAAAAGAGAAAGGAGGAGGAGAGAGGAGAAGAATGACAAGAAACAGTTTGGGGTTGTGGAAAGACTCCTTTTTTTATATATGTGGGGTGGGTGGATATGGTCGTGGAAATTGAAATTAACAGTTAATAATCCAGCGAGTGGCGACAGATGAGGACAGGATAAGGTAATTGAACAGAATTAGCTAAAATAAATAAATTATTCACTCGCAGTAAATATGTGATGGTTGGGCATATTGAGAGGGAATATGCGTATTCTTTCTGGTTTTGTTTCAGGGGAAAATGACAGAAAAAGGAAAATCCAAAAAATTCCCGAAGCTACTCAGAAGATACAGTCTTGATGTTTGGAACAGATAAGGAGTGTCTATCTACAGAACGTTACATTTTGAACACGGAATCCTGAGGAGGGAATAATAATTATATTGAACCAGCGTAGGTGAATATAATAAATAAAATAACAAATTTAAAAAAAAAAAACAAAAGAAGAAAGAGAAAAAGAAAAACGTGAGGGAGCAATCTGACTCTTACCTCCTGAGCAAGAAAGCCAGGCTTTTTCCTTTTTCTCCCCCCCCCTTTTTGAATAGACTGTTGGCTGTTGGTATTTTTGTATTAAGGATGTGTTTAGTTCAGCCGGTGATCTTACAGCCCAGTGGCATGAAGATAGTTTTGTAAGTGAGAGATCATGAATTTGATGCGACTTGTAACTTCAAACCATTAGTATTTACCCTTTACTTAAAAAAAATGAGTTTAGTTTCATATTTAAAACAATCAAAACTATAATTTTAATAATTTTTAACGTGAAACCAGATCTACACTAATTTTTGGAAGAGAAAAGGATGAACCAAATACGAATCTTTTGGGGACCAAAACAGTAGGATCATATCCTTCGTGAATTAGGTCTGGTACTGTGGAAAGGTTCTCAGATTGAAAGCAAGAAATTATGTGGCTGAGAGACAACAAAACAGGACTACTGGATCATAATTCATAGCAGGGAAGTAGTAGGATCATTCTGATATCTTTGTCGCTGTACTTGGTTATCTTAAGAAGTGGGATGTAACTTAAACAGTGACGAGCACTTTGCATTAGATGAGTTGGATCCTTAAAATTAGAGTTAATACTATTAGTGGGTTTTAATGGTACTATGGCCATTTAGCATTTGTGGAAGCGAGAGATTGAAAGTTGGATTTGCTGACAATGCAGATAAAGTAGTTTCCCACTTTCTCAAAGAAACATAGGCATTGAGATGCCTGAATGGTTGGAATTTGGAAGCATGTCAGGACAAGATAATATAAATTAATGAAAGTCAAAAAATTTAGAAATCAATTTTTTTAAAAGGATTTCAGAATATCAATCATACTCCTTAAAATGTAATCCAGAATAGCATGGTATTATAGGCTCCCCCACCCCTCCACCCAAAAAAACAGAGAAGAGATCCTCTCATTCATTAAATTCCCTTGCTGATAAAAAAAAAAAACTCATAAATTAAAATCCTCACTCCCAAGTTGTAATAAAAAAGAAGGGGGAAACCATCCTCCATCAAAGACTAAGAAACTTAAAATCATCAGTTATTCTCGAAATTTCAGGACAATTCTGCAAAAGTTGGATGCAAGAACAATGCTAAGCACGCTTGAAGTTGAGTTCCAAGGCAATCTGAAGGGACCCTCAATACCTAGAGGAATGACATACCAAGCGGATAGCATCAAGGGCATACGGCTTTTTTCATTATATGATATTTTAATAGCGTGCTTAAATGTGCTCCCAAGTCCATGTTATAATTAAATAAATAGTTTCATTATATGACACCTACTCAATACTCAACACGATAGCTGATTTTTCCCCCTTGGCCAATACATGATACCTGATTGAAAGCACTCGTTCCATCTGATTCAGAGCACCCGGTTGTAAATACTTTAATAGACCCATGTCAAGTAGATTAACTTTTTCTTCTTAATTCATATGCAAGGAATATGTACACAATAAGAAACTAATATGCATTTTCAAGTGCCATTCCACATCCCTTAATTCTCAAGGTATAGGTTGGCATTCGATGCTGAATCGATCACCATCACATTTAAAATCAGTATTTGAAGAAATTATAATTACATCAGATGAAAAGGAATAGGGTCAGAGTGATTTACCTTAAAAGCCTTAATTTGGGAACCTTTCTCATTCATTTCAACTGTAAGTCAAAAACATGTATACCTTAGATCATATAGTGAAACTTTCCTAAGAAAGAGGAGAAAATTTTCAAGGTACCCTATTTATGTCTCCGACATGTAAGTGGACCATCTCTATGAAAAATTACATCTAATTGCCAATGGGAGGAAATGGAGGGGAAAAAATCATTGAATCTTGGGGAACACTAAGTTAGGGTTTTCAGAAAAATGATGAAAATCATTTCACGAGGGTCCAAAAATGCATCCCAGTTCTATAAGGTTGCTTAAGAGGTATTTACGGTTACTCAGACAAAATGATGAGTAGGGTATTCATGCTCATAACCGTTATAATCATAATAAAGCCTCTCCCCTTTTGAAATATCACGAGTGGCAACCAAAAAGACCCTGCATTCACCATTAACATTGTATCTCACACATTTACAGTTCTGCTTCTTCCTACCTTCCCTGCACAAAATTGGATTTATTTTACGCAGTTAGCTTACATTTAGCAAAAGCAGTATGCATATCTCAAAAAAAAATACCAGCATTTTACAAAGAAACAACCCAAAAAAGTTTATTATTACAAAATGTTGAGTTATTTACAAAACATGACAAAGCAATACAGGTTATGCAGTAAAATACAGGAAGCATGATCTAATTTTCTTTTCGTGAGACTTCAGCGTAAGTGAGGCAGGCTTACTGTGTATGATTGTTGATGCCATTTATAAAGCGAGCAATGTTTCCACGTTTATCAGGGCAGATTACAAGACTTTTAGTAGGATCAGTTGCTAGCAGAAGGGTCATCAGACTGTCACAATCATCATGTTCTCGGTTCTTAATGTAATCCACATCGCCTGTGTATTCAGCAATGAATGTCATATCCTTGATTGGGCCATCGGCCTCTACTGTATACCTACATCACAAGATCAATTATCAGTACAAGCATAATCAATATGAATGTTCAAGTATTGATGGCCAGATCTATTAGAGTTAGAGATAGGTACCCTTCACGTGAATCATAAACAACCATAAGGGGAGGGCATTCGCCTCTTCTACACATTGCTCTGCAGAGTTCCAAGGTCTCAATATCTTCCCTGGAAAGAACCTGAGAAGGAGAAGAATCTTTAATCAAACTAGCTCACATGATGGACACATCTGCACCAATAAGCCATCGTGTTTGTGGCTCATTTTGAAGGAAAATGAAATCATGAGAGAAGTAATCAGTTGAAACCTGCATGCCACCATTTTCAAAATCGGCATGATTAGCAGACCTAGGAGCCATTTCAGGTGAGTATGTGAGATCATCACTGAATTCCATATGCAATGCTGTTAAAGCAGTAGCAAGAGAACCCATCTGTTTCAGCCTCTGGGAAGGATTCTCTGCAGGAATAAATGGCAATAGTCTTCTTCGTTTCTTGTGCAATATCAGTGAGGTGCGCCTTTTACGCTTCTTGGCATCTAGAAGCCCACAAAAAATTATTCATGAAAACAAAGCTTAAAAATAGATGTATTATTTCGAGAAGTAACAAAAGGACTCTCTAAAAAGTCAACGGCGCAGAAGTATATAGGCAAGAATAAATTTAAGACAAAAACCTCATGGAACAAACAGTTAAAAGCTTATTTAACAGTATTAACCTTCATTAGTCTTGACGAAGAATCCCCCCAATAAATTTATTTCTCGCTGTCATTTTCTGCAGTTTTCTCCTCTTCATCCCCCCTTCTTTCTTGCCCTCTCTCCCTCTTTCCTCACTCTCTTTCTCTCCCCACAGCTGCTTTCATTTTTAACATTAGATTGTAACAGAAAATCTACCTGGCTTTCTACAACCCCACATTTTACCCTTGAAGTTTTACAAAATATGGAAAATTTAGGCCATCTAAATTTTTTTCTAGTAAGTTAATATCTTTCAATGAAGATAAATGGATATCTATGGATCTCATCATACTAACTCAATTTTCTGCCAATCACACGCCATGTTTGCTCGTTATATGCACATTGATGTCCAACTTTCTTTTCTACTAATCAATCCTTCACTGAATAATGAAACCATGAACATGTGATTCCAATTTTTCCTATTCCTTGGAAAGATTCATTCAACCAATCAGTAATTTCTATCACCATCAAATGTTACTTCCTTCTGATATAGATTATCTATTACACAGGTCATTCTACAAGCATTTCTCTGTTACCTCATTGCTACTTGAGATGAAAGGTCTTTTTTCTGGGAGAATAGAAAGGAGAGGAGAATGGAGAGCACAAAAGACGATCACTTTATTTATAAAATGTAGATCATATCATTTTTATAACTACTCAATATTGTCAGTTCCTTATAATTATTTTTTTAATCAGAGCATGAGGGTCATTTGGAAGCACACGTCCTTTTTTCTTTCCATGTTCATAGCTAATAATTATGTATACCAAAGGACTCAAAGGTAATCTATAAGAATATCATGATTTGAGAAAACATTAATTACTTTAGCTTTCTATTGTTTAAACCCAACTATAAATTTATATAACTGTGTCAAGGCGGTTCAAATGCATCCTCAATGAAATGGAGCATCCGCAATAAGGTCAAGGGACGAGTTACATATACATGTCCAACGGCATATTTCCAAGCAAACATGATAATATACATGACGAACATGTATACGTATATGCCTTGCCCTTGAATTTACATGAAATTTGCATAAACCCTATCCCATATTGAGTAGATGATATGCTTCCTATTTAAGAAGCTCAAGAAGAAATGAGCTAGACTGCCACTGCTTATTGGAAATTTTCCATTCAATCACCCCTCTCCACCTTAAAGGGCTTATTTAGTCCACAGGAAAAATAGAATGGAATGAACAATAAAATGAAAAAGGTGATATTGAGGACCAAAAGTAAGACTCGCGTCCTTACTGTAAAACTGTAATAAAAAAGGATGATAGGAATTGTTGAATAACAACTATAAAGGTATAATCGACAATGAATTGAAAAGGAAACATCTTTGCTCCCATATATCAAACGAACATTGAATAGAATGAGATTTCAAAGAGCATAAGACAAATTGCAGAAAACTTGAAAGCTTGTAATATGCAACTTAGCAATGTCTCACATAATATATTTTAGGTTTCCATGCAAAAAGAAATTAGACGATGATCATTTCCAGAAATTTCGATTGCTAGATGAAATTTTAATGCCACTTTCATGAAAAGAATGCAATAGATTATCAAGCATTGAATGGAAACTTGAGTCAATAACCGTTCATTCAACTCTGAACTCCATTAACTGCAGATAGCATGTAGCTTTAACTAGT
Source organism: Neltuma alba (assembly GCF_004799145.2). NCBI lineage: Eukaryota > Viridiplantae > Streptophyta > Magnoliopsida > Fabales > Fabaceae > Neltuma > Neltuma alba. The sequence goes on along the minus strand of NW_021632377.1, from coordinate 346,906 downwards.
TATCTTATTATACAGGCTACAATAGGCATTTTAGAACCAAATTGGTCCATTTGGCAATCCTAACCATGAGGTGTTCTTCAGCAAAGCATGCTAAATTATTATGGCATTTGCAAGAAACAGCTGTAGCCTTTTATTTCCAGCACAATTAAGAAGAAAGCACTTCATTGTTGCGGTTACTCATAACATAAGCTCCCACCTAATACCAAGCCCTCAATCAAATTGGCAGGATGCACTTTCAAAAAGGTTCGTACAAACATTAAAAGATTATGTGTGATATGATATGTATGTTTTTTTTCCAAATAATTTCTTGCAGCGGATGCTAATGACTAAATAAAACAACTCGACCCAACACTGCTTCAGGGTAACCAACCAAACAACGATTGAGCTGCATTTATATTTGTCAACAATTACCCTGAGTGTGTATTTTCAAAATGAATAAATCGATAGCACTGCTGATGACAAATGTCTGAAGCATGACACATTACCTTGGGGAGAACTGCATTTGTTTTTAAGATCAGCACATTTCTGAATCCGGAAAAAATCAATTATCTTCTTCTGAGAAAAACCTAAAATTGAAAAGAAATGCAAGGGCATTGCCACATTTATCGACTCCCAAGGCAAACGGCTTTAGCAGGCATGTTTCCTGCGGCAGCAAAATGGAAAAGCGAAAACAAAAACCAACCAAAACAACAAAACCCCTACTTCTTACTCTCTTCTCGCCCGAACACTTAGGGCAGAGCCATGATCCAATAGGAACTCTAACAGCAATGGGCCTCACGCATTTCATATGGAAGCCTTTATCGCATTTATCACACAGAAGCAGCTCGTCCGGGCGTTCACCAGAGCCACATTGGTCACACAACACGTCGCTGTAATCATCCCTCTCAACAACAGCATACCGAGCCTTGGCCATTATCTCGGTCAATGACTTATACTTCTTGACCGGAGGGGAGGCCGGCGGCAACGACTGGCGCGGAGCCTGGGTACGGCGGCTGAAGCCGATAAGCCTCTGAGCCGCCGCCGGGGAGTCGGCCGGAGCCATACGTTACGGACAGATGGGGAATTTAGGGAGTAGTGGAGGGCAGAATCGGAATCAAAGGCTCCCAGAGAGAGAGAGCTCTCTAGAGGAAGACGAGAATGGAGCAAAAATACTTTCTCATATTTGGTGCCTCTCTCTCGCGGGAGAGTGGCATTGACGAAAGGGGGTCAGTGCTAGGTGCGCTGAGGTGGACAATTCTCATTGGCTATGCTAACGTGCGCCCACAATGCGCACGGAATTTCATGCGTGCACCACGCGCACTGTTACGACTTGGGAGTCTCCTTCTCTGTTATAAGCCGTTCTGATTCTAATTGCCACAAGACCAAAATGGGCTTCTTCTCCAGCGTTGTTCAACGTATCCTTTTTTATTTTGGTAATTTCCAGTTCCCACGGAGAAATTTATATTATTTATTCAAAAAATAATAATCAGTGAATAATGTCAAGACCAATATAAATAAATAGGTCAAGTTCGTTGAATTCATCTGATTTCGTCGAAGCTTCTATTTTTGGTGAATGCATGGTGGATGTTAATTAATTGTAATTTTTGAATAACAAAGTTGTATTTTTTTTAATCATTAGTGGAAATTTTATTTGCTGTTATATTTTATATGTGGTATTAAAACTCAATTTTGGTCCACCAATTAGGACAATAAACCGTCCAATCAAGCTGGTCAGGGCAGAAATTTTAAATAAATTGAGTGGCTTGAATTTTATTATATTTTTTCTTCATTAAACTTAAAACCACATCATATAAATAGCAGCATAGTATATTTATATTTTAATATTTTTTGTTGGATTACTTATGATTTATACATGAATATTCTATTTATTTCTAGACTAACATTTTTTATTTAAATATTATTTTTTATAGCTGGATATAAATATTTTTACATATTTTGATTAAATTACATTATTTTAATTACAATTAGATGGGCACTAATTTGGTCAAATAAGAACTTGTTTGGTTTCTTGTTTTGAAAACAATTTTTTGTTTTTAAAAGCAGAAAAAAAACTTTGTTTGACAATTTGTTTTCAGTTGATTGTTTTAAAAAACAAAAAAAAACAATAATATGTTTTTAAAAACTGAAAAACTAGAACACCTTTTACATGCTTTCTTGTTTTTATTTTTGTCTTTTTTGTTTTGAAAAATTAGAAAAATCTTCTTCTCTTCTCCTCTACTACTGATTACTTATCACTATCGGTGATAACTACCACTTGTCAAAGTGCAATTTTTTATATGTTTTTTTTCAAATGTGATTTTTTAAAAATTATTTTCCAAACAATTTTTTTTTTGTTTTCAAAACTTGTTTTTAAAAACAATTTTATAGAATTGTTTTGAGAATAAAAAAAAAAACAAAACCAAGCAGGTGCTAAATCACCGATCCTTAAATCACTTTCTCCATATATATAATAACTGGCATTTTGAGTACCTTGTTGCTTGCCATCACTAATTATGTTTCTTTTTGCAATGATTTTGAATTATTGTTTGTAGTTGAATACTTACCCTTCTGACATGGCAAATTTTAGAATGCTGCAATTTAAAAAAGAAAACTAAGATTGTTCCGGCAAGAACAAAAACAACATGCAGGATTTATATCAGATAATTCATATACAGTTATGATTTTTTGGGAGGGATGAATTGATTTGTTAACATGTAGTTAGAATATCTTAGCTTTGATCAATTTTAAGAAGAAATTCCCTCCGGTTAATAAAAGACCTAATTAACTAGTTTGAGTAACTTAAGAATGTTAGTTAAATTAGCTAATATTATATGTTTTTTAAAAATATTTTAAGTATCTTTTTTAATTTCCTCCCTTCCTTCCTCCCTCTCTTACTCGATTATTATTAGAAAAATGTAAATAAAGTTAATTTTAAAAAAATGATAAACACATAAAATAGGTTTTATATATAAGACTAAGTACTAGAGTTTTTTTTTTTTGATAATACTAAGTACTAGAGTTTTAATTCTTTCTTTAGAACAAGTTATGTTGTTATCCATGCTCCTTATTACTTTCACATAGAAAGCGAGTTCTCGTCTTATTGCCTTATCTTACAATATAATCATTCAATTTTTTGTTCTTCTTCCTTTGAAAAAAAACAACAGAATATGAATATACTACTATAACCACTTACTAAGGGCATTCCACAATGTGAAATATAAGTTAGGAAGAAATTTGAAGATTACAAATGTTTGGATTGTCGTTCGGTGTAAATAAACTTACGCTATAAACTAACTTTTTTTCCAACGCTTCAAAGAGCAAGGAATGAACATGCATTGGACAATGTGAAACATAAGTTAGAAAGAAATTGGGATAAGTTGCGCCTAGCACCCCGAACTATTTACCCAGGTACGTCCAGTGACCTAAAGTAATTTTGGGTGTATCCAATGTCCTAAACTAATTAAAATGGTGCGTCCATATTCCAGACTAACAGAAATGTTATGTTTAACTGTTACTTTCCTGGCTTGGCTTAAAGTTGACCCCAAATATTCTAAATGCCAGACATATAGACATTTGATGTGTATTATTCTTACTCAAAATTGAATTTATTTCCTTCCTCTTCTTCTAAATAAATTGACTTTTAAGTAAGAATAATACACATCGGGTGCCTGTGTGTCTGCCATGTAGAATATCTGGGGTCAACTTTAAGCCGAGTCAGGAAAGTAACAGTTAAACATAACATTTCTGTTAGTCTAGGATATGGACGCACCATTTTAATTAGTTTAGGACACTGGATACACCCAAAATTACTTTAGGCCACTGGACGCATCTGGATAAATAATTTAGAGTGCTGGACGCACCTTAACCCAAAGAAATTTAGAGATAACAATTCATGTCTTTTTTTTTTTTGAGTTATAAAGGAGTGGGTTCGAACCCGCAACACACACACCACTCCGCCAAACGGCCAGTGGTAACAATTCATGTTTTTTGAATCATGATTAAGTTAGAAAAAAAAAATATTAATACAGAAGAAAGTGAGGTTTAAATATATATCTTTTAAGATTTATGATTGTAATTGTTCTTTTATACAACTTCTTAATTAGGGCATACTCTGTCTCGTACTTGTATAAATAAGACCCTTTCTAAAAAGAAAACAATGATTAAATATATAAATCACTAGTTGGATTATTAATCAACTCTTTTTAAGTAGTACCTGCATTATAATTTATGGGGAGAGTCTACTATAATTTTTCTCTATGATCTTAAATATGGTTTTTTTTTTGTGAAAAAACTTATTTTAAGATAAAATTAGTAGGTCAACTTCCTCTTTTTAAATTGAGTAAAACTAGAAACTTCTCCCTCGTTTGAAATTTCATTACACTGCATTATTTTAGGCATTAATATTAGAGTATTAACATATATTAATATCCCAATTGATAGATATTATTAAGTAAATTTTTCATAAAAATATTCTTAATCTGACTAGACTCATTTTTAAACGAACTGAGCATTACGGGATTTAAAGCATAAAGTTGATTGATCAATGATTGGTGATTAAAATAGTTAGGACCAAACAAATTTTAGTAAAATAGTTAAAAATGAAAAATAATAGAAATCCGAGGAAATAATACCATTGAATTGGAATTAAATATTGCTTACAACAATCAGAAATAATTTTCTCACACACACACACGAGATTCAAAACATTGAATTTTCTTAAAGAACGAATTTCTTTCGCTCAATCTTTCACTATCTGTTGGTTATCCTAAGTATTCTAACTTCAGTAACTTCACGTCCAATGAAATTATGTTCGAATTACCCACCGTAGATTCAAAAATTAAATCATAATAATTAATACTTGTGGTTGTTATAAGTTGTATATAAATGGCAGTTCCAAAATTAAAATTCATATGTTAAATATTAATCATTTGAAGGAGAAATCCATAACAAACTAAATTATGTAATCTGAAATTCATCACAATATATATATAATCATACTTGATTAATTATTTTTCCGTCATAAAGTTTGAAAAACTCGTATAGTTCAGTTCAATGTATAGTTCATCATAAGATTGTTATAAGTTGTTCCTTAAATTTAAGGCCATTTGCCAGAAAGATATATGAATTGTACTGTTTTTTTAAATTATAAATTTTGCATTGAAAACAAATATTTTTGTCTTTATTTTTTTAGTTTAATATATTTTAAATAATTTTATATTGTATGGGATAATATATCAAAAAAAATTATTTCCTAAAACACAAAAGTGCCTTTTTTTACATGGTTTCTAAACATCACGTATTAAAATTTTGATATTATATATAGATATACAGGCATAGAGTATTTTCATAAGTTGAGTCCTAACAAGTTATCAACATTATGTCAAGTAGGTGTGGGTGAAAGACAACTAAAAAACTTAACAGATATTTGCTATAAATAACTAATTTAATTAATGTTTTTAATCTTTTTAAATTAGTTATCTAGCTTTTATATTGAGATTTTATATTTAAGACCAAATCTGACCCTCAACTAGTTCGTATATTTAGTACATGAGGTAGTATCTTATTTCTCATCATTATATGTAAATGTAAAAATTAAATGAAAATTATTGCCCGTTTACATTTTACTCACTGTTTTTTATATTTGAAAAATCTTTTTTTTTATCGTCACATTTCTGCACAGGGAAAGCTTAAAAATAATTAATTCAAATGAAGCAAAGTTCGTCGGAGGAAGGAGGAAAAAATTATGAACATAAAATACTACCTCCAGTCTTATTTATAAGATTTAATTTGTAGTCCATAAATAAAGTGTTAAGTGTTATAAATAATATCAGAGGTAGTATTTATGCTTTTGGTAGAAGATTCATGCTCGTTTTATACTCCTCGTTTGCCGTCAAAGTGTCAATCGAAAGCAATCGTTGCCGTGTTTAATTGTCAATGATTAAATATATAAATCACTAGTTGGATTATTAATCAACTCTTTTTAAGTAGTACCTGCATTATAATTTATGGGAGAGTCTACTATAATTTTCTCTATGATCTTAAATATGGTTTTTTTTTTTGTGAAAAAACTTATTTTAAGATAAAATTAGTAGGTCAACTTCCTCTTTTTAAATTGAGTAAAACTAGAAACTTCTCCCTCGTTTGAAATTTCATTACACTGCATTATTTTAGGCATTAATATTAGAGTATTAACATATATTAATATCCCAATTGATAGATATTATTAAGTAAAATTTTTCATAAAAATATTCTTAATCTGACTAGACTCATTTTTAAACGAACTGAGCATTACGGGATTTAAAGCATAAAGTTGATTGATCAATGATTGGTGATTAAAATAGTTAGGACCAAAAAATTTTAGTAAAATAGTTAAAAATGAAAAATAATAGAAATCCGAGGAAATAATACCATTGAATTGGAATTAAATATTGCTTACAACAATCAGAAATAATTTTCTCACACACACGCACGAGATTCAAAACATTGAATTTTCTTAAAGAACGAATTTCTTTCGCTCAATCTTTCACTATCTGTTGGTTATCCTAAGTATTCTAACTTCACGTCCAATGAAATTATGTTCGAATTACCCACCGTAGATTCAAAAATTAAATCATAATAATTAATACTTGTGGTTGTTATAAGTTGTATATAAATGGCAGTTCCAAAATTAAAATTCATATGTTAAATATTAATCATTTGAAGGAGAAATCCATAACAAACTAAATTATGTAATCTGAAATTCATCACAATATATATATAATCATACTTGATTAATTATTTTTCCGTCATAAAGTTTGAAAAACTCGTATAGTTCAGTTCAATGTATAGTTCATCATAAGATTGTTATAAGTTGTTCCTTAAATTTAAGGCCATTTGCCAGAAAGATATATGAATTGTACTGTTTTTTTAAATTATAAATTTTGCATTGAAAACAAATATTTTTGTCTTTATTTTTTTAGTTTAATATATTTTAAATAATTTTATATTGTATGGGATAAATATATCAAAAAAAATTATTTCCTAAAACACAAAAGTGCCTTTTTTACATGGTTTCTAAACATCACGTATTAAAATTTTGATATTATATATAGATATACAGGCATAGAGTATTTTCATAAGTTGAGTCCTAACAAGTTATCAACATTATGTCAAGTAGGTGTGGGTGAAAGACAACTAAAAAACTTAACAGATATTTGCTATAAATAACTAGTTTAACTAATGTTTTTAATCTTTTTAAATTAGTTATCTAGCTTTTATATTGAGATTTTATATTTAAGACCAAATCTGACCCTCAACTAGTTCTTATATTTAGTACATGAGGCAGTATCTTATTTCTCATCATTATATGTAAATGTAAAAATTAAATGAAAATTATTGCCCGTTTACATTTTACTCACTGTTTTTTATATTTGAAAAATCTTTTTTTTTATCGTCACATTTCTGCACAGGGAAAGCTTAAAAATAATTAATTCAAATGAAGCAAAGTTCGTCGGAGGAAGGGGAAAAAATTATGAACATAAAATACTACCTCCAGTCTTATTTATAAGATTTAATTTGTAGTCCATAAATAAAGTGTTATAAATAATATCAGAGGTAGTATTTATGCTTTTGGTAGAAGATTCATGCTCGTTTTATACTCCTCGTTTGCCGTCAAAGTGTCAATCGAAAGCAATCGTTGCCGTGTTTAATTGTCAATGACCTTCGTTTTCACTCTTCACATTTGTAAATTATAATTAATTATTCATAAAAAATTTTCCCAGTCTCTAGAAATATTTATTTTTTTCAACTCCCATTTCTCTCGTCATTTTCCATTAAGATATATCTATTTTCATTTATATATATTCTTCTGGTTCTTGATATAAAGCATATTTAACTAATTGATTAAATTAATAAACTAGATAAATTAGCTAATTATAAGTAATATGATTTTTTTTTCTAAAACACTATAATCATTTTTTTTTAATATTCTCTATCTCTTATACTTAATTACGATCGACAGAGTATCGAAGAAGAGTAATTTAAGAAAAAAATGATAAGTAAAAAAATAGATATTATATTTAGAACTAAAAATAACTCAATAACTAGATCTTATATTAAAGATACAGGAAGAATATATTAGTATCATTTATGACGCAGCAAAAAAGAATCTTCTCTTATTAGAAGCAAAATTCCAAAATAAGAGAAACTTCAACCGACAATTCTAGACGATGATGCAGACACAACATATAGCACGTTTGCCTCAATATATATGCTTCTTTTTTTTTTTTTTGGACTCACAATATATATGCTTCTAGAAATGGAGAAATTGCTCAGAATGCTCTCTCTATATGTATAAATTATGGTCCATCCGAACAAAATAACCCAAAAGTTGAATCCCTGTTGATAACAATTATACGTTTTGCCTGACTAATATTTATTCCTATATTATATTGTAAATAAGGGATAATTTCATTTAAATTGAATAGACATAATAAAATTCAAATTTAGGCTTACATTTTGAATAAATCCCTGATCAGGCCAAGCTACCTAATTAGAGATTTATAAATATTATTAAAAGTCTAAAATACCCTTTTGTGATTATAATATGAGTTTTGCTTTTATATTTTTTCCCTCACAAATTCTTTTCATGAAAATTTTTTTGCCGGATTTTTCTTAAATTTGAAAATAGTAAATTTATACTAGATGACAAGAAATCACAACATAATTATTTATTCATGTTAATAATTACTCCAATACCATTATCAATTAACAGTATAGGTCACTAATAGATTTTAACTTTGGATGACTTTAATTTCTGCTCAGTTTTGATATTGATCCATCTTCCATATACTTAATTATATACACACACACAGTTTTTTTTATTAAACACTTATATTTTTTAACTGAACATACGCACATTTAAGAATAAAAAACTTATACAGATAACAAACATTTTAGAAATTTTGAATTAAGAACTGTCCTATAATTTATTATTTTCATATTTCAGGAAAAAAAATTGTAAGAAAGAAAAATATAAAAATATCGGCTCATATTTTAATTATAAATAGGTATTTTGGTCTTTTAATAATATTTGTCAATTGTCCTAATTAAGAATTTATTCAAAGTAAAGATCTGATTTTAAATTTTATTATTTTAACTGAATTTAAATGGGATTCTCCCCGTAAATAAACATATCTCACCATAATTATATATTTATTATTTAATTTGGATGAAAACTTACATCATATTTATTGAAATAATATTTAAAATTATATTTTTAATGTTCAAATTAAATACATAGTATATTAAACACACACACACACACACACATTCAAATTTTCTCATTGTGAAGAAAAACATAAAACATTGTCAATAGCTGGAAACGGCGACAAAGAGCATCGTCGTTTCGCTTAAATATCGTTGACTAAAACATGCGGTGACTGCTGACTGGTCTTTTAGTCAACATCCTCTTTCCGGTCAATAATTAGCCGTCTATTATCTGAATATTATTATTGATACTACTTTATTAATTCTATTTTTATCTTCCAGGAAATCAAGATTATTTATCTGTAATTTTCTCCTTCTTCATCCTCCCCGTCTCTCTCTCTTCCCCCCGTCCCTCCCTCCCTCTAGCCTGGAATACTGATACTGAATTACTGAATCGCAAATCTTCTTCTATCTGATCAACCGTCAAATATGAACTTACCAGGGGATTCTGCCGGCGGAAGCACACCACCATCGTCCAAGAAGCAGCTTCAACTCCAGGGGCCTCGTCCGCCTCCTCTTAGAGTCAGCAAAGAATCTCACACAATCAAGAAACCACCGCTGCCACCACATGCCGCCGCTCACCAACCTCCCCGCCCCGCGCCTGACGCTGACGATTCCGGCCAGCAGCGGCAACCGGTGATTATCTATTCCGTGTCTCCTAAAGTCATTCGTGTTCCCGTCAGCGACTTCATGGACGTCGTCCAGCGTCTGACCGGGCTACACTCCAGCAGCGAGCAGGCGTCTGGATCCGGAGCTATTTCACCTGCGGCGAAGCTGGCTTCGATAGAAAAACGAGCCCATCGGAGAAGGAAAGATCACGGAGCTCCGGAAACGACGCGATGGCTGAATTGGAAGGATTGGAAATGGGCCAGTTCCCGGGAATTTTGTCTCCAACGCCGGCGAATTTAGGGCAGATATCGCCGGATTATTTCCTATCGGCCGCTGAAACGCAGCCGTTTTTGCATGATTTGAGCTCGTTTTGGTCAGTAAACAGCTTCATGGGGAGCCCGTCGGGATTGCTGTCGGCGAGCATAGTGTCGCCATTGGCGTCGCCGGATGTGTTCCGTCTCTTTGACTAGGAATTTTGGTACCGATTTTTTCTCTTAGCTGGTTGGTAGAAGGCAAAGAATTTATATTTATTATTCAACATTCTTCACTTCCATATAAAAGGGGGGAAAAAAATCACTCTGGCGGAATTCTGTGTACATTTTGTGCCAAAATCTGTGCAAAAGAACTTTAATATTTGTTTTGTCCATGAAACAACGACGAACTTGTGGAATGCTCAAATTATGGGTTTGCCTGGTTTTCTTGTCCCTGCCAGAATTCATTTGTATCATTTTCAGTTTCTAAAGCGGTTTTTTCTTTTTAACATATTTTGGACTCTTGCTCTTATAAGTTTTATATGACTTCCATGTTATTCCCATTTGTTTATTTATTTTCTTATCCTAATTTTAATTTTGGAGAAAATGACATTTAAAGCCTGAAAGCCATATAATCCCAACTGAAGATGACCAATGGCGGATTATCACAGAAGTTCACATAAGTTTATTACTATCACATTTGGGAGTAAATGGGTGCCCCAAATAAAGCATTTCAAGTGGCCAAATTTGGGAAATTACCTCACTGTTCCTTTTTCGATAAAGGAAATTACCTCACTAACCAAGACATAACAATGAGAAGCTAAAATTCATGAAAATGGATGCCACTAGTTAAATTATTCTTGTCAGTTTCTTATAATGGAAGTTGTCATTACTTAAATATTCGTAGTCTTTGTTCATTGAGTTTTCAGTCACACTTGATAAATTCATGAAAATAGTTTTCACCTATTAAAATGTTCTTACCATTTATCATAGTACAACTTGTCATTGTTTAAATGGAGGTAATCATTTCAACTTCTTCCTCTACTTTATTTGTAAGCTTTAAGGTATAGTTTATTTTATAAGCTTTAATTTGGGCTTATCTTAATATTTAATATATATATTTTTTTAATGTTGCTCTTAATTAGTTCTCTTTTATCATTTTTTAAAGATATTTTTCTTCATCTTTTTCCTCATTTATTATAAGGACATATTTAAAAATAAAATATATTTATAACATATTTATTACTTTAAGCTAATTTTAGATAATTATTTGTTATTCATGAATTTGTTATTTGAAGTTTATAATAAGAATAGAAGGGGGTAATACTTAATAAACTAACAAACTGAAATTTATGAAAGTAATCGTAGTTAGTTAAGAGTAATCGTAGTTAGTTAAGTATCATCCATTACCAAAGTTTTTATATGAGTAACAAGATTCAAACTCATAACCTTATGGGTTATGAGTTAACCCTTTATCAATTTGGCCAATTCTTATTGGCTATAAGGAACTTAAAAGAAAGTCTAAAATTGAAAATAAAATTTAAATATCAGGTCAGAGTTCGTTTGTTCGGTGTTCAAAAAGGCCCTAAGGCCCAGCCCAACGGCAAACTAGATAGGCGACCTCCAAAGGCCACTTGTCCTCTCAAATCGAAGACAACTATATATAAACGCATTGAACCAACGTCTATCTCTCTCTCTCTCTGTTTTTTTTTGACCAGCAGCATTGAACCAGCGTCTCTGCTCTTTCAAAATTCTTGTAACTGCATCCTAAAATTTTGCATTTTCCCCCCGCGCTAAATAACACGATTCAATTCATAATTCATAAATATTGGAGGGATATTGGTAAAAATCATCTAATGAAAATTTTAAGAATATATGCCAAAAAATAATTGAGATGATTTGTAAATGTGAAAGTTTTACTTCTAAAAATTAAAATATTATGAAAACAATTAAAATAATACATTGCAGAGAAGTGTGAGATAAAGAACGCTCTGCATCATTTGTTCCATCTCAGCTATTACGGTGCACATAAATGTCACAAAACTTGGTAATTATCATGAATTATTTTATCATTAAAAATAAAGAATGAAAAAATATAGAATGTTGGCAACTTATGCATCCATTACATTATCGGAGTTATCTTGACTTAATTGACATTTAATATACAATTAAGTCCTAAGAAATGAATATAATTACTATAACAATTGAGCAGCTTGCAATGATAAGTTTCAGAATAATAAGAAATAATAAATCTTCGTTTGTCATTGAAACTTTTTTATAGTTATTTCTTTTTTATAACAGTCTATTATAATTCTCCCTTCTAAATTTTGTTAGAGTATGAGATTGTATTTTCAATTTTTTGTGAATACAACAGGATTAAATTTTATTTACATACTTATATTACATTTTATAGACCACGATTAAAAAGTCAGCATACTACCGTCAGGAGCCAATAGATTGCTGGCTCAAAACAGCTTGTTGACGGAGCTGATGAACGAAGGGGAAGATTGTGATGGAGAATTGACGAAAGGAGGAGGACACTAATTTCGGCCTTTAACGAGAAAATCTGAGTCTGACAAAAGGATTTCAATATTGAAATAAGAAACCAAGTCAAAGTTTAGCCTTTAAAATCTAAATATCAAACTAAAATAAAAATATCTGTTATTTGTTCACGTATTTTAAAATAAATTAACCACACATCTTAAAACCCAAAAGAAAAAAAACCATTGGACTTTCAAAATCAATTACAGCCTATCTTTTCAAAATTAAACCAGTGAAAAAGCAGGGAATACTGCTAATTTTAAATTTTAATTTATTTTCAGTCTAAATGAATACTATGCTTTTAATTACCTCGAAAGAATTATTACGACAGACAATTTGTAATCGATCAGCTCTCAAATATTAGATTATGCTGCCGCCAAACATAGAAGTCTTTTGTTTTTTTGACCATAGGCCGAACAAAAAAGTCTTGTATCGTTGTATTTAGGATTAATTTATGAATATGCTAGCTAGGTTTATTTTTATATGTGACTTTCTATTATTAATAATCATCTAATAGAATTTTGAAGTCGTATCTAGATGCCAGTTTGACTGGGGACTTGAATATAATCAATTTAAGTAAATAGATGCCAGTTTTATCTTTCATGAAAATGATCTAAATTTTAAAAATAAAAAAAGAAACTTCCTTTAAACAATGTAGAGCATTGTCTCAACTTTGAATGCTTTGGTTAATAATAATACAACTGTAGAAAAAACTGGCAGTGATTTTCTCAAGTGAAACAAGTAGAAACTAGAAATGCAGGATAAAATGTCAGAAAATCAAGTAGAAAAAAGATAATAATAAGACATACTGAAGCGAAACAAGAGAGAAGTGTCTGATGAAAGAATATTGGTCACATTTGGAGCAGTTTATAAGTACTTTTTAATCATAATTTACTAAATACGAAGTAAGTATGTAAAAGAAGTTTTGTTCTAATTTAGATAAAATATGCTTATAATTGATTTTAATCATGATGGTAAACAGGGCCAAAAGCAAATTACGATATTCCCTTTTTACCGTCCTCCCACAGAAGCGCCGGCTCTAGAGTAGTTGATTCCGATACCCAAATTTTGATTTTCCGATCAAGTATCCAACATGAAACCTCCGGGAAATTCCGCCGACGGAGGAACACCACCGTCGTTCCAGAACCAACTTCAACTCAAAGGGACTGGGCAGCCACTGCATGCCGCCGGCGGGAGAAGAACACTGCCGTCGACGTGGCAGAGTCAACTTCGAATCCAAGAGCCTCGCCAACCTCCTTTTACGGTCAACGACGAACCACGCATTATCAGGGAACCATCATTGCCACTATACTCTGCCGGCGGAAGAACAGTGTCACCGTCCTCGCACAATCAACTTCAACACCAAAGGCCTCCTCAACGTCCCCTCAGAGTCAACCAAGAATCCCACATTATCAAGAAACCAACGTCGTCTCAGAAGCAGCCTCAACTCCGACGGCCTCCCCAACCTCCTCTTAGAATCGGCCAAGAATCTAACGTTTTCAGGGAACCTTCACTGCCACTGCATGCCGCCGATGGAAGAACACCATCGTCGTTGTGGCAGGGTCATCAACTTCAAATACAAGAGCCTCGCCAACCTCCTCTTAGGGTCAGCAACGAATCACTCGTTATCAGGGAACCATCACTGACACTGAACTCCGCCGGCGGAAGAACAATGTCACCGTCCTTGCATAATCAACCTCAACAGCAAAGACCTCATCAACATCCCCTCAGAGTCAACCAAGAATCCCACACTATCAAGAAAGCATCTTCGTCTCAGAACGAGCCTCAACTCCGACGGCCTCCCCAACCTCCTCTTAGAATCGGAAAAGAATCCAACATTATCAAGGAGTCATCACTGTCATTACTTGCCGCGGGCTCCGCTCAGCAAAGTCCTTACCGTATGCCGGAGGTGGCCAGAAGACAGCAGAAGGAACCAGTGATAATCCAAGAAGAAGAAATCAAAATCATTCGTTGTGACCCCAAAGATTACGCAAACTTAGTCCAGCGCCTTACCGGGCTAGAGTGCTCCGAGACGGACGGAGACGTTTTGCCGGCGGTGAACGTGGCTTCCATAGAAAAGACAAGCCCAAGAAACAAAGACAAACGGCGCAGGACTGAAGGTGACACGATGACCGAATTGGAAGGATTGGAAGTGGGGCAGTTCCGGGTCAAGGAGTCATCACTGTCATTACTTGCCGCGGGCTCCGCTCAGCAAAGTCCTTACCGTATGCCGGAGCGGGCTCCGCTCAGCAAAGTCCTTACCGGATGCCGGAGGTGGCCAGAAGACAGCAGAAGGAACCAGTGATAATCCAAGAAGAAGAAATTCAAATCATTCGTTGTGACCCCAAAGATTACGCAAACTTAGTCCAGCGCCTTACCGGGCTAGAGTGCTCCGAGACGGACGGAGACGTTTTGCCGGCGGCGAACGTGGCTTCCATAGAAAAGACAAGCCAAGAAACAAAGACAAACTGCGCAGGACTGAAGGTGACACGATGACCGAATTGGAAGGATTGGAAGTGGGGCAGTTCCGGGGATTATCATCACTCACTCCGACAACATTAACATCAATAACACCGGAACGTCCGGTGGTCCCAAAAACGCAGCCGTTCGTGCATGATCTGTTTCGGTCTAACAATAGCTTCAATGGAAGCTCATCAGGTGGAGTCGTCGATCATGGCGTTGCCATTGGGACAATCAGCACTAACGTTGCCAACAGAGGCAGCACATTATTCTCTCTCACACATCCCAAACACAGTGCCGCTCATGGATGAAAATAACTTATTAGGAAGCTCATCAGTATTGCCAGCGTCCAGCATGAGTTCGTCATCGGGCATATCATCACCGGTGGCACCAACTTTAGCATCAAATAAGATACCGCTCATGCATGATATGAGTCCATTATGGTTGGAAAATAGCTTCTTGGGAAGCCGCTCGGGGTTGCAGCCAGCGAGCATGGCATCATCGCTGGATATACCATCATCGACGTCACCAAGTTTTGCAATGGCAACAGCATACGGTTTATCTCAGGTCCCAAACACGGTGCCGCTCACAAACAATGTGAGACCATTCGTGTCGGAAGATAGCTTCCTGGGAAGCTCATCATCTGCGTTGCCATCGTCGAGCATGGTGTCGTCATCAGGAATATCACCGGTGACACCAATTGTAGCGCCAGATACGACACCGTTCATGCATGATGTGAGCTCGCTATGGTTGGAAAATAGCTTCCTGGGAAGCTCATCGGGATTAATGCCACCAAGCATGGTGTCGCCGCTGGATACATCATTATCACCGGCAGCACCATATGATTTCTCGCAGGTCCCAAACACAGTACCGGTCATGGACAATGTGAGCCCATTTATGTCGGAAAACATCTTATTGGGAAGTTCGTCCGGATTACAGTCACCGAGCATGGTGTCGCAATCAGAAATATTATCACCAGTGACGCAGATCTTAGCTTCAAACATGGTGACGACCATGCATAATCTGAGCCCATTATGGTCGGAAAATAGCTTATTGGGATGCCCATCGAGCATAGTGTCGCCACCGGGGCTATCATCACCGGCGTTACCAACTTTAGCACCAGTCTTACCAGACTTGATCCCAGAAACAGAGCCATTCATGCAGGATTTGGGCCCTCTATGGTCAGATGAAGATGAGGAATTCATGCAGGATTTGCGCCGGTTATGGTCAGAAGAAGATGACTTCTTTGGAAGCCCATCGAGACTTCAGCCGTCGAGCATAGCGTCGCCGCCGGGAATATCATCATCAGCGTCACCAAGTTTAGCTACTGTCTTACCAGACACCGTCCCTGAAACAGAGCCATTCATGCAGGATACGGACCCGTTATGGTCAGAAGGAGATGGCTTCTTGGTAAGCCCATCGAGACTTCAGCCGTCGAGCATAGTGTCGCCGTGGGGAATATCAGCACCGACGTTACCAACTTTAGCACCTGTTTTTCCAGAGTCAGTCCCAGAAACAGAGCCATTAACGCAGGATTTGATGAGCCCATTGTGGTCAGAAAGCTTCTTGGGAAGCCCATCGAGTCTGCAGCCGTCGAGCATAATTTCACCACCGGGAATATCATCGCCGCCGTCGCCAACTTTAACGCCGATAGTTCCACAGACGGTCCCGGGAACGGAGACGTTCATGCAGGATTTGAGCCTGCTTTGGTCAAAAAATAACTTCACAGGATGGCCATCGGCAAACACAGCGTCCCCCTCATCTCCTCCCGCGTATCCGGAGGTGCTGGATCCTTGGAACTAGGAAATTCGGAACCATTTTTTAATATTATTTGATAGGCAGAGAATTTAATATTCTTCACTCACTGACAGTATATATACGAACCCTCTTCACTCACTGCCTGTCTCTAATGTATATACACAAGTCAGAATATCCCGCATTGTTCTGTAATTCTCAATTCTTTCTATTTGCTTATTTCTATCTATCTTTCTTTCCTTCTTTGATCTTTGTTTTAAGAATGTTTTTTATTAGTTGGTAATTTTCTGGCAACAAAAGTTCATTGATATTTTTCTTTATCGGTTCTTTGGTTTTAACTTGTGTTTTTAGCAAAGCTGTTTTGTTTATAAATATTTGATTGTGCTCCCTCCTCCTTCATTTATGTTCACGAGGCAGATGCATTTGTATATTAACGGGTGACAGAAGAGGTAAATTTATTTTTGCATGAAATTATACCCCATATTATTATACTTAGTATAAGCGCTATTTTTTTTTTTGGTCAGTAGTATAAGCGCTAATTAAGGAGTTAATATTTATTCTATATATAAGACCTATTTTACAAATTTATCAATCTTCTTTTAGATTAATCCTATTGATATTTCCCCGATAATAATTAAGTAAGAGAGGAAAGGAGGGAATTAAGAAAGATACTTAGGGTGTTTAAAAAAAATCATATTAACTAATTTAATTAATATCTTTAATCTATTTAAGATAGTTAATTAGATCTTATATTAAGTATTGAAGGATCAATTAGGAGTTAGCATCCCATTAAAATGAAAAATGCTGCAAGTCTATATGAATGGCAAATATAATGACGAATTGACGACTGATTTTGCTTTACAGATTATGTAATGTGTGTGTGTGTGTGTGTGTGTGTGTCCATGATTCAGTTACTCTTATGTACAAAACAGTAATTTAATTGATTTGGCATGAGTTTGATATGTCAGAAGAATAAAAAGAAAAGAAATAGTCATGCAAGTTGAGTCATTGATGATAATTTCGTATTTTATATTTTTCTCGCCTTATTATATTTCACAAAGGAAAAATTCTCAAAGAAAGGAAAGTGATAGCCCATTAACCTTAACATGTGTAGCCCAACAATTCAAGTATTTGAAAAATGGGCTTTGCATAATTATAGCCCAAAAGTCCCTGTTGTTTCAACTCCAAGAAGAAAATAAAACAAAAATTTTCAGAAATGTATATATTTGGTTAGATTATTGCTGTTCAAGTATGGAATGCAGCTCCCTGTATCAGACAGACCAAAAAATGGAAGCCAATAAAAGCTATGCAGAAACATGCTTTTAACTAGAATTATCAGAATCAAAAGTACTAACAAAGTTGCTGAGATGCTACATAAATTCTCCAAAAGGTTGAATAATAACTCAATGCAAAAACCCAAAGGAAAAAGAAAGAAAGAAGAAAAGAAATCTGTCATATTATATTTACAGATTTATAGTTCAAATCAGCACCTATTTGACCTCGAATTGCAATGCAGCATCTTCAGCTTGATGGTTGTATAAGAATGAATGCAAGAATTTACCACTACTTTGATGAGCTTCAAAAGTGTCATGTTCTTGCCATGGACTTGCATGCAGGCCCAATCAAAGTGCCAACCCTCTCACCTTGAATGGCTCTTGAGATGTTACCTGGTTTGTTTAGGTTGAAGACGACAACTGCACCAAAAAAGGTAGAGATGAAGAAAAGGAAAGCTCATCAACACAGAACATTTCAGTTTTAATAACTTTAGAAGCCAATAAGTTTTCAATCCGGGGGGGGGGGATTATATATATATAATAATAATTAATTCATGACTTCACGTGGATGCCTGTTCACTAGACTTACCAGGAATATTGTTTTCCTGGCACAAAGTGATGGCCGTCAGGTCCATTACCGACAGATCTTTCGAAGTTACCTCCTGGTATGTAAGCGTGTCCAGAAGACGCGCATTTGGATTACGTCTTGGATCAGCATCATACACGCCATCAACATTTGTTGCCTTGAGCACAACCTCAGCATTAACTGAGTGAATGATGGAACAAAAATAAGTAGACTGCAGCAAAATAAGATTAAGAACAGAAATTATAGGATAGCAGAGGGATCTCAGCAAATTTAAGAGTCTGTGTCTTTATGAAGGGTATCTGGATGAATCCACAACCAACAGCCCAACTAATAGAACCTGATTGGTATATGTGAAACTTCACTATAAAATATTTACTCACTTTCTGCACATCGGAGTGCTGCAGCAGTATCAGTGGTAAAAAATGGATTTCCAGTTCCAGCAGCAAAAATGACAACCCTTCCTTTTTCCAAATGCCTCACAGCCCTTCTACGTATGTATGGTTCTGCGACCTCTGACATTCGAAATGCAGTCTGCACCCTTGTGGGAATGCCAATACTCTCCATTGTCGCTTGAAGAAATATTGCATTCATGACAGTTGCCAACATCCTATTGAATAGAATGAATACAATAAGTAAAATATAATAGCTATTCACAATATATAACCAAAATGCCAACTGGCTGAGAAAATTGTACATTAGAACTGAGAACTTCGACTAAGTAAAATAAAGACTGATCCAAACACAGTATTGTAGGTCATAACCAGAGTGTTATTTCGGTATGTTGAACAACTAAGACATAAGAACAGTCCACTTGGTTCATGGGATAAATTGAGGACTGATGTTGATATACAATCACAAGCTCTGACACAAGATCAAATATGTCTAACCAATTAAAGAGAAATTACCCAATATAATCAGCCGATGAGCGGTCCAGGCCACTAGATCCAGCCCAGGAGGATCCACGAAAGATGTTACCCCCACCTACTACTAGTGCAACCTGAAACATTAACCTCAAATAGTTATCTAACTCTGAAAATGCTTTATGTTGCAATGATCATTACAACAACAACAAGCCTTATCCCACTAGGTGGGCGATTATGTTGCAATGATCATTAATTTAAAAAAAAAAAAAATCATCTCCTTCTCCAGCAGAATGTTTAATCATCGGCATAATACAGTTATAGTAATAGTTTCCTAAAATTTCTGCAAATTCCACTCATAATTATCCGAAGTATATTTAAAGACACAAGGACGCAGTAGCAAAACAAGCTAGTAGAAGAAATATGCATTATATAATCACCTCAATGCCAAGGCGAGTCACAGCAGCAACCTCCCTTGCAATGGACATGGTAACCTAGGTTCCAAGAAACACAAAATTATACCTCAAAAACAAACCCAAGAACAACATAAGATAGTGTCACTTTATTTCTCTGTTATCTTTCTGGCTGAGTGGACAGATGTAGTTAATTTGCTTCCTCACCTTAGGGTCAATGTTCTGCGAGTGATCTCCGGCAAGAGCCTCTCCACTTACTTTGAGCAAAACCCTTCTCCATTTGTATGATGGCTTACTAGATTCGTCCATTGACAGTCCAAAGGGAGACATAGATGACATTTCAGGCCGCATGCTGACAATTTTATTGGCCATAATAATTGTTAAGTAAAAGTAATTGATAATAGACAGATGGCCAAATACAAGCGCAAGGAAGAACAGTAGGGCACCCACAATATCATTCAAGCAAAGCATCAGAATATCAATGAAGAGGAAAAGAATGCAAATCGAAAAATTTGCGAGCACGAAAAGATAAAATCAGTTATGAAGTAAGTTAATTGTATCTGAAGAATCACTTGACCCAAAAAAAGAAAAAAGAAAAAAGAAGTTATCTTCATAAATGTTTGGAAATGATCTCTTTCCTTTAAAGTAGTCATTTTGGAATCCGAACATTCTTCGCCATTGAAGTTTCACTTTCACCGACATTTGGGTATGAAAAAATTGGGTGGACAGATGGCAAAACAGGATCAAAATGTTTACATGAGAAAGATATGGTCGCAACACAAAAGCATTTATCCAACTAAAGTACAAGTGAAGGACTAGAATGTAAGCTCAACAATCGAGAGAAACAAGAATTCAGGATGAGCAGACAAAAAGAGAGGAAAATAAGTAAAAGGCATACCTAGAATTGAAGGAGTCAGGGGAAGAACCCACGTCAGAAAAAGAAGAGTGAATGAGGAGCTTGTTGAGATAAGAGGAAGAATTAGGGAGTCTGAAAGAGCGGAGATAAGGGCAGAGAGGAGAGAGAGAGGAGAGGATGAAGATGAACGGAGAGAGAGAGTTGAATTGGAAGAGATGAGAGGGATGGAGATAGCCATCATTCACACTCACTGCTTCTTCTCTCTGATGCCGCCCACTCCTCCTCCTTCGAGTCCCAATTCCTTTCGCTTCTGGCATAACGCCTTGCCGCTCTGGATAAATTTCATTTCATTCTTTTTCTTTTTTTAACTTTTCTGTTCTCTTTTTCAAATAAATAATACTCCTCCGATCCTTATTATAAGACCCAATTTGACTTTTTATTTGGTCCTAATTATAAGACCCAATCCATTTTCTCTTTTATATTTATGCATTTTTTTCCAAGATAATCCTTATAATAATGATAGTTTTAACCAATATACTTAATTAGCAAGGATATTTTAGGAATAACAACACTTATTTATTATAAATAACCAACTTAACTTACTTCCTTAATCTTCTCAAATAAGTCAATTGGGTCTTATAATTAGGACCGGAGGAGTATTAGATTTGAAATTTTAAGAAATACAATTTCTCTGGATTGTGGACCCCAGTTTATAAGACCGTCCTATCTTAAAAAAAAAAAAAATCCCTCGCTAGCGCCAACGAGACGGCAAAATACTGAAATGGAAAACTTAGTGATAACGAGTTTTAGATATTTTCTTCAGTAGTCGCTACTCACCAACCATATCACAAGTATACATATTAAAAATGCAGAAAAATTTATAAAAATATGTAATAAAAATTATCATTATTTTTTTTTCATAAATATAAGGATATTCTATTTTTCCTTTATTTAAATTATCCAGCCCATATCACGTGTTAAATAAGCTAAACCATCATGAACGTTGTGGGCCTATTCCTGGAAGAACCAAAGTCCAATTTCCTCCGCAGTTTGGAATTGGTTGGATACACAAAGCCCGACGTTATAGCCCAACGTCGCAAATTAGGACTCGTGCGTAGCTATGCCAAATGACAGACCCCACGAAATATATTCATTGATTTTGATTTTTTTCCTTTTTTTTCAATTAGTAAGGATTTTTTTTTTCACATTGGAAATCTCTTAAATGGAAGAAACCATTTCTCGAAAAAGGACATTCTATTAAGAAACACTGTGCAAAAAACACCAATGTGTAATACTGTAATGCAATACACAAGGAAAGGTGTCTAATTTAGAGGCATAAACAATGTTGAAACACAACATAATAACCTATGACCCAAAAGTAATTT
Source organism: Neltuma alba (assembly GCF_004799145.2). Taxonomy (NCBI): domain Eukaryota; kingdom Viridiplantae; phylum Streptophyta; class Magnoliopsida; order Fabales; family Fabaceae; genus Neltuma; species Neltuma alba. The sequence goes on along the minus strand of NW_021632377.1, from coordinate 324,691 downwards.
CATTTCTTTTTTTCTTTTTAAATCTCTTCTCTAATGTGAATTAGTAATGTAATATTCACATCCCACAAAAAAAATGTAGAAAAATCTTTCTGCTAAGAAGTGAATGGGAAAAGGGCTCATAAATTTGAGAGCAAGCAAAAAGAACTTGGTAAATGAGATAATCACTATATTTCTAAAGCCTGACAGGCAATCCAAAGTTGTGAAACGTCTTTATAATTCCATCACAACTAGCTGTCACAATTGATAAACCCCAAGGATCCATAGGACATAGCTTCTCCTGATGATGGCTATCATAAGCATCTTCTTCTGCAGAAGGTGAATTCCACGTAGGAAGCTTCTCTTCAGGCCACGTCACAGAACCTCTACACGTATGATCAATGGAAAACCAATTGCTGTGAGAAAAACATTCTCCTTTATCTTTAAGCATTTGGGGTTGTAAGTCTGAAGAACAGTGAGCTAAACCAGTGGCCATTTGGTCTGTGTTCATGCCTGACCAAGGTACTGCTACAACAACACCTTCAGAGAAAAAGTATTCACAAAATCTAGTAGTGGATTTTTTGCGTTTAGGTGATGAGTTTTTTAAGTCACTTGAGTTCCAAATATACACATGAGAATCATCTCCAACTGAAATTATGTGTTTTCCACTTGATGTAAAAGAACCAGACGTCTGACTTCCTGATCTGGAAGGACCTGTTACAACCAACAAGAACAAGTTTATGAAATTAGTAAAAGCAAAGTCAAAAATTAGTACAATCTTACTAATGACTTAAATCTCAAGTAGTATATTTACCTCTGTATTTCTGGACAACATCAATCCCTTCCAATAAGCAAAATTTGGAATCTTCTGATGTGATCAAAACTCTTTCATGTTTCTCTTGGCAAAACTGCAGCAAAATAAGGTACTATGATGTTAACAAATGAAGCACAAGTTGTCACCATTGTCATTAGAATATTAAGGTTAAGACCTGAATGCCACTGATTTTATTGCCCCTTGATCTCTTCTTTCCATTAATAACCTGTGCCTCCAGTCTGCAATGTTGATCTAAACCAATAAAAATCTTAGTTATTTTTTCCCCTCTATTGAAGGGTTTAGGACTAGAGGATCCACAAGTGCATACCTGAAGTAACATAAAGGCGGCAAGTGCCTGAAATGGAGCCAACTGCAAATCCCTGTGTAAAATAAACAGTTTAAAAGTTCATTAGATTAGGGCTACGTTAGGTTTCACAGAATCATGAAAAGATTAATCCTCCTAGTCTTACTTTCCCATCTGGCTTGTAACTTATGGCAGTTATCACATCGTGTATGTCTGTCCAGTCAACAACCCTCTTTTCATGTAATCCCCATATTCTGACTTTGCCATCAATGGACCCGCTGATGAAGTAATTTTCATCAACTGGATTGACTTGAATGCATGTCACTGCTTCCATTCACACCAGAGACACAATCAGAATTGCACTCACAGGATATGTTTCAGAACTTAAATTTGTGTTTAGATATGAACCAATTAGCATGGAATGGTGTGTTGTTGAGAAATAATCTTACCATAATCATTGTGACAGAAAGCACTTAAGCATTGATCACATCCAATTTGCCACAAACGGACGGTTTTATCCATGGAAGATGAAAGAAGAATCTGCAACCAGGTGGTTTAATTAGGACAGTTTTGAAAACTAATGCAGAAATAGGTTCGATAGGAAAAATCACATGAATGAAAAATAGGTAACTCACTTTTGAATTATTAGACCATGCCAAGTCCAAGACATCACTGGAATGACCACAGAATTCTAGGAATGGTGATTCCTCAATTTGAAAAACCTTGTTCGGAAGGACAAGGTGGTTTTGACCTGACTGTTTCTTCCAAGAACAGAACATGTCTTGCTTCACTTTGGTAACAACACTGTCTTCTGCATTGAAACTGTCACTAGATATATCCTGTAACACGACACGCCATATTCTTACAACTCCATCTTCACCTCCAGTTGCAAGATACTGTCCATTGGGACTAAATTTCATAGCCCATATAACGCCTTTGTGAGCTGTAATCTCTTGTCCAACATATAACCCACTCAACTCCGTCCACCTCTTCTTGTTCTGCCTCACTTTTATCCTATGAGTTTTATTTGCCCCTTTTTTGAGTTTTGGTCTGATTTTTTCTCCACCACTTTCTCTCCTCTTGTTCACAAATCTGTTCCACCAGTTCTTCTTGTTCTTCTTCTTCTTTTTATCTATATCTAAATCCCAATGTCCTTCTCGGACCTCGGCTTCTGTGTGTCTGTTTTCATGAACGCTTACATCTACTTCATCTTCAGGAAATATTTTCATTTCATCAAAGAGGATATTTGCTTCAGAAGTTTCTTTCTCAACTATATTTGAGACAGCTCCATTGGCGTCCCTAATTCTCTCTAGTCCCAAGGAGGGTTTTGAAGATATTTCAGATGAACCAGATAAACCCATTCCTTCAAGAAAACGTTGTCGTCTTTCCTTCACACTCTGAGGCTCATTCACCCAAATCTCATAATCCAACTGGTTGGAACCTAAATCAGATTCTTGAGGTGACAGATAATCTGTTGAGTCGAAGAACACATCATCAATATTTCCTCCATCAGAGCTTAGCATATTTAGACTTCCAAACAAATGCCCCACATGAAAATTTCACTTTCTAACACTTCCTTCCCTCAATTATACGAAACCCAGAGGAATACAAAACGTGAAAACGAAGGGCTAGCTTTTCATGTTCTGTGATTGCAACTAATATCTGCACACACAAAGTAATAAATGGCGAAAAAAGTCAGTCTCAAATCAATCCCAAAAGTCAGAGGCCCAAAAAAAAAAAAAGGAGCAAGGTTTTTTTTAAAAGCAATTCGACTTCAGATCACCATAGTGAAGAAAAAACGACAATGTGTAAACAAACAAGAGAATTGATCATAGTCTCTAGACGTCATAGAACTGAATATAGAGTAACAGTTTTACAGGAATAGCATTCTTTGCTTTGGTTTATCAGTATTCATGGATGGAATAGGATACTATGAATTAAAGGTGGCATTAATGATACAGCGAATTCCGTGATCACTGATTAATGATCTTCCCAAAAGCACTAATGACTATTGGAGCTTAAAAACTTGAGGAAAAAAACTAAAGAAAAAAGAAAAAAAAAATGGTTGCCAGCAAAAAGCTCAGAGATAAATATAGATATCATATGTAGGGGTGATGAGTTGATACCCTCCTAGCGAAAGCGATGACTCGTAACTCTGAAGACCTATCACCTGTGAGGCTTCCTTATTTTACAGAAATATATGCAAAAGACCAATGTGAGATTTGAATTCCTCGAGCTTCGTGTTTCAATGGAGTATGTTTTTGTTTCCGCCATTTCTAGCCAGCATAGCAATAGGTTCAGCTATGGCTATCAGGGTATATTAATTATCTACTCAATTAATTAAGAATAATACCCTTCATTTTCATTCTTTTCCCCCCCACTTTTTTGATAAATCGTTTTCATTCTTTTTATACGTCTTAATCTAAATAAGCATAGGGATTTGTGCTGTGGGTGTTGGCACTTAATCATGTACTGTTGACAAAACAGAGGAAGGGTCATTTATTGTGTGTACCTCGTTCGTTTCTGATGTCAATGACATCGAAAGAATCAATCTGTTATCACTTTTTCCCTCCAAAGATTCTCCAAAACCCAATCTTTTTTTTCTGTCTATGAGCAATATAATACCATGAAGTTAAAAACTCATCATGAGATTGATTTGAAACAGCGGGGGATAAGAAGAAGTCTAACCATTGAACTTCAGAGTCTCAGTGAGGCCACGATGGATCTCTCTTTCAAACTTGTAAAGCTCAAGATCTCAAAGACTCCTAGAAGCAATAATCATGAAAAGGGATTTCATAAGAGGGTCGTATAGTTGTGCGAGGCAGAGTTGGTAAGATCGATGAAAGAAATTGAAATAGGGAGAGAAGGAGAGAGAGAGAGATGATAAGATGGATGATAGTTTGAATTAAATTATGAGAACTTAGCATCTATCGAAGCTTCCAAAACCATTTTCAGAGTGATGATTTGACACCAACCATCAGCTCAACTCTCTCATCTATCTATCTATCTGGATCAATCTGCAAATTATCCCATCTATGAATGTGAGCTTTCATCATGTTGATTTGAAATTTGATAACTTTTGTTTTCTTTAATCACAGCAATTAATTAAACATATTCAGAGGATCTGTATGATTTCCAACCAGAGACGCTTTTCTTCATTTGGTTTGTTTATTGGTTTGTCTTAGTGGGAAGGAGCTCTAGCTGGAGCTAACGTGTTAGAATCTCACACTCGTGTGTTAATTCACCCCACATGTTTCATACATACTCGCTACCACATGCTCTTGAACATTAAGTATGTTTACATTCTCTTATATTTTACTAAATTCTACTTCTTTTCCTGTGAAAAATCTACATTCAACTGCATTTTGATGAATTGATTTTTTAAAATATAATATCATTTCTTTTTTAAAAAAATTTTACTAAGGAAAAGCATGGATGCAGTGACAAGATTCTTTTTTTTCTAAAAAAAAAAAAATTGTATGAATAAGTGCTTCCATGAATGAAAGTGCAAAGGTAATGGGAGTTATCTCTTGTGTCGGCATGCAAGACAAATAATGGTCGACTTTTTGATTGATTAGTTTATTAAATATATATATATATATATATATATAAATGTATACATAGTCCCTTCACCAGTGTGTTTATTGTTAAAATATTTGCCATATAATGACACAGGGCGGGAAAACTAGTAAATGAAAGATGAGAAAAAGTTGTTGAGGAGGGAGGGAAAGATCAGAGAAAGCATGCAATGAAATTGATCCGTAGGAGACTAACTAATACATATGAAGTTAAGAGATGAGTTGAAAGGAAGCAGAGACAACAAATTAAGAGGAACATATATATATATATATATATAGAGAGAGAGAGAGAGAGCACTGACCTGAAAGAAGAGGTGGGGGAAGAAGGAGAGAAGAGGAGGACACAGCTCTAAATGAAACCAAAGTTGGGTATTGGATATATAAAAGCATATATGTGGCCAACTATATATGTCTAAGTCTAACACAGAGGGCGAAGACATATATTGGCAATGGCATGATTGATATGTTCTTTTATATATAACCTCTCACTACCCTACTTGGTCTCCATGCTGTCTACGTATATATGTTCAAAACGAGACACAGAAAGAGAAGCTTTTCTCACTTCATTAGACCAAATGGCAGTTATCATCCTATTATAGGCAATTATTTTGAAAGTATTATCAGGTATTAAATGTAAGCATATCTTGTAGTAGATATTCCAATTTTAGTTCATCGTGTTGTAAGGAGACTAACCTTTTCTGCTAATCCTAACTCTTGTTAATTAGTATGAATAAAGTTATTTGTTTACCCAGAATAATGCTTGCCCTACTAAATATAGGACATGGTTAAAGAGTAAATTGTAGTCATAAATATAATACTTTAATTCATTTTATATCTTATATATTATTATTTTTTTAACTAATTTACTCAATTTATAAGCTGATAGATAATATAATATTACACAGAATTGTTTTAGAAAAATTAAGTGACATATGTTATAATTAAATAATATATTTAGCTTCCTTAATCTTTGAAATTAGATTAGAAAAACTATTGTATCAAAGTCCAAAAGAGCACTATATATGTTAAATATATAACATTATTTTGTGGCCGCTGTTATAATAATAATAATATATGAAGAAGCATTTTATAGAGTGAGGGATAGTGAATAATATTATATGAGAAAAGTGTAGAGAGAGAGTGAGAAAGAGTAGTTCCTAATTGTTAGGGACATATCTCCGCTCAATCTTCTCTCGATTTCCTCTCTATGCCCACCAACCTACACTTGTTCCTCTCATTTTATTATCTTCTTTTTTCTTATAATATAGAACCCTAAAGCTGGCCATTCATTTAAACACACACACACACACACACACAAAAACAGAGGGCCTGAGTTGTTTCGAACTCATCAAAATCTTCTACTGATTCTATTTTTTCCTTTCCTGATGCACACCCATAAATGCCTAAAGGTGACCATATATATCCCTTGCGTTCCACGAAACTTCTAAACAAATAATTAACAAATCGCAGCTTCCCGTGCGCATGTACGTATACATTATTTCAACATGGAAAAACACCTTTAAAGGTATCAAACGCATAATAGCTCAAATCCATATATATGTATATATATAGGAACTGCTTGCGTGTATATAACTCTCTTCAAAGTTCCAAAAATTGAATGGGTTTGTGCCAAGTGTTCCCCAGACTATATATAGCGTTTACTTGGTCCACAATTCATATGTATCAAGGTGTGTCTTGGCCATTAATGGCATAACTTTTTAGTTTTTCAATAGCCCATTCAAAAATTCTGCTAATAATGTGGCACACACTATATGGAACCACGCATGTTCATTTGCCTTCAGCTTATATTAATTTCTATCCTTTTTTGTGGTCTTATGTTATTATATAGTTATTATGAGAAGTGATGCTTGTTCTCTCTGTTCCATATATGCAGTTCTGGAGGGCATTAATAAATTAATCAAACTTTTTGGAGAGTGACTAAAACCAAGATTACTAAGCAACAAAACATAGACCAGATCAAAGGGACAGACAAGACATAACAGAAAAGCGAGTCATTATCAAACATTGTACAGAATCAATTTCTTCAGGCTAACCAAATCCAAAGAAGTTTTGTGGGGTCTGTTTTATTGTGTTGTATCTTGCAGCACCAAAGCCAATCAAATCCTTGAAGACCCCACTGATCACATGCCCTCCTCCCTATATAAATAACAACACAAAGAAATACTTATTTTCTGTTAATTTATTTAATTTTCAAACCTTCTGGATCATTATTGCTCCTGATTGATTAGTCTATGATTCCATAGACTGACCTGAAAGATACGAAGATCCCTTTCTGGTTTAGTTAAGATTAATGAATCACTTGAAATCTACTACAACTATGTATACCACATAGAGTGCATGTGAGATCAAATATTTAGCGTACCTAATTGCTGATATATCTGAATAAGTTTTCATCGTTTTTTTGGCCCGTAGGCTTCTTCATTATTAAGATAATGTAAAGATCTCTCTGTGATCTTTTATCTATCTGGTTCACAAAAATCGAAGACTTTAGTGCACCTGCTTTTTCTATTTTTAACTCCACGCACGCTCATTCCTTCTACAGATAAGCTTGTGGTCCATAAATTAAGATCATTAAATTCATATATATATATATATATATATATTCTTATGGCCAGAGATGACTCGTTTGCATGTTGATGTTGCTTACTGAGTCCAAGTCAATCATAGTGGGAATACATATATCTATGTGTCAGCGTGTGATTTGGCAAATGCATGTGTCAGGTGTTTGTTCTATTTTGTAGAAGAAAAAGGAGCCAAAAGTGTATGAGTTTGCGGACTGCGAGCGAGACACATAAGGACTTGAGAGAAAGAAGGGAACACAAAAAATAATTAATTAAAGGATATGGGGGTGCATGGCTCAAAGTTCAAACACATTGCTTGTATTTTATGTGTTTGTGTGTGTGGCTTTAATTTTAATGAAATGTGACCAAAAGGGTTTTCTTTTCTTCACTTGAGAGCAACAACACAGGAAAAGTAGAAGGAGATACAGTTGTGAAACATTGGTTATCAGATGTGATTTGTCTGATACACTCACACACACATGCATATCCTTTTCCATCCATGTCTTAACATGTACGTACTATTTTCTAGCTAGCTAGGATTGAGTGAATTATTTAAAAGATATTTCACAATGGCAAGTTTCTAAGTTGTCCTGTGAAGCGGTTTAGGTAAAAAGGGGATAATAGAGGGAAGACTTGGGAATGAAAAAGGGAGCGTGGCAGCCTAGTGATCAAGGGAAGGGAGGGGCCATATTTGCCACAAGATGAAGATGAAGGCAATGATGGGTGGGTCATCAGTCAAAATTAACATTTTGTTAAATGCTTCCTGGGTTTATTATTATTATTTTGTGGGAAAATTACATTATTGGTTGTGGTGATGATATGTATATGACCCACAAAATGGCTTTTGCTGAGAGGGAGGGGAACACTTGTTGCTTTCTGTCTCTTCATTATACAAACTCATCATTCCCGCTAATTAATTAGCTCCTGTCTTCTTCTCACTACTTTGTTCCCATTCATGCACATATATCACTCCCGATCCCCAAAATATTTGACCCCTTCAACTTAATTAATTACACTGTGTTCTTATTTATAAGTCACTGGTACTTTAAGTGTGTAAATTAAAAAATATATTAAATTGATAATTTTTTTCACCTTTTACCTCTTATTAAAGAAAGGGTATTAAAAAATATGTTCTGTATTTTCTCTCACCTATTTTAGTCAATAAGGATTAAATTAAAAAAAGGCTCATTAATTATCCTAGAAGTGATTCATATTTAGAAATAAACTTTTTCCCTACAAGTAGATGTGGTAAAACAGCTTGACTTGCCTATTACGAGCCAACCCGTTGCAGGCTCGAGACTATACAGGCCGGTCTTAAAAAAAAGGCCTCTTGGCAGGCTCACATTTTGCTAGCCCACCCTGCCAAGGGGCAGCCTGCCAACCTTTATTTTTTAAAAAAAAATTTTCTTACACATATTTAAAGTTTTTAAATTAAATTATAAGTTTTTATATATCAAATTCTTCTTATTGTTATATTTTCATATAATTATATAATTAAATTAATCTTAAAAGTTGAAATATAAACATATAATTCATTGTTAATAATTATTTTATTAGTATAAAAATAGTAAAACAATAAAAAAAAAAGAGAAATCAAATTTAAAATCAAAGTTTTTAACAAAACACAAAGTTATATATAAGTTACGTGAAAATAATAAAACCTTTTCCTAATAAAATTAAAATAAAAATTGTAAAAAAATAAAAGACGAACTAGCGGGCTGTGGATTAGCAAGTGTGGGCTGAAAAGAAACGCATCAAAATAGTTTTCATTTTCTTCAATCAAATCCGCTACCTTATGGCAGGTTGATGGGTTGAGCCTACACGCTCAACCCATATTATTGGTCCTATCTACAAGTGACTTATAAATAATAACATAATAGTATACATTTGTGTCATGTTTGGTGCCAAAGAATTCTCAATATGAAAAAGGAAATTGAACGAGGGAATATTTAACTTCGTATGTTTGGTACGTCTCTATTCTCTATCAAAAGGGGAAGAAGCCTATTATTAATATATTCCTATTTAATTTGCACCATGTTGGAGCCCATGCCTAAGGCCTTAATTAAGAAACAGAACTCATTGAAATTAATTATAGAAATGTATGGTAGAAAGTGGGAGACTAATTCAGCCAAAACCACTAATGAAAAAGTGGGGGAAAATGGTTGCTTGAATAATAAATTGACCCCTAAATTTATGGGACTGAGTGAGGATTTGTCCAAGTTGGTCTATAAATAGAGTACATGACTCTTACTAATCACACACATCATCTCTCGTTAATCAGACAACCTTTCAACAACGTCGTCCAAGCTTTCTACGAGCTCTTTGCCATTTAGTCCTCCATTATTCTTTCCACAACATTACTATTCACAAATCCTACATTATTGATCACAAATTCTATGTTTATACATATATGGTTTTGTTCTCATTAAACTTCATTTTTTCCAAGATCTTACTGTTCATTCTCACTTTAAATTACATTTTTCTGTTTGCATGTTGAAAAAAATTTATGATAAAAAACCCCCCCAAAAAACTCACTCATTATTTGTCTAAAAGTCAAGTTTAACTTTAAATCCTTCAATTTTTGGTATGCCCAACTCTTGCTGTAGTTTTTATCAGATGAGAAATTTTTAAACCCATTATGAAGAATCCAAAAAATGAGTAATATTTTTCGTTACTCACAAAATATGACGACTTATTACACACACACACCCACAAATACACACAATCTACGGCTCGTGAATAATCTGATTTGTAATTTATATTATATTAATAAATGGATAAAATGTATAAAAACAATGCATGAAAGCGAAAGGTTGCGAGGGGAAAACATCGTTTTATTTTATCTGGAAACGCAAAACCTTTTTGTTGGGGAAAAGCCCTGAAATGACAGACTGCGATGACGATGAACTTAATAGGGGGTCAAAGAATGATAACGGGCTAACCACTTAAGCCCAAGCCCATGATATCATGGTTAGTGGGTCTCACGGGAAGAGCAGCCCAACAATAACGAGCAGTTAATTACCAAAACTTCGGATGCTCAGGACGCCAGGTTGAGATGCATGTTAGGCTTGCAGAAAGGATTAAAGCAAAAATCAGATTCAAAATAAACAAATAAATAATCTCTTTTTTTTTCTATACTTGAAGTATTCTCTAGTCACTTTAAATTTGAGACTATTTCTGTTAAATTCTAGAGTGTTAAGGTTAAAACTCTCCTAACAAGTATGTTTTCAGAGATTCGAACCTGTGTTTTTCTTTTTATAAGGGTGAACCGCTTACTAATAAATAAATAAATAATCTTTAGTACATGATATGATACAGGTTAATCATTCATTGACGGACATCATGGTAAATGAATACATCAAATCAAAATAAAAATAAAGAATGGATAATGTTGAAGGCAGATCAGCTAATTAAGTGGGCAGGTACAAAATTAGTGCGGCTGGTGGTATAATTAATCCACTGATGATTACGAATTATTATAATATATAATTATAATTATAATTTATAACTATGAGTATTTATATACTCATTGATGTTTGGACTGATTTTGAGTAACAAGGAGGAAAAGTAAAGATAGCATTTCATTTCAATAGTATCCATATAGACGGTAATTAATTAAGCATGAAACCTTAGATACGAAGTGATATGATCATAATTATAATCATGATCAATATAATCATACGTGCACGTAGTGCTTTGTGTATATCATATGCATATGTATGATAGTATTTGTTAATATTAATCATATACTCCTCCGGTCCTTAATATAAGACCCATTTAATTAATTTGATTAGATTAAGGAAGTTAGGTAAGTTAGTTAATTATAAGAAATATGACACATTTTTCTTAAAACACCACAATCATCTTTCTTAATACCTCATCTCCCTCTTTTACTTGATTATGGTTGAGAGAATATCTATAGGGGTAATTTAGAGAAAATTGATAAATATAATAAATAGATCTTATATTTAGGATCAAAACCAACTTAAGAATTGAGTCCTATATTAAAGACCGAAGGAGTATATATTTATATGAGAAGAAAGATAAAGTTATCGTGTATAGTGTACGGAGGGAAGAGAAATGGGTAATGTCTAACCAATGAGGTGCGTGGGGAGTATTTTGTTGAACTAATTAATTAATTATATCCAAAACCTCAGGCCAGAGAATAATTAAGAATTAATTAATTAATTAGAGATGGAGATTAGAGATGCGCGTCTGAGTCATCATTTTACTAAATTCGGAGAGCCTCTCCTTTCCCTTTCTACTCTTGCTTTCCGCTATGGACTGCTTCAAGTCTTCAACAAAATTAGCCGCATCTAATTTATATGATTAAAGTGAGATGATTTGAGATTTAGATAACAAGTTCATGTTCAGGTGTTATTCATGTAACAAAAATACAAAATTTGCTCAAAAATACTTGGTTGATAATTTTGTTGGCCGGCAACATCTAAATTTAAACGAGTGTAACCCTTTCCAACTATGCATAAATATTTTTTTGTTTTGAATATTTTTGTATATAATTAAATATATGTTATTCACAACTAAAAGATGTTGAACAGAATCAAAACCATAATTTTAAAAATACTTTATGATATACGAAGTAAAAATATTAAAAAATTTATCTCGATTTATAAAAAAAAAATAAAAAGTACTTTTTCATACTATCTAAAAACCCTCTAAACATGGATTGTACTTAGAATTTTGAGTTTAAATCAATCTAAGTATCTATAAATAATAAAATTTTCAAATATCTTAAGAAAAAATAATATATTTATTTTTAAAAAGTAATCATAATACATTTATAAATGCTTGTATAATGTTTATTTATTTATTTTTATTCAAGCAAAAGGAGATAAAATTAGAGATAGGGGAGTGATTTGCAAAGTGAGATTGGACAAGCAGTCATTTCTTGAACAAAATGCCTGAGGCCTACCCCACTTTCACATTATTGTCCTCCACAATCCAACCCTGTCCTGCCCATGCACACCCAGATTCTCTATTTATTTCACCTAAAATTCCCCCCTTCAAAAATAATTGACAGCCCTTTTCATTATTTTACTCACTTTTTACCTTCTTTTTTTTATTGTGGGGCTTTCTCCCGTTCATTTCAGTGGGACTCCATGTGGGCCCACTCGCCCCGCTCTGTTCAACGACAGATCTTTGAATGAGCACCCCACTTGGCTCCATATTCAACGCTCACTGTGTTGTATTGGACAGCTTATGCTCGCTGGGTCTTGAGTCAAAACACACCACGCCCTTGTCTCATCAATCATGCCACCTTACTTCTACACCTATTTATTAATCCTTTTAAAAAGTATTTATAGAAACCAAATTATAATTTTAGAATAATTTTATGACATACAAAGTAAATTTATAGAAGAATTTATCTCGATTTGTACAGAAATACTTTTTAAAAACACTTCTCATACTATCCAAACACCCTCTTATTATCTTAACCCTGCTCCTTTATATAAAAGAAACAAATATCTCTGTTTTGGTCTAAAAAATTTTAAACTAGTCTTTTTTATTTTTACTCTTTCTAAATATATTATTTATTATCCGTTCACAATAAATTTTTACTCATTATATCTCATTATATCTCATGTACTCTCTATACAAATAAAGATATAATTGGAAACATATATATCTTACATATTTATTATTTTTAATTAAATTTAACCACCATTTTAAACAGCATGATTTTGATGGTCGTTTTTTTTTCAAAAAAGAAGGGATAAAGAGAGGTCCTAAAACTAATTCGGGTCAACCAATCAGGCCAATGAATACGGGCAAATCAGTCTCTTCTCCAAGTGGATCAAGAATTTTGAGCCGATTGACGAGGTTGTATTTTGAGTTGAAAAATTCAAAAAAAAAACATTTAATCATATTTGTGTTTTAATCACTTATGTATAATTTAATTATATATAAAAGTGTGTATTAATGTTATTTTATTAAAATATATTTTAGTTATACATAAATCAATAATTCTTAAGTCTAGTTTTGAGCACATTTTATTAAAACCCAAAAAGAATCAGGGAGATTTTTTTGTTTTTGGCCTCCAAGAAATGAAAAGGACAGAGAAAAGATGGTCAGCATCCCCAGCCTCAGAAAAAGAGTGTGGAAGGAAGGCACTGAGAGTCGGAGAAGTGAGAACCCCCCAGCAGGATCCAGAGGTCAAGTGTAACCCAAAAACGACAAGTCGCATTAGGGAGGATTCAGCCAATTGGGGGATCGGCCCCGGATAGGATTCGTGCTCTTCCTCGCAACCCTCACGTGACTTGTCAATGGTCCCCCAACATCCTGCCCCATCGAATAATGGCACTTTCCACTCATTAGTGACCAGTGACCACACATGATCCAATACCTACGTAGTACTATACTAATCCCCCATACTCTCCCTCTACGACAATTTTGGTCTCGTTTGACAGAGTGGTAGAAATTTCTTATAAACCTGTTTTACATCAATCGAGATAAAACTCTTCTCATATGTTTGTCTCGTATTTCATAAACTACTATTAAAAAGTTACTTATAAACTACTTACAAATTGTTATAAACGAGCCCTTTGTATCCATATTTCTTTTCTTTTCTTTTTCCCATGTATCATAAAAGAGACGAGAACATCAAAAAGGGGGGATAGTGGTTGGAGAACCAACCTTTTTTTTTTTTCCCATATAGTTCCAGCCAATCCACACATACAGACGCACCACAATATCCAACAATACTACCAGACAAACAAAGTTTGAATAGGTTTTTGTTTCTTTTGGAGGTCATGGATGGGGTGTGAGGTGAATAATGATACGCTTGTTGTTGTTGTTTTTTTGGGGGAGATTATGGATTGCTTTTTGGATTAATTAATGAAGATATTGAGGATGGTAGGAGGAGGAGGATGGAGGAAGTGGGCATTATTAAGGGTGCTAATTAGCAAAGTGTTTTTGTCCAGTTTTCATGTGTGCCGTAGGGATTGGAGTGGTCAAACCTTTCATTTTAATTAATGCTTTTCTTCTTTTGGTTCCTTTCTCTCCCCCCCCCCCCTCCATCTCCATCCTTTTTACACATTTCTTTTTCCATTTAGATTCCCATCCTTTTCATTCTTTTCTTGCAAACGAACAAACACACCTTAATTAATTAATCATTAATCACAAAGGCCGCATTATCAGAGTCAGCAAAGCATACCCCTTTCAGCATTTTGCGGCACCCCCTCTCTCCGACTCTCTCTCTCTCTCTCCCTTCCTTGCTTCTCCTGCAATAAAGCCCAGTCCTAAGTCGCTTCCTTTCTGAATCTCCCCCTCCTTCCTCTTATCTGCGTAGTTCCGAGAATCTGGGTTTTAATCTCGATCTTCAATCCTCAAAGCATGCTACCTTTCATTGTTTTCACTCCACTCCACTGCCACCTGTATAGTCCATAGACTCCATCGTAAAAGCGACAACCTTAATAACCTCATGCGTCCAAACTCTAATCTGGTAGACAGAAACCTGACAATTTTCATTTCCTGCCCCTTACGTGCAGTGTTCCTTGTCCATGTTCATCAACTATCAACCTAATGCTCAGCCCAAAGAGTCCTGCCTTTGGGGTTTTAAAAGAAGGACTTCAAGAAGGAAAGCTAATTAAGAATCTTTCACGCTTAAATCTTTTCATCAGATTTGTCGTGGTTTTTGTATATGGTAAAGAAACATTCTTTTTACTGTGATTCTAAACAGCAACAGTGACTTGAATTCGTTCACCGTGCGAAACAGAAATTGAAACAGAAGATAACGTAACATGACTGGCATCAAATGAATTTCTCTTTTTCTATATTCCATTTACTAACAAAATTTTCTTTGATTTACAAACTTCTTTTTTATCTGTCTGAATCTTCCCCCCGGGCCAAGGAGAAGATGAAAAAACGGCCAGTATCAGAAGGGCATGATGTGGGTGGTCTTAGTATCGTAACAAGAGAGGCATGATTTCGAGTTGACCCGAAAAATCTTTAGCAAATCGGCGGACATTTGACGAACCGCCGGCGAACAATTGCTCTGCATCAGGAGCAGAAATTTGGTGAAGCCGTTGGCCATTGCCACCACTTCCTGCGCCTTCTGATCGCGAAACAGATAACACACAGTCCACAGTATCATCACCGCGTGCTCCGTCGAGGTGATCGATACCTTCATCACCTTTTGCAATACAGCCGGTAAACAAGCCGGGTCCTCGCTAATCTCTGACCTACCTTCTTTGGTTGACGATACCGTTTCCAGCAGTTTCAGGACGTTTTCCGTTACGGAAGTGCTCGAATTTGAGCCGGAAAGTAATTGCGAAAGTGTCTTGATAGCTCCGAGATGGACCAATTTCAACTTGTTCCGTTTCGGCGACGAGATTGCGATCAAACACAGCAGGCTGTTTTCGATTAGCGCGGGGTCCTTGTCTGGAGAGATTGATTTGACCAATTCGGACATTATACCTTCCTTTTCGGCGATCATGACTTTGGACTCGGCATCCACCGCGATGAACTTCAAAATCCTCGCCGATCCGATTTTCGAGCCGGCGCTGCCTTGTTGCAGAAGAAGGAGCAGAGAAGCTAGGCAATTGTCGTGGTTCTTCAACATCAATTTCTTCAACTGCTCACGATCTTTGATTTTATCCAGAATCGTATCCAAAGCATTAACGACTCTCTCGAGCATTTCAACGACGCCATTGACATTGTCGAGTAAATCAACGAGTAAAGGGACGAACCCCTCTAACTTCGAGAGGAACTCCCGATTCTCTTCAGATTCTTCGGCGAAATATACAATTCTTGTTAAGGAATTGAGACAGTCCTCGCCTTGGCCGTCCAAGTATTTCATAGAGTCGACGACCTGAGCCGGGGAGGGGACTGTTCTGGTGGCCGGAGAATCGGCAGATTCGACTCGGTTGCGAACCGAGTCAGACCAGATCTGGATAAGCCTCTGTAGAGTACGGTTAGGAACAAATTCTTTGGTTTGCAAAACCTGCATGGTGGCCGGGCAGGTGTTGTTGCCGTTGTCGAGCCAGCGTTGGATGCTGGAACGGTCGTAGGTAACGCCGGTGCAGAGACTTACCGGAGATTTCATGACATCGAGGGATATAGGACACCGGAAGAAGCTTGGAATCGTGATGTATAGATCGTCCCTGACCATGGTGACCGTCGTTTGGCCTCCGAGGCAGCGAGAGAAGGCAACGGAAACAGAGAGAGAGAAAGAGAGAAAAAGAGAGAGGTAGGAAGTGGAGCGGAGAAGAGAGGGAGTGTATAAAGAGGGGAGAGAGAAAGAGAGAGTCAAAGGTAGTGACGTCAGAGAAGTTCACATTTATTTTTTTCCCCTATTTTAATTTTTCTGATAAATAATATTCTGCTGCATCGTCTTTGCCTTTTGGTCTACGGTCAATGAGGGGAAGTTAATTTACTGAAAGGTGAGGTGGGAGTAAAGATCACATGTGGTGGTTTGAAGAATGAGTGAAATGAAGGTCGTCGGATGAAAAAGGAAAACGGAAATGGAGAGTGATGGAAGATCCAGATGAAGATAGGGAGACACGTGGGATAAAATAGAGAAGCGCATCGTGAGGAGGAGAACGTGGGGGGGAAGATGATGGGGACCACAGCGTAGACGAGGGGCCACAAAGGGTTCCTTTGGTCGACCTTCTGACCTCATTTCAAATTGATTTTTGGAAAATTGCTCAAAAGGATTAAATGATAAACATATTTATTTTTAGGGAATATTATTATGTCCTTCAAAATTTCATAATTATTAACAAGGATAGAGTTTTCTTATTTGTTATTTGCGATCAATCTTAATCGTAAAACGATCAAAATGTTGTAAGTATAATTTACTAAAAGAAAACCTTAATTCTCAAGCTTCCATCATTGATGTTTTGCAGAAATGAAAGCACAAGAATCCTAAAATAATTTACAGAAACCTTTGCATAATTTATATGAGCTTTTAATTATTATAATTGTTCTTAATATAAATCCCAGTTAATTAAGTTGGAGAGATTAAAAAAAATAAAAAATTACTTTAAAATATTTGCACTTATCATGTTTTTTTCAAACTAATTTGCCTAATTTATAAACTACTTCTTTGATCCTTAATATAGGACCTAATTCTTGAGTTGGTTTTGATCCTAAATATAAGACTCATTACTCATATTTATCAATTTTTTCTAAATTACCCTTATGGATACTCTCTTAACCATAATCAAGTAGAAGAGGGAGATAGAGTATTAAAAATGATTATTATAATGTTTTAAAAAAAATATGTCACTTTTCTTATAATTAACTAACTTACCTAACTTTTTTAATTTAATCAAATTAGTTAAATGGGTTTTATATTAAGGACCGAAAGAGTAATATATAATCTAATAGTACACATAAATATTTTATAAAAATCATGCGATATATAATATAATTTTTTTTAATCTTTTTAAATTAATTAATTAGATTATATATTAAGCATCGGAGTTAGTAATTTATAACCAGTATTCTTTGATTTACAAGTCAAGTCCTGCGCAGAGTTTAAAGCATTTGGATAAAACATTTACAAGATTCCTTATTTTCAAGAGGTTTTCGTTGGTTTGCCTTAATTTACACGAGAAGTTATTTTTTATATTTCTTTTTTTTTTTTGGATTACTCTATCCGGTATCTCAGGGAAATAGGCGTCTTTCAGCCGTGACAACGTTCCCAGACTAATCCGGATTCGGGGGCTTGCAAGGATCCATACGGACGGCGCCCCCTAACCCTTTAGAGTGCTGCGTTCTCACGTCTCGAACCCGAGATCCGTGATTAATCTAGGACGACTCCAGCCAGTCCACCTAACCCCGAGGTTTTTTTAATATTTCTTTTTGCCAACTACGTGACGATTTTCATGATTTACAAGGCTTCCTGTAGATATCTTCTGGGATTCAAATATTTTAATGGAAGATCTTTTGCATTTATAATTCATTCGAAGCCACTTGAAAGGGTATTTTAGTCACTATACTATTCAAATTAATTGCAATGGAAACCTTAGTCTTTATTAATAACTGTGAAAACTAGATTTCACAGCTCAGAATATCAAACCTTTTATTTAATTGAAGGAAAATTAAGGAATGAGATAACATCATAACAGATTCTAATGAGTCTATTTTTAAAAATGACAAGTGATATCATAAAATTTTTATAAAAAAATAAAATTAGGAAAAAAAGATCAAAACAAAATTAATTTAAAAAAATTTTAATTTCACTTTCCAGTTTTTTTAAAATCAAACTCATAAAAAAATTTTCTCCTCCATTTCATGAGTCAAACAGATAACAAAAATTAAATACGTAAATATTAATTTAATAATTTTACCAAAAATAACAATATATATATATATAACACAGAGATTTGTGTGAAATAGAATCATATAAGTAATTATAAATACATGGAGATTTTTTGGACAACTACAACAATGAAAAATAACTATAATCTTTTGTTCTAAGGTAATAAAAATATAAATAACTATATTTTTATTTTGTGTGATGCATATTAGTGATTGAAATATGGAAATAAACAACAATTTACTTATACAAAAGAATGTAAACAACAACATTTTTTTGTTCAACGTTATAATTTGTTACTACATGCATACTAAGAACCTAAACGATGCATATCATATGTAAAATGTAAATACGGGAAAATTATTTTATTAGAACTTGTTTTATTCTACAATTTCCCACCCTGTACATATTTAAAATATAAGCAATATAGTATTTTATTCATTGCTTGTTGTATTCTGGTCAAAAAAATATTTATTACTTGTTATTATGTGTAAATTAAAAATTAAAACCGCAAAAAACATTTCAGTAAGTTGCTTGTCTATGTTTTCCCTTTACAAATTGTGTGAACCAAATTTATAATTTCATTATAAATCCTGTACGTATTTTTTTAGCCTGGTCCCACATCTGCAACTTTTTATGTTGCAGGTTTCACATCCATTTCATTTAATGCAGGCCCCACATTTTTCTTTAATATATTTACAAGATGAAAGCAGAAAATGCATTTTAAAAGAAATAGAAGAGAGTAAAATAGTAGGTTTTATATCTAAATATGGAATATATATATATATATATATTATATGTCTCTTCTTAAGAGTGCAATTTATATATTTAATTTATAAATAATAATTGAGAGGATCACATACCATCGCTATCTAGTGAGTGAGTGGAGAAGGAGGCTTTGTTACCAAAAGTTTCAACTTACCTTTTCACTTATCACAAGTTCCTCTAAGTCTTCGATTCTTATTTCTTATTACTTATATATTTTTAATTTTGGAGAGAAGATTAAAATTGAAATCATATTTCAGTCCCAAAAAAATGAAATCATAAATAGTAAAAAAAAAGGTACTAATAAATAATAAGGATCGGGAGAGAAAATGAGGGGGAAATAATAGGTCAACGAATATGTGTAGGAAGTGAGTAATGGCCATGATGGCACCGAAAGCCACACCCTTTTTTGTAGGAGAGGACCAAAATTCCTGCCCCTATAACCCTTTTCTTTTTTTCTTTTGGACTTAAAAAACGAATAATTAAATAATTAAATTAAATTTAGTGTTTGGGAAAAGCGGAGCTTAGTAATTCGGGAGACCCTCCCTTCACGCAACCAAAAGAGAAGGCAAGATCCATTGGCCTACGCTAACCCTACGCTGGGGGGGCACTAACAAAACCCAGGAAGGAAACGAAAGGAAGAGAAGAGAAGAGGAGAGAAGAGAGGTTTTTTTTTTTTTTTTTGGGGGAGGGCGGGGGTACATTCCCATGAAGCGAAGGGAAAAAAAACCTCTTATTTTTAATATAAAATTTATTTAACTAATTTGATTAGATTTAAAAAGTTAGATAAGTTAGTTAATTATAAAAAATATAATATATTTTTTCTAAAATACCATAATCATCTTCTTTAATGTTCTCTCTCCCTCTTCTACTTAATTATGGTTGGAGAAGTATTCATAGCGGTAATTTAGAAAAAATTGATAAATGTAAGAAATAGATATTATATTTATGACCAAAATTAACTCAATAATTAAGTCATATATTAAGGACTGGAAGAGTATATGATATACTCCCCCAACGTTTTATTTATTTTAATTTTAAGTAAAATAATTCGTAAATTTTAAGATTCTTAAATATCACCTAAATAAGTAAAATTCTAGTTTAGGTATAAGTGGTCAAATTGAGATTTGCAAATTTATAGAAATGATTAAATTGGGTAATATCGTCATTATCATGAGGTCTAAATAAGGGATGCAATTACTAAAGAATAATTTCATCATAAACGAATGACAAATGTAAATGCAAAAAAATGACAAGAAGTTCCATATTCTACTTTAGCTTTTATTGATTATATTTTTTATTGATACCTTACAGTAATTTTCCTAAAAAGCCCCGGAATCCTCCATTTAATGCAGGAATAAATACAAGAAACTGGACGTATTAGTAAAGGCAGCGTTTTTTATACCACATTTAATACCCTTTTTTTTCCCCCAAAAAATGAATGTAAAAAGCATTTGCAATAATAAAATTCCAATTAAGTGGCCATCACGTTGATTTCCTATACCAGTTATAAATTTAATCAGTGTCAAAAAAAAAAAACTCTACATGTTTTTTTGTTTTGTAATTTTATACAACAAAATACACATAGACATGTCAACAAGAGATTCAAGTCTGAGATTTTATCCGAACATAACAAATAGTGTTACCACTAAAACAATTTGGGACAACTCCACGTGATTGTTTAAGCAACCAATGCAAACAGTTTAAGTGAATTTAATTGGAAAAATTACAATGAGGTTCTAAAAATAAAAAATAAAAAACAAGTCATACAGATTGTCATTCTTTATTTTAAAATTTATCATTACAAACTGTTCAGACTGTTATTGGGACTTTTTAGTAATCATTTTCTTTTTGTAAGATTTAATTGTAATTCTGCTTTCTTTCTTTCTTTTTTTTTAACTTTCTACATTGGATAAGTTTATTTTCTATACTGATTATGAAGCTAATATAAAAGTCATGAGTTGATTCTACACCTTTTCTACAGCTTGCATAAAAAGTCATGGTGGTGTAGCACAGTATGAAATTATGATTATACGCAGATAATTTAAGAGATGTCTTATGACCCTTTAAATTAGCTTAAAAAATATTTTTATACGACATAAAATAAATATATAAAAAAAAAATTTACGTTGTAAAGTGAAAAAATGATTATTCTAAGAGGTGCCGAACATCTCCGTCATGCAATCATGCTTGTCTACTCAGATATCAATCATGAATAGCCAATGAAACCCTGACTTTAGCATAATTGTCTTTCAAATAATATCAAATCGCACATACTTTTAAATAGATTTATAATATTAGTTAAATTAATATAAGGTACTTTTTTTAAAAAAAAATTCATAATCATTTTTCTTAATTTCTTCTCCTACTTGATTATTATTAAGAAAATATTAATAGAATTAATTTTAAAAAATAATAAATATATAAAATACATTTTATATATAAAACCAATATTAATTTTCAAATTAGATCCCGTGATATGTGTGAATATATATTTTAGTGAGATCCGGAGTGGTGGGAAAAGGAAGAATGAGACTATGAGAGCGACAAGGAGGAGAGGATGGTGTCAAAATTTCAACGACAGGGACGCCTAACTTGTGGCCTCTCGCATTTTGACTTTTGACCGCCCTCCTCCCTCCCTCCCTCCTCATCATGTGTGTCTTTCCCCCTCCAACTATTTTCCAGAAGCCAAAGTAAATAATCCCTCCATTCTTAAGTATTAACAACCACATAACTTGATTATATAAATTTAAAAACATTCATTAAATTGGTTATTTATTTATTTATTAAAAATCTTTGTTCATTCTCCAGAAATACCCATTTCTATCATTGTCATTTAAATCTGCTCCGTTCATGAAATTTTTTTTTTTGATATCTACAATTAATAGAGAGAATTTAGATTTTAAAAATTATAAATCTAAGAGACGGAGGGCTTGTTTGGAGCTCCGTTCAAAACGGGCTTTTAAGCAAGTTCACGTAAGCCGAGACAAAACTCTCCTCACATACTTACCTCGTATTCCGTAAATCACGTTTGAAAAACTACTTATAAGTCAATCCAAACAAGCCCGGAATTGATTGCAGTGAGGACAAAAACAAAATCCCTCTATTTACTCTTATATTTAGATGACTATAAATTTGACACGTATTATAAAGGTATGGATAAATATCATCCAAAGTATTTTTTATTTTCATGCATATGTTTAAATTATGGGAGAATTACAATCAAGTCCTACAGAAGAGAAATAATAACTAAAAGGTCCCAATAACAACCTAAGTAACTTGTAATAACAAATCTTACAGTGGAGAATAACAACCTTTAAGACTTGTTTTATAATTTTTTTCTTTTCATGAGACTTGATTAATTGTAATTCTTCCTTAAATTATATTGTTTTAATTGAGACTGGCCCCAACACTGTATATTCAAATGAACTAGTACCCCAAACTGATATTCAGTAGCAGGTCTCGTTTTGACCACATTGAATTTACCTTTTATTTGAATGGAGAAAGGGGATCATGGATGGAAAGAAGGGTTGAATCAATGTTAGAGAAGAAGGAATTGAAGTTTGAGTTGCATTAATACTACACGTAGCTGGGGTGGACCTGAACCATACGGCACTTCACGGCCTCCACTTGCATCTCATTCTTACCAAAAAGAGCTTTGAACCTTTCAAACTTTGCATTTGCATTTGAATTTGAATTTAAACTTGAATCCCCCACTCATATATATGCCTTGTATTTTGGGATGGGGTCAATCGTAAATTAACCCAATTATATTCTTAATTGTCAAGTACTCCTTTGATCCTTATTTTAAGGGGTTATCTAGAAAAAAATTTTGGTCCTTATTATAAGGAGTCAACAGGATCATTTATATATTTTTTTTCTAGCTTGCCTCTAGCTACAAATCATTATTACTTATGTAAATAACTTTTCACTGCTTTTTCAAATTTTGTTATTAGGGTAGGTTTGAAAAATTTTGTACTTTTAAAATATATTTAATGGTATAACTGTCATTTTTTGATTTGTGTAAATTAGCTTGTTGACTTTTTATAATAAGAACTATAGAGAGTAAGTTAGATTTACTCAATCTTAATTAACACCACCATAGTTACGCAAATCTTAATATTTTTCTTTTGGTAGGTACAAATATCCTCTTATTAAAAATAATCCTATTTGAAATACTGTCGAACATTTCTTTCAGTAAGAATTTGAACCTTAATTCACATGTTGTAAGATATTAGTCCATTCTGCTGGATTAAAGGGGTGTTTGGCAACTCTCAAAAGTGCTTCTCAAAAACACTTTTATGTAAAACAAGATAAACTTCTTCACATATTTATTTTGTAAACTGTAAAAGCATTTCAGAAACTATAATTTGGTTTTCATCCAAACACCCTCTTAATCTTTATAGGTATGCAAGTCTTAATATTGGCCAACGTGTAGTATGGGTTTCACTCACACTCCCGTATATGTTCATGCTAGTTTCATTTCTGACTAACTAGTGATCCATGATGACCGACCCTGGTCCTCTGTCGTGTCTCATACTCCTAAGCTCGTTAATTAATTAATCAATTGTACAATTAACTTACCCCTCACGTACCTTCATTTTCAACTTCAAACGCCTTCTTTTTTAATCTCATCATTCACCAGGGTCCAGGGTGGTTGTAATAGTTACTCCGAGGGCTCATATATATATATATATATATATATATATATATTTTAACCAGGAGGGCTCATATATATATATATATATTTATATTTATAGACACACGCTCCTTATGTCTTTAATGCAAGACATAATTTGAATTGATATTAATCTTAAATATAAGATATGTCTTTAAAATTACCCTTATTGTTACTCTCTGGATTATAATCAAGTATAAGAGAGAGAGGAATGATATTAAGGAAGATAATTATAATATTTAAAAAAAAAAGTCATATTTCTTATAATTAACCAATTTATTTAATTTTTTTAATCTAATCAAATTAATTAAATAATTTTTATATCAAGAGCGTGTATACACACACATTCCATCCTGTGAGCTTTTTCCCCATAGAATGGCGTCTGGTACGTATTGTTGTCTTACATATAATCATTTTTTATGTAATTATCATTTTATATTTAATATAATTGATCATTTCATTGTAAAAAAAAATTCAAATGCCTTCTTCTTCCTCCACTTTTCTTGTACGTTCATATTTTCAAGACTATTTACTCCTTTGGATTTCTTATTCACAATTTCTTTTTTTAAAAAAAAAACTAAATCATACAAAATGCAATATTAATAAAACTCATTTGAATTTAAGACAACTTTAAGAAGATGATTTTTCAATATGATTTTTTTGTTCACAAAACTCAAACTCAAACCTCTCTTGATAAATAATTATATATATTTTTCCGCATTATTTACAGATTTATTATTAATACAGTTAAATATCCTCCTCATTAGAAAAGAAGAAGAAGCAGCTCCCCGTGGTTTGTTTTTTAACCTCAGAAAATAAATAACAACCTGGGTGATAATTTCCCCACCCAACTTGCCCTGCAAGTAAGCCTCTGGATGACCAAAATAGTAAATATGTGGAATCTTGAAAGCACTCTATTTTTTTTTCCCAAGAAAAAGATATTGCAGTATTAAATTTGGACTATGTGTCCCATGTTCTCATAAGTCATACCCACGACCAGTTTTCAAATTAGAAAAGCATATATTTATAAAGATATCACCACACTGTACACTTTATTTAGACCACCTTTCATTTATAATCACTGCCTTAAAGGTGCGTTTTCTTAGCTTTCATCATAGTGGATGAATTTAAATTTTATTTACTTTAAGGAATTAATAAATTAATGGTAATTACGTTTTTATATTTTCTTCAAATAATTAATATTACTTTCCATCTCTAATATAAGAGCTAGTGAGATAATTAATATGAAGATATTAAAAAATTAGTTAAATTAATTATTTATAACAAATGTCTAAACTGCTCTCGTTAATCAGATAGTGGAAACTCTTTATAATTAATAGGGATAACTTGAAAAAAAATTATAAATTTATAAAAAAAAATGAATTGATACTTTATATACTTCTGATCATAATTATAAGATCTCATTTGTAGATAGTAAATAAGTTCTTATAATTAGAATCGGAAGTAATATTTAGAATTAAATTCAAATTTTTAACTAATTTTTATATTAAAAATCGAACGGATTGGTACTATAAAAGTCATAATTAGGAAACACTACAATTCGACGAGAGTGGTGGCTGTCGTGTTAGACCCGACTTAAATGCTGAGGAAATTCCACAACATAATTAAAATGATATATTCCAAATGTTTTATTTTATTCTTAGTTTGTCTGTAGTTCTCATTTCAAATTCAAAGACATCTTTGCCTCCTCCCATTAATTAACCTCTTCCTTCACGCACTTCCTCTGTTTCCAATTTGTTCTGTTCTTATACGACTGTGATTTAATTTGAGACCCAGAAAGCCGCAAAAAATTAAAAGGAAAAAAAAAGGATTATATTTTCATGTTTATATATATTTTTTCATAATTCATTGATTCAACCGCATATTGGAATATTACGGAGCACCATTTAAAGTTATTTTTTTTTTACTTTATATAATACACATACACCCCGGACACAAGACATAAAGCAAAAGCATTATTAAAGCAGCAAGGTTATGCTCCAAAATATATATTGCACTCCGTAATACAATAATTGAACTCTAAATCGAATATTCCCCGGGATATTTTTTCTTTTTCCATTGCCTAGATATTTTTATAGATAAATTACTGATAGATCGAAATGAAAAAAAATATAATTAAAAAAATCTCAATGTCAGGTGTACATCATGGATTTGTTATTCTTACTGTGGAACTTGCCATCCCCTTGTTATGAGAGCATCATAATTATTTTTCTTGTTTTGAATCCAGCTTCCGTGACCCTTTTGTTAAAAAAAAATTATGTTGATTTTCTGAGGGAAAATTTCCAACAAAAAAAAAACCTTTTTAAATTTTAAAATTCCAAGTCAGTATTGTTTATTACACTTTAATAGCAATTGAGCATACTTTTTGTAGTAATTTGTGATTTGAGGTTTTGAAATTTAAGAGATATTTTTTTGGATTTTTTCTTTTTTTATATGGCAATCTCATTTTTAATATTACCATGTTAAATTCAATTATTATCAGAATTAATTAAAAGTAGCTCTCCCCAGTGTACTTTTTATATGGCTGACTTCTTTCCCAAACCATGATTTGAGTAGACATCCAAACAGGGCCTTAGAGGTGTTTTCATATTTCAATGAGTTCGGACATGTGATAGGTACTACCTTATAAATACATAAAGTAAATGTTTTTTTTTTTTGGGGTTCAGGAGAGGAAAAATAAATGCATTTGAGCTTCATTTGATTTTGAATTTTGAATTTTGATTGTATGTGCACTATTTGAATTGGGCCAAGGAGAACCTCTATTGGCCCAAACTGTAAATGAATTGGAAGACCAACACAAAGATACCCATGTAGGGGTTGTGTTGTTTTTTTCCTTTGGTAATAGGGGTTGTGATGTTTTAATTATTGGCTTCACACTAACAAAAATTAGTCAAATTGGTAAAGAGTCAGCTCATAATTCATAAAGTCGTGACTTTGAATTCCGTTGTTGATGTAAGAACCTTGTTGCCAAAGCATGTTCTGGCCCTGATGAATCCCTAGGATCCAACTCACCTAAATTTTCATATACCAAAAAAAAAATTATTGCCTTCGTAATAATGAAATTTTAAATGCAAAATAAAAAATCATATTTCATCAACAAGAATAAAAAAGAGCTCAAAACCTTTTAGAGAAAAATATAACAAACAAAATGTATTTCTCTATACATTATAGAAAATGTAAAATGAATCACACAATATTTTTATTTTTATTTTTATTTTTAATTTGATGCTTATATTTGTTTTTCTCTTTATTAATTTTTTTTAAAAAAATACATGTTTTATATGATATATTGAGATTGGTATTGAGGATATTGCATATATAAAATATCTAGTTTAGTGAAATTACATATTGGGTCATAGGTAGCCTTAACATGGTAGGTGTGCGCTTTATGGACGGGGAATTTGGTGGCCGCTTTTGCCGGGTCTGGTTTGGGTACGAAGCTCCATTTTTATTCCCTTCCAAGCAAAGAAAACATATTCCCCCCCCCCCCTTTTTCCCCTCCTTCTTGATATTTCTTAATCGAATATTATTTCTTCTTCTTAACCTACACACAGTCATATTTGTACGTATATTATTTAATTTGCATTAAAGCACACAACTTTTCTATGCCGCTTCCCTGGTCTACACTTTGAAGATGATGACGACATGAATTATGCCTCGTGACTCTCCCAGCTACAATTACATATTTAATTACTATAAAATCCTAAAATAAAAAATATAATTATTAAAATGTTTTAGTAATAACAGAGCAGCCTGCAATGAGAAATTTCAAAGTAATAAATGATTCACTGGTAATTATTTCTTTTTTAAGGAGCTCATACCGTACTTCAATAACTATTCAGCTTTTCCATATTTCATGATCCTGTTGTTATACATATATATGTCCTTTTATAAGTAAATTGAACTAAAATAACAAAACTATATTGAAAGAATAAAAAAATGCCTTTATTTGATGGGATAACACCTCTGTGTGTGTGTGTGTGTGTGTCGTTGCATGTCGTGCACAATGAACCATGCACTTGGAGTTGAGACAGTGAGACATGAAAGCGAAAGAAAATTTGAATCAATCAAAGTCTCATAATATTTTCTTTGATGATCTCACGAGCGTTAATGTTGTTGGGGTGGTTTGTGCATTAAGGTACGTAAGTTGCTTTTCCAGCTCACTCTCTCGCTGGAATACGGCACACACACACATATGTGTGTGTGTGTGTGTGAATGGTAACACTCACAAAATATGCAACCTTCCATTTATTAAAAGTTCATTTGGATATTATCTATTAACAACTAACCTTGGCTTTAATCTTGTCCGAACCGTTTGGCTCAGCTGATGCTAAACACCTTCTCAAGTCTTAGATATATTAAACAAGAGTATGATGGGTACGTGAGTTTTTTTCCCGTTTTACAAGATGAAAGGTTAAAAAACCCGGGCCTTAACCTTGAACATTTGATTTGGAATTCTCCAAGCTTATGAAGTGATCATAGGAAAGTCAGAATAACACGCATGAATCTAACGATATGTCATAAATGTTACATTGCCTTGGACGTGGCCAATGTTTGGTCTTATACGGATGAATTCTTTGGACCCTAATGGGCACACTGATAGTTCAACTTTCCAAGCCATAACCTCCACTTTCCAGTTTCCACAGCAGAGAAGAATCAGTAGAGAGCAGAAAACTACTGATCATAAAAGAAAAAAGGAATAGGAGAAATTAAAACCCCAACACCATGATTCCATATTTCATTTCACTTTATTGATAGTACTGAAACCTGATCTTCTTGTTTCAGTATTGTGCTCTGTGGTGAATTAAAAACTTTTTTACCCCAGAAAAATAAAATCCCATCACCATTTCATGAATCATGAAAGCTAAAAAGAAAAGTGGTGGAGACATCATGTGAGGCAACAGCTTGTGATTTTCTTTGGTACAAATTAACAATAGTGGGGTCCAATCTCTCAGCATACTACAGTTCGTGGCTTCTTTTTCTGGGTTATCACAATATATCACTCCATATATATACTGTTTATATATATCGCTCTATCTCTCTATACATAAATATATATATATATATATTCTGGATCTCTCTCTTTTTAACCTGGCTTCTATATATATATATCTACGTATATCATCTAGCTAGCTGGAATATATATAGGTTAATATTTATGGGCATGCCAACATTTCTATAAACTCTTTTGCGGGTTTGAAACTTTTCCATTCATCAAATCATGTATGGCTATCAAATGTCAACTCATTGGACGTCATATGATGAGAAAGTTAGTGAATGTGGTTAATTTACCTTAGAACGGTCATATCTTGTGAATTAAAACATATTTGAAATCAGCATCTTGCTGTTTTAAAACTTTAAACTTGCCCAAACCTAAAGCGTAACAAAGAGGAAACAAAGATAAAAGAAGCAGCAGCGGAAAGGAAATGGAATTGAAATTCTTTGGGACACCGACTAAAGCCCATACATTCGACCTCCACAGAAAGGCATTGACCAAACCATCTGATATGGGTCCCTCTGACATTTCATGCACCCTTCTTTCTTCTCCCCTCTATGCTCATTATATTATAACACACACACACACAAAGACACACAGTAATCAACCTTTAAACTGTGATATATACACGTATAACCCACGCCAGAGAAAGCAGTAAACTAAACAGTATTAGACAAATTCAAGAGCAGAAGGTGAATTGGGGATCACTGTGTTAAAAGGTGTCTCCTTTGTTTCTGTGTGTGAATGGGAAGATGCAGTGATGAGAGAGAAAACATGACAGTAGGGCATATTGGAGACTGGAAATAGACAAGAGGGATGGAGAAAGATTGGATTCTAAGTCAGAAAGTAGGGTTAGAACATAGAAGCAGTTCACTTACTACTATATATACTGTTGGTGAAGATTGACACAACAATGCACAAGGGGAATGGGTTTGACAACTTAGGACACACATACAGATTCATTGTACAACCTTAATGCTGAAACTCTATATTTTTTACGTCAGTCACAGTAAATTAAATTTCAATTCGGGAAAAAAAGTTTTGATTTTTACTGTGGTGAAGTGGAGGGGTCTAAAGCTACAGTTCCTTGGTCTGCATTATTAATACTCTGTGGGTCCAACCTAAACACTAACCTAACCAGAAAAAAGACGACATAACAGTGAACAAATCTCTCTCTTTTCTTGGTTTTCCCCCAAGAACAAATCCCTCTCTTACCTTTCTTCCTTTTTTTTTTTTGCTTTTTTGTTTTGGTTTTTTTAATTTATTTTATATTTGTAATAATCATAGTCTCTCTATCCCATAAAGACCCGTTCCAAAAAGCCTTCCTTTCAACTTTCAGCCTTCCAACATAACATTACTTCTGCAGCTTGTAGAAGCGTCTGTATTCTTTTGACTCAATCTCTTTCTCTGCATTGAAAATTCCTATATCTCTCTTTCTCTTGCCTCAACTATATCTTGTTCATTTCATTTCAACCTCATCTTCTAGCTGACCGGTGAGTTTCAGACGACAATGGGTGTATGTAGTAGCAGAAGAAAGCCTCTAATTCTATTTCTCTGGGTTCTGTTGTTCATCATCGTCTTCATATCTGAGCACTCTCATGCTTCCAGAACCACCAACGTCTTCAAATGGAAGCCAAAATCGCATCATCCAGGTCACTTCTTTGGGTTCTTGCCACGAAGAATGCCTATTCCTTTCTCTTCTCCTTCAAGGAAGCACAATGACATTGGCTTAAAAAGCTGGAGATCCCCATAAATTATTAGTTGCAGAACAGGTTTCTGGGGGGGAAAAAGGTGACCTTCTTCTTCTTCTTCCTCTTCGAGAGGAACAAGGATATTATATTATTGACTGATGGTTGATGTACATGGAGGTTTGTTAATGGGTAATTCATTGTTCGTTCGTACGTAAGCTTGATGACTATCATATATATATGTTCTTTTTGTTTGATCAGAGGATGTAATATGGGTATGATGATATGATCTATAACCCTGGATCTCTCCTTTTTACTCAGACGAGGAAATCCATGTTTCAATCTCTAATTCTCTTCCGTTTTGGTTTTCTTTTTGATCAGTGTGAACGACACAGCTTCACATATAGATTCTCTCTCCTTGTATACCTCTTTGTTTTGTAGTTCAACAACAAAACTAGAAGGAATTTTTAGTTATATATTGAATAATAATAATATTAATATGGGAGCCACTTTGATTTGGTTTGATATTCTTGGCTTTAATTCCAGCTCAAGAAAACAGTTCATTCAATGAACTCTGTCAAATCAATAATCCCTTCTTAATGGTGGTACTTGGAAATTTGTCTGAATTTTTGCGAGCACGAGAGAAAATTTTTTCAAATAACAAGAAAATATTTTTTTTCAGTTATCTTTTTTTGGTTTTACATCTTTTAATTAGCCTCACACGAAATATTAGTTTCTTAATTTAAAAGAATCATAAAAATATAATCATGAGCTGACTCAAACAATATTAATTTTATTAAACTTAATCTATTTAAACCCAATCCAAAAAGTATTTACATCCCTTTCACGTACTAATAAAACCAAAACAGAATTAAAGTACTATTTTGTGTAAAATTAATTAGATAGACAGATTCAACCTACTTCCTCTGAATTTTCTTGCATACAGGCAACAAGAATCCCATGCCATCAAATTCTGGTAATCTGATCTCAGGGTCATGTGTGCGGTTGCGTGTACTGCTTTCTTGATTTGATATATATAAATATATCTATTCTATATATATATAATAGAGATTAATTTGATGGTATCTTCCACACGGGCGGTATAAAAATACGTTTCATTGAGAGAAATAAATGATAATACTTTTTTGTATAATGATAAAAAGTAGTTTCACTTTTTTGTGTAGTGATGATGTGTAAATTTGCTCAATTAACGCCCAAAACTTTGCCCAAGAGTCATTATTTCATGTCATCATCACTACTTCCAATTGGTGAAGAGTTGGGGCAAAAAATTAATATCTAAAATCTAAAAGTGCACAAAAGTTCAATTGCCTGAAAGTATACTACTATCACAAATAAATTCCTCAACCATGTATATTAATTAATAATAATTTTTTTTTTCCATTTCCACAAATTTCTCATTTACTAGTGTCAATATTATATGCAATGGAGTATTTAAAATTCTTTAAAACATGTAGCACATCATCTGAAAAATATGTAAATAAACAATAATTTAATATAATAGATTATTAAATTGCTTTTTTTTTTTTTACTTGTGAAGGATTAGGAATATTAAAAATTCAATTATATCCCTTCCTTGGTAATTAGTTTAGGAACATAAAAGTAACAACTTGATTTAATCTGGATAGAGTCTACATTGTGAAGCAACATTGGATTCCATAGGAAATAAAATACATTATGAGTAATAAAGAGTTTTTTTTTTTAAAATTCTTCTGTATCAATATTTTTATCATTATGGTTCTCATTATTTCAATTGGTTTGATTTGTGGAAAATAAATTTCCAATCATGGCCGAAATACGTGGAAATGTTGAGAGCGAATAATTAAAAATAATCAATGGAAGAAAAAGCGGTACACTCGAACTTTAATTGTATAATTTTGATAATCCGAAATATGTATACATGATTATTGAATCCTTCAGGTGTTATTTTGTATTATTGCTTACTTAATAATTTCAAAACCACAAAAAAGCAAAAGGCCTTTGAAATTGATTAATTAGCTTTATGTAATGCTAATCTTACTTTGCAACTTTTTATTATACACTCTTCTTTATCTCATTACCAAAAGTGATTGACAAAACCCATGCTTACTTGTATTCCATTTTCGATATTGCCGCCAAATAGTGTCTGGTGCCGTCTTAATCACTGACTAATTAAATATTAAAAAATAATTTTAAAATTTATATGAATAATTAATTCATAATATTACTAATGCAAGGTGAATTACATCATATATCATATATATATATATGTAACTAAAAAAATTCAATTATATTGATAAAATATCTTCAAAACAAAAGAGTATATCATAGGGTTATCATCCATGCGCAAGGTGAAAAATATTTATCTTCAAACAAAAATTAAGTTTTGAAATGTTCATTATTATTGACTTATACCACTTCATTATTGGAAAAAAAAAAGATTAACCAATGATAGAGAAGATTATAAATATAAATTTATATGAATTTTAAAAATTGATCACCTATATGTGACAAAAACTAAGTCAATTATATTGATAAAACTCAACTTTTGAAAAAAGAAATCTTTATCCCTACCAGGAACAAAAGTAGGGGTGGGATATATATATATATATATATATATATATATATATATATAAAAGTAAACACAGCCGGGAGATTTATGATTAAATGTTTGTCCCACATTGAAGTGGTGATCAAACAACAATATATATCACCAGTATGAGGGCTGGAGGTGACCTTTCTCAGTGAAAATATAAATATAAATATATATTTATATGTTAATGCCTTCCCTCTAGGTTATTTGAATTTCCAATTATGGAACAGCGTGTGTATAGAGTTTAAGAGAGGTAACAGGACATTTTTATGCTTGAACTATTTTTTTTTTTTGGGATTACTTGATATTTTAAACTATTAAGTGGTATAATATTACATTTGTGATTTTAACCACTAGTTAGTTGAGCATGTAAATTACAAAAAAGTCTTAAAAATTAAAAATAAGTAGTACTCTATAAAATAAATAGTTGGTCACCTGGTAGCATGTATAAAATGGTTGGTTAGAATTATATTTTTATTTTTTATGTAGGTAAGAAATAACATTAGTATCTTAGAATTTATTTGTAATTTTTGGCATTTGATTAATATTAATTTTCTTATAAGATTCATCATTTATATTTATAATCTTTTAGGGCTTTTTTTGGGTAATCTTTTGGATCAACCAACATTGAAAATGATGAACGCTTAATGAAAAGTCTTGATACTTCAGAATAAGATATATACCAAATGTCTCTAAGAGACTTATATATATAGATATATATCCAAAATACCTAAATATACTTATTTCTTATTTATGTTCAGTTAGTACAGTGTCAATTCATTTCTTCTCAAAGTATAATATTTGCTTCATTAACTAATTAAGTTCCCATACCATGTGATGTTGCTTTCTAATTTGAGCACCAATGGGGCATGTAGTCAAACTTGATTGACTAATATTGTTGAAGGGCCCTTTCGCACTTTCATTCAAAAATTGCATTTAATTTTCTTGACCATTGACCAGCAGATTCCTATTAACAAATACTAAAAGCGTTATTAGTGGAATAATCAAGAATGTACATTTGGATTTGGATTATTAGACGAAGGGTTTTAATATTAATAATGTACATATCGAAGCTAATGATGGTTTTGCAGAACCGATGACTCATGCTTTTCCCACGTTTGTCGTTTAAAGAAGGTAAATAATGAGCATTCAACTGCTAATATAATGTTATTTTAAATGATTAGCCTTAATCTTTATTCAGAAAAAAAGTTAATTATTTCAATTCAGGGATGATGTAATATCCTCATCCATCTTTCTCATTTGCTAATATCCTCTCACCAGAGATTCTGTGGCTTAAATCAAGTGTGCTTTGAAGTGGGCCATCCTTTTCGTTTTTGAGAAGTGGGCCCATCTACCGATGTAATGAAGCCCTCAACAGAAAGAAATTGGGAGGAAGAGGAGGGCATGGGCAAGGCATTGAGTTAATTCCTTACAATACAACGAGTTAATATTTAAATCTATGTTGAGAAAAATATTCACATTTAATACATATTAGTCTCTCGAATATGATTATTTTTAATAAGAAAACACATGTGTTTGTAAAACCAAAAATTATCTAATAAGGTGTTATTAAGTATTAACACAGACTTTTAACACATTAATTTGAAGGATTACTCTCTCTAATCCTAAATATACAGTGCAGCTTCTAAAAGTAATATTTATCTTCAATGAAAGTTATATCTTATGACATTAATTGTTATTATTTTTTCAATTCTACCCTTATCTTATTCAATATGCATTAAGTTGGATCAGGTCAGGTCTAGTCCTACCCCAATTTTTTTTTTTTTAAAAAAGGTTAATACAAATTTTGGTCTTTCAAGTTTACTCTTATTTTAGTTTCAATCCTTCAAATTTTAAATTATAGGTTTTAGTCCCTCAAGTTTCTTTTCATTTAAAACATTAGTCCCTATAATTCAATAAAAACTTGGACCATTTTAGCCTTAGAAGGACCAAAACCTATGGTTTGAAACTTGAGAGACCAAAACCTATGGTTTGAAGCTTGAGAGACCAAAACCAAAATAAGAACAAATTCGAGGGACCAAAGATTATATTTACCTTTAAACAGAATAAAATAGGGTAGTACTATTTACATTTTACAACCACCATGCACGCGTTGGTGTGAATTAGCATTCTTTAATTGATGTGAAGTGGTCGGTATTCATGTAATGAGAGTCTCATAAAAGAGACTGAATAATTGCTATTTGCTATGATTGCATTGGCGGCAAGTAAATTTTGGAGCCCTCATGGTTAAAAGTTAAAACACATGTACACCAATTTTGTAATAATGTTTCACATCAATACTCATTTTACTGGAAGGGATTTTATATTTTTATACTTCTAAAGGATTGTTGATTATTATGAGACTGTATTTGCAATTATTTTTTTTTCCTCAGTAGAAAAACTGATAATGATAAAAACGTAGAAATGATTGTTCATGTTATTGGTGGACAGCCCGGATGTTACTGCTCAGAATTATGGATTCTACCATGCCCACCTAATTCTCAGTGATGATGATGATACTAATTCATATTTAACAAAAAAGTATTACAATAACTGGAATTTCCTTTTTAAGATAATAATAGGAAAAATTGTAGTACATTTATACGCAACATGATGCAAATTTGTATTGGGATTGAATTAATATTAATTTTAATATCAATTCAAAGAAAATGATCAGTGGAATTTTTTTTTTAATAATTTAACTTAACATGAGTGAACTAAAAAAGGTTTACCCATCTATCTATTATATATATTGAGAAAATGGAACTAATAGTCCTTCAATTTTCAATCAATTTACAATTTTGTCCTTATATATTAATTGGTATTAAACCAATCCTTGAAGTTTCAAATACTTACAAAATTAATCCCAATTATTATTGCCTTGATAAAATATAAAGTTATAATGTCATATTATGCTTGTGCGTGTTTTTTGGGGTTGGCTGTTTTGGACCTGAAATACTTGCGTTGACTTTGCAAATGTTACTTAGTTATTTGCGTACATAGACTAACTGATAATACATTATGACATAATGGAATTAGTTCTTACTTTGGTAGGATCCATCATAAAGATGAAATCTATGGTTGGCAGAAAAAATGAAGACTAAATCTATGAGTATTTGTTCGCAAAAGAAAAATCTACAAGTATTTGAAACTTTAATGATTCGTTTGATAACAGTTAAGACATATGGATTAAATTATAAATTGGGTGAAAGTTTGAGGACCGAAAGTTGTGTCTTTTTTTTTTATATATACTTATATTAGAAGTTAATAATAAATACTAATTTTTATTTAAATGTAACTTTGTAATAAATGAATAAATCAATATATATAGTCAAATCTATTAACTAATTAAAAGTCATGGATGTGCGCAAGTAACTAAATGTTATATTTTAAAACAAAATAACTAGGCCTTATCAAAATAAAATATGAACTTAATACTTAGAATATAATTGAGATGAGTTGTACCTAATTTTGCCTCACCAAACATAACTCTTGTGCATCGTAGTTAAGTTTTTAAAATCAAGTTGCTCTGTTAATACCAAGACTGATTTTGTAGTATAACTAGTATAGTGCCCGTGCATTGCACGGGTATAAATTGGTGGTTTCTTTTATACAAGATAAAAAAATTAAATTACTACAAAATAATTAGTTGAATATCACGTTATTATTTCAAGTCATGATTTTAACTTAATTTAAAATAAATATTATTAAGTTTTTGAAATCTGCAATCTATATATGTAGGTATATAAATGGATGTTCTTTTAAAAAGACCGAATTAATGGAGACAAAAGAGTTAATGGATTGAAATTTAAATATTTGATTATATTCAATAATTACACAAATAATGTCGTGGTCAATAATATTATATTAGACAAATATGATATCTGTATTGTAAAAGTAAGCTATTTAATACAAGAAAAATCAATGGAGACAAAATCGTTAGTGAGTTAAAATATTTTGAATTAGATTTCAAAATAATTCATAAATAAAAAATAATAAATATTTCAAGTATAAATAATAGTTTAGATTTAGGGTGTAAGATATTATTTTCAATATACTAAGAGACCAGCTAAAATTAAATTTCAAGCATAATTAATTTTAAATTATACCATCAAATTTCAAATTTTGAACATACATTACGCCTCGCATATATGTCACGATTATTGGGATAAGACAAGTTATATAATTTTATTTATTTTTCTTAATTTAAAATATTTGCATATAAAGGATATTTTGGTTTTTACAAAAAATAGAAAAAATGAGGCTCATTATTGGAGATAATTGCAATAAATTATGTAATAAATCAGAATTAATTGAATTAATCAAAAAATTATATAAAAAATTAGATTTATCTGTCATTAACAAAAATCATTATTTTGCAAAAATAAATAGAAAGACATGAAACGTACACTTAAATAAATATAATCGAACTAATTCCCAAGAAAAACGCATAAATAGAAAGATCATGGGTAAAAATGTGGCTTTAACAAAAGTAAAAAATAAAAAATTTATTTGCAAACAATTCCACTAAAATATAAATAATTGAATTAATCAGAATTAATTGAATTAATCAAAAAATTATATAAAAAAGTAGATTTATCTGTCATTAACAAAAATCATTATTTTGCAAAAATAAATAGAAAGACATGAAACGTACACTTAAATAAATATGATTGAACTGATTCCCAAGAAAAATGCATAAATAGAAAGATCATGGGTAAAAATGAGGCTTTAACAAAAGTAAAAAATAAAAAATTTATTTACAAACAATTCCACTAAAATATAAATAAACAATACATGCCAAGAATTCAACTAAAACCATTTAAATAAAAAATACTGCATTATTATGAGAGATAACTAACTGATTCTATCACAAAAAGAGATGAGCAGAGAGAATAAGGAGTAACATGTATTATAGTGGTGAATAACGCATAAATAGGGAGTTGGACATAAAATTTTGGCTTTAGAAAAAAAAAGAAAAAAAAACCATTTATCTATATTCTGATTGAGCCAAGTGACAGTCTGTTAGTAAGTCATGCAAGATACAATTATATGAAAAAATTGCCCCATGTTTCTGGATTTTGTGAATATACTTCTTCCTATAATTTATCCATTTATAAATCAGTTTAATAATTAAGTGGCCAATTTAAATTTTAAGTGGCTTTACATTCCAAATACAAACTTTCAAAGTGTCTTTAGATAATATAAGATAATTCAAATACTCGTTCATATCCTAGAAAAAAACGTTTAAACTAAACTAACTATCCGATAATATATAATTAAAAATTGCCACATGTTTCTATATTTTGGGAATATACTTCTTCCTGTAATTTATTCATTTATAAATCAATTTAATTATTAAGAGGCCAATTTAAATTTTAAGTGGCATAACCGTGTTTTAAATTCCAAATACAAAAAAGTCATAACTTTCTAATAGGAAGCGTGGGTTTTACCCAAAAAAAAAAATAAAAATAAAAATTAAGAAAAACACCTAGAAAGTGGAGAAAGTGGGTAACAGGTGATGGATGATGGAAGTTATCTTAACTTCCTGCTTAATTGCAATCAAATAGTTTACGATTTTTGAGGTGATTGAGATCATGATAATGAGAATTGTAAGAAGAAAAATAAAATTAGAAGTTTTTAGAAAGTAAAATAAATACAATATCCTCTAGAAAGCCATAGGCAGGAGAAATTGGTTAAATCAAGACCCTAATTAACCCCAAAGCATAAATATCGGATATGAGTCATATAAATATGAGAATAAATTAAATATAAATAAAAAATCTTTACAGCTGTTTATTTATAGCTCTTTCTATAATTTATCAATTTATAAATCAATTTAAATAGTAAGTGGCCAATTTAAATTTTTAGTGGCATAACCGTGTTTTAACTGCCACATGTTTCCGAATTTTGTTATTATAGCTCTTCCTATATTTAAAACCGTATTTATTAGCCACTTAATATTTTAAACTGTCACACATTTCCAAATTTTGTGATTATAGCTCTTCTTATAATTTATCAATTTATAAATCAATTTAAATATTAAGTGGCCAATTTACATATTTAGTTGCATGACCGTGAAAATTGCCAATAAATATATAATAAAAAATTGCCACACGTTTCCGGATTTTGTGATTACAGCTCTTCCTATAATTTATCAATTTAAATATTAAGTGGCCAGTTTACATATTTAGTTGCATGACCGTGAAAATAGCCAATAAATATATAATAAAAAACCGCCACACGTTTCAAAATTTTGTGATTATAGTTCTTCCTATAATTTATAAATTTATAAATCAATTTAAATATTAAGTGGCCAATTTAAATCAAGACCCTAATTAACCCCAAAACGTAAATATCGGATATGAGTCATATAAATATGATAATAAATTAAATATAAATAAAAAATCTTTATAGTTGTTTATTTGTGGCTGAAAAATAGCAATGTCAACCAATTTTGTTAATGGACCAAAAAAATAATCTCCATACATAGATAACAATTATTCTAACTTCTTGTATCTGTATTATTCAAAAACAAAAATTTTAATAATATATAAATATTAAACTGCCAAACACTTCCTCATTAGTTATCAATATCTATTTTGTTTTATCAGTTGAATTGTAATTATAATAATTTAAATTAGAATCTAAACTTATTCAGAATTTTGGTTTTTTATAAAAAAAAAAAATAAAACACATTTATTTGACACTACGGGTAAGTTATGTGTAGGGACGTGCAGAACATGGGTAGGAACATAACTTTTACCAAAAAGAAAAAAGAAAAAGAAAACCATTTATCTACACATAGAGGATGCCACGTGTCATGCTACCAGCAACTCCTGCCTTGTACTCTACTTTTATATATTAATAAATTTATACTATAAAATAAACTTTATATTTAGGACCGGAGGAAGATATAATTAAAAAAAATGGGCTAAAAATTTATAACTATGAAATAAATTGTGTAAAAGTACTTGAGATTTAATCAAAGACATAGATGGAATCAATTTTTAGTGAATGCCATTCTTCTTTAATTATATATGCAACTTGTATTTTTTTGGGACTGAAATATGCAATCTATTTTCAATTATGTGAAGAACAAAAGACATTTGCATATATTTGTAGATATGTTGCGTACAATTAAAGAAGAATTGCACACACTAAAGTTGCCTTCATTCAAGGACCTAAATCCTCATGTACCTTTGCACAATTTCATTTTCCAATAAAAAAAAATTGACCAATTTTTCTTAAAATTTATATATATTCTCAATCGATATATTGATGTCTTCCAATATTCACTCGGTTGCATTAGGGGGAAAAAAAGATGATAATTATTATTATGATGAGAAATTGGAAATGGTGCATGCTTGGATAAATAAACCTTTAACAGGCGCCGCGTCTACAGTAACAACGCTTTGATTCTTTTCATTTTCATTATTACGCTTCATTTATATATTCATCATTTCTATTAAATGAAATCTATCAACAAAATAATAAAACACTGAAGCCAAATAATGTAATAATAAAGCCAAGTATATACACATGTATGTGTGCGTGCATGTGGAAGCTTGAGAGAAAATCTAAATACGTTTTTGAGTTAATTACTGAAAATGATGATCGAGGATGATGGAGGAATCAAATCAAACGAATGAATGAATGAATCAAATCAAGTATGCATAAATACTATATAGTTGATGCCAACTTATTTCGTATGCTCAAATCATAATTAACAAAACATCATTTACTTTCAAGTTACTGCTCCTTTTACCTTTGCAACCTCCTCCTCTCTTCTATATAATCCTTTTTGTTTTTCTTTGATTAAGTATAGGTATTTTTGTTTGTTGGAATCAATCCTGTTTGAGATATGATCGGGTATTAAATATAAACATTTCTTCTATTAAGAATTTAAATATTAATTTATTATGTTATGAAAAACTAACTCTTTTCGCTAAACTCAATTATGACTATCTAACTGGCATATCATTTATTTATGCTTATGATTTTATTTTCATGTATATCTCATTCATTCCCATAAAGTTATTAGAAGCTTTGTCAACACGATATGTATAATATATACACATGTTAGTATCATTTGGAAGATTCTCAAATCATACTAAAAGATTTTCATTGCATTATACTAAGTTACTTGCACAGATTTTCTTCTTCCGTTCAACTTTTGCCTTCCGTGTACCTCTTTCATTCTTGCTTTGCCTAACGTATGTATGGCAGATTTTTCATATTCTTTCTTTATCCTTTTAATAACATGACGTGCGTCTTGTTTCACAAACAAAAGAGGATTCGGATTCATATGGTCATATACATATGTGTATAGTCAAATCTGATGGATTTTTTTGTTTTCATCTCTAACTGTTCTTTAATTGTTTTTGACTTTCGTTGCTGTGCTTTACGACTTTGTTTATCTCTTGATGTAAGAGGATAAGATATCCGCAAGTAGGCAGAAAATTTTGACATTTTCATGGCTGTGGCCTGTGGGGTTAATTTACGAGGACCATGAAAGTGTGCTTTGGACTTCATTGTTGAGTCCTTATCATACTAAGATAAGCCCATTAACAGGGCCAGTTTTTCCCCCAAAGAATAAGTATTTTATATTCAGTATCGTTGATTAACAAGTTTAAATAAGGACAGCCCTATTGACATAACTTCTTTTTATCCACAAAATTCAAACTCCCACTTCACTTAAAGGGATATCAATTCATCCCAACTATGATTGT
The DNA here is from genome assembly GCF_004799145.2 of Neltuma alba. Taxonomy (NCBI): domain Eukaryota; kingdom Viridiplantae; phylum Streptophyta; class Magnoliopsida; order Fabales; family Fabaceae; genus Neltuma; species Neltuma alba. Next base: position 282,683 of record NW_021632377.1, on the reverse strand, counting down.
CACCATGGTGAATTTAAGTTGTTAAATATACAGTATCAATTATAAAATAAATCATGCTTTTTTTTAATTTTGTTTAAATCAAGTATAAAATTAAAACTTTGTATAGTCCCTCTGTAAAAATAGTTTTACTGCAGCTAATGATTTTTCATTTTAACAAATTTAAAATAGATCAATGTACTTTTAATACGCACAATTATGGGTGGTATGTGAGTTTTTTTTAAAAAAAAATCAAATTTAATGGAAAAATTTATGTATTTTATTATTATATGATTTATGTTGTCATGTTAATCATTACAAAAACATCCCATAATTTATATGATTGGTAAGCATATACATTTCTTCTCAAATCCTAGCTTATGACGTTGTTTTGAGAGTGTTTGATTTAACTCACACTTTTAAAAGTACTCTCATGTAAATTAAAACAAAATCCTTCTCATATACTTACTTTGTTTACCGTAAAATTATTTTTAAAATCATAATTTGGTTTTCATCTAAATATCCTGTAATCTCAAAACAAAAGGATCTAAGTGACAAAGATAATGCAGCATCCTGCAATGCAACTTTGGGTAAATGGATATAACTTTTCTTCAATCCTGCCAGAGAACAAATTTGAATCCTACTCTCAATGTCAAATACCAAGTTACTCACATGCTTATGTTTAGATTGCAATCAGTGGATCAGCATCCACAAAGAAACCCCAACAAGAATCCAGTTAAATTGAATCAATCCGTAGTCATGTTAAATAAACTAATAATTTGCAAACCAGTGCTGTTTTGTCTCCCATTTTTGAGTAATGGTACTTCCCCACTTTTTACTCAAAAAAGGGGAAAAACTATGAAGATATACATGTGTATTTTGCCAACATATGTATCATCATTTGACTTGTGCTTTATATACAAATTTTACGTAACAAATGAAGCTAGAGCAAAACTCTACGTACCTTAAAAAAATAACAAGAAATAATAACTGGACGAGGAAACGTTCATAACCGCACACGAGCATTTGCCACAACGATCAGATCAGTAGAAACAAAATCAATCTTTCTTGCAGCATGGCTTCACTCTACAGCACTTATTTTCGCTGGTTGAGAAATGAATAACCTCATCAGTAATGTGCTTGTGACTTGAACGAGTTCGCAAAGATGACGATGACCATGAACCATACAAAAGTTCTGCAGCTTCTGCAGAGAAACCATTATCGCTGAGGTCAAGTAATTGCAGGTTGTTTGCCAGACCAATAGCAGTTGAAAGTTTTCGAATTAAATGGCATTTAGGATATGAAGAATTTCTTTGACTTGAACTGGCACAACTATCATCAATTCCAGAAGTTCCAGTTTCTATTCTCGTCCGATCATCTTGATTGTTAGCAACTTCAAGCTCACAATTAGCATTTTTGAGAGTGCCAAGACCCTCTTTAGTTTTGTCCACTTTCATGGGAGAACTTAATTCACGAGTATCTGGCTTCTGCTCCAAGTTCTCTGAGCACCCTTTTATCGAGGAGTCATGTCGTAGAGAAGAAAGTTCGTTTGGAGCAGCATTACCCGCTAGATTAAGCTCCTGTAGGCAGTTGTTCTCTGATAGAGAAACAAGATATGTATTAAGTAAATGCATTTTCAAAAGGATGAGTAGATTATCAAATGTGATTAAATGCCTACCTGCTAGTGCCTCAATGACGTGGAGAACTCCAGTAAGCCCAAGCTGACAGTTTCTAAGGACTAAAACTTTTAGACAGCACTGTGGGTTCATTAGCAGAGAAGAAAGGGTATTGCTGCCCTATTCATTACAAATATAGAAATTTGCATCTTAGCATACCAAATAATGATTGACTGGTTAAATTCATAATGTGATCAGCGTTAACTGGAGATGTTAATATATATTTATACATTACCTCTAGTCTTTAATATAAAAGTTAATTGGGAGATTCAGTTTAGTCATAAATATAAGACTTTAATCTACTTTATCTCTAATATTTATCTATTTTGCCTCCAAATAATTCATATGATGATTGCATATGTTAAGAAATTTTCATAAAAAGATAATTTCAATGCACATGGTGAATAGGCCTATTTTAGGAAAAACAACATCCATTTATTACAAATAACTAACTTAACTAATTTACTTAATATCCACAAATTAATTATCTAGCTCTTATATTAAAGACCGGAGGTAGTATAATAAAAATCTACAGAGACTACAAGTCATTAATTATATAACTCAGTTCACAAACTCTGCAAAATAAAGGATCAGCATTCTAGTTATAGACCGAAGGTTAAATACTGATGCTATCCCTCTCTATAAAAGCACACAAATTAAGGGTTATGATGTGGCAACATCACAGCGAATACATACACAATATTCAACAAAACCAACCAAAGAGCATTCATTACTAGAATATAAAGGTAAAAATCCGGAAAAGACAATATACAAGCTACAAACCTCTGGCATAATAGGATTTCCTTCCAGTTTAAGCTCAAGAATGGAAGAAAATGAAGAAACACCTGCACTAAAAAAGTTACTAGATGTAAGCCCGCAATATGATATGTCAAGTTTCACAAGCTCTTGTGTCCCATTGAACAATGATCGTGTTAATTGCATCACTCCTTCCTGCAGAAGAACATCGATCAGAATCAGAGGACCAGTGGGATATGCATGCAGAACAAACAATTGCGGTATCAACAATACTATGAACACATGATAAACATAGACATCACTCACATTTCCGATTCCCGTGCTTCCAAGCATTAATCCTGATAAACTAATGGTCCCTGCAAGCTGGCAAAGCGTATCAACAACCGGTTTGCCTAATTTTAGACCACTCAGATTCAGCTCAGAAAACCTACAATAACAAATTTAATTTTATTTAAACTTCATCTCTACATGCCATGATAAATGTGGCAAATTACAGGAAGACGCTACATAGAGACAAAAGATATATCTAATCTCTACCTTTGCAAAGTAGAAAGCTTGGTCAGTAGATTAACAATAGCATTTCCAGATACAGGGTTGTTATAACCTGACATAGAGGAGAGAGACTCCTTGAGCTCAAAAATTACATCTGACAGGTATCCAAAAAGAATATTAAATACATGATACCTATACAAAGCTGTACAAGAACAGATTTAGAGTCCAATGCATCGGCCATCTTTTGAATAGTTCTAGACGTGATGTGACAGCGCTCTACATTCAAGCTACAGAGGGCTACAAGACAAAAGAGTTGTAAATAGAGGCAAGGAGACTTATAACAGGCTAATAGAGGAAAGCCACTTGCAAGAACACGAGAGAACTAGAGAAATGGTAAGCATACTTTTTAGTAGCTTATGGTATTTTATATAGTAACATAGATTTTCCGCATCTTGTGACAAAGGGAAGGAAGTGAATATCAACATCCCTCAAGAGACAACGCAAACAACCATATTTGATATAGACAAAGCTAGTGGCCTCGAAATAACTCAGACGGTGAAATTAGGATGGGGGAGGATAATGACCAGGGTTCCTGATTTAACCAAACAAAAAGAGAGAGACTAAGGTGTAGAAATGCTGCTTACCAGTACATTTTTCCAAGATCGTTGAAAGGTAAGATCCACATGCATCGGTAAGACGGTTTCCAGAAAAGTTAAGCACTTCAAGTCGTGCAAATAGGACTGAGCATTCACATATCTGAGAAAAAAGTAAGCCTTATAAATTAGCAAATTGGGAATGGCATCAAAGTCGAGAAAATAATGACAAGATTATTTTTCTAAGCAGAGATTGGTCAACAAGAATGTCATGGATTATAACTTTCTTTTAATTTTTGGCAACAGGTTCTGATTCTTAGTGGGAACAAGACAGGCGGTTGCTGATGGAATTTCAGAGAATTTTATGCATATCCATTCACGAGTTCAATTTTCAAAGATATCTTTCTACTAAGATACCCTTATCGTTTATCAAAGAAGATAATTCAATTTCAACCTATTGAATTTAAAATCTCATGACTAAAATCTCCCTTCAGCAAGTGTTAGCATTTGAACAGAAGAAGGGGAAAGAATAGACAACCATGTAAATATCAAAACCCTTGCCCACGGACCCATACCTGAAACAATGCGGTTGGCCCGAACCGATTGCAATGCAAGTCCAGAGTCAGGCCGCCGTAAGATTGGCCTGATGCCACGAACACTTTCTGAAGTTTCTCCATTGTTCCATTTCCTAATACATAGAGATCCCATGTAAAGCCAAAACTACCGAATAGACTGCACTTACTTATATCTATACTTTCTATTTCTGGTTATTATTCTTTTTGCCTAACTCATTTGAACAAAATATAGATGAATTGAGAAGCACGCATGCACGTGCACACACGAAAAGAAGACCCTCTTGGAGGAGCATGGAAGTAATCAAAATGCAATACAATTGAGAGAATCCCTAAAGCAAAAAAGCCACATGTACCTAACATATTGTGAGAGAGATCAAGCATTGCAAATCTCTTGTGAGAAAGCAGAGCATTTAACAATGGAGTTACTGACAAATCTTGCAGGTCGCACTCAGTCACAATAATCTCATCATCTGAAACCTGATTGACAAAAATAAGAAGCCACAATCAATATAAAAACTGTAACTAAAAACTGTATTATTCATTAGATAATGCAGCTTATTCTCCGATTCCGTGCGGTGCGCAGGAACCACATTTAGTCAACAATAATTTAATGCAAAATTTTAATTCAGTGTGGTTGACGAAAGCATGTTTTTGTGAGCATTTGGTGGGAAGCTTGGCACGGCATCCCTTTTGTTGATATTCTTGGGTCTATTGTGGTTTCTTTGGGTCTGTTGTTTCGTAAATTGGAAAAGCTTAATGGGAAGTCAAGGTGGTCTGAACTTGGAGAGAAGCTAAAGTATGTGCAGATAAACTTGCTAAATACGGTATGGCTTTGGAAATAGATAAACATATTGAACTAGTTATGCCGGCTGAAATTGGGCCATGTTTCTGGGCCTTGGGGCCCAACTAGCAATGCACTGGACACAAAGACGTCCAAAAGAATCTCCAAAAAATGAAAAATCATGACTTTTCTTGCGAAATGGCAATGAGACAATTGACCCGACTACGTTGCATCTTACCTCTAAATTGTACAGTTTCTTGGAGCACCTTGAGATTTGGTACTTCGGACAACTCCTCGCAGCAGTCCATGTACATTTTTATTAGGCGTTTCTGAACCCATCCTGTAATGGGGAAGATTAATTGCATATCTCACTAGCAGATAGTTGTCATATTTGACATCGGTGCTAAAAGTAATACAGCTACGATACAGAGCAAGCCTATGATTCCTGATGCATGTTCCTTTAATGAATTCTACCTCCTATGCTTAAATAAATTGCAACATCAGTGAACTATCTAATGACAATGAAGTAGGCAAAATTTTATTCAACTGATCTCAAGAACCAAATATTTTGCGTGCAATCAATTCTTGACTAGAAATTAGATTAATGGAAAGAAGCTGCGTTAATTACAGAAACCATTGCATGTTGACCTCCCTAGAATGAACATAAAACAGCTGTACTACATACCATCAACGGAAACTTCAACTATGTCATCTCCCACGCATTCCTTAAGATTTTCGACAGTTTCTAGGGATTCTAGATCTCTTCCAGCACATCTTATGTGCTGAATAATGGGCAACAAACCTGCACATTAACATTTTAGTACAATCGAAGTGAACTCTAAAGTTAATATGAGAGTTCATACAACTAGATTTTCTAACTAGTTGCTGATCTTATTTGCCGATATTAATTATGACAAGGAACCCTCCAATTGGGAAATACGTACCCTCAGATCTTTTCTCTCTAGGAAGCTGTAGATAATATAAGCATGCAACTTCAGACTTCAACTGATCACTAGCAACAAATGAGGTTGCTTCTATGTAAATCAGGTCATTTTCAATCTTGACCGTAATATCTTGCTGCAATTAGAGAAAGGACAGGGGGAGAAAAGTTAGAAAGAATATAGATCAGAAACAGTGACAAAAAGGACTGGATGAAATAATGAATCTCAAATAGACTCTTCATATCGGAGCCATCACAACAGAACTCACGTCTCGTTCAGAACTACGCCTCATGGGATAGGCGGCTCCGTGGTGCAATAGTTTGCCAGAGATACTCGTATCACATTTTGAACCACTGGCAATATCAGGTTCAGCAACTAAATCATTGCTCAGAGATCTTGAATAGCTGGCAGCTTTTGTGGCACTGTGAGGATGCCGGCATTTGAAAGAACTACTGCTATCTTCAACGTTAATTGGACACTTGGATCCATACTCTGAGACAACCTGCCAATCAAGTATGCATATACTGGCTTATATTCGATTAAATATAAAAGTATAAAACACGAACTTCAAAGTTATAATTTAAAGCTTTTTACCTGAATTTTAGCTGCAGGACTGGCACCACTTCTTTTACTCTTTACTGCAATTAGTAAAGTATCAGCCAGTACTTAATTTTCGCATTAAAAAGTCTAAGGTTCAAAGCAGATGGTCAAAACTCACTTGTGTCAGTAGTAGAGAAGTCCTGTAACTGACAATCACGGGGCTTTCTCTTTAAATGCTCCATCTCATCAACATTCTCTTCCTCCTCATCATCAGAAAGGATTACACGGACACGTTTAGAACCAACAGCCTTCTGACTGGTAGTTTTTGGCATACTTCGAGGTGACTGCTGAGGTTCCTCAACAGAGTTGCTTAAACCTTCCATGAAACCTGCTTTTTGGGATGATTTTTTTCTGGACTGAAAGACTGACATCAGGGGCATGTCATCGTTCCAATCTTCTCGAGCAGTTGCCATTTTTGATTCAGACCCACTGTTTGAAAGATAACCATCAGCTTCAGTATCAGTCTCAGAGCAACAATCCTCTTTTGTATCTCTTGGTTCAGGGTCTGTATCTAGTGATTTCTTCAGCTGATCAATTAAAAGTTTCAACCTCCTTCAAAGGTTGAAATTTAATGATTAGACATTTGCAGGTCTGCTAGAAGGTCTTATGACTCGGATCCATGAATAATTCAACTTAACAGCAAAAAATATGGCCCCCATAAAAACTTACCTGGTTTCATTCTCATCATCAAATCTTATCATGTTGCTATAGTGCATATTTTCCAGGGCAGAAAGCTGTACAAAAGGAAGGTTAGCTTCAACAGCAATCCTGTGATATCATATGTCACATGAGCAGCGATCAGAATAACCATCAGGCAAAGTTAACAAGGACATATTTATGCATGCAACTCTAATTGGAAATTTTTCAGTCTCATATCGGCTGCTTGTGCAATATCACAGATTTTACGAGGAAAGCATTTTCATTCTTGGTAAATTAAAGAAGCCAGGCCATTCAGGAGAAGAATTAAATATTCATTATCTTAATAATATATTTGTAATTTGGAAGTCAAGACTTGCACCTGAGATTTTGGACCAAATTACCGTTTGGTCTTTTCATGGATAACTCTCTTTCACGAAGCTAAACTTTCAATTGAGACTCACTCTGAATTTTAAATTACAAAGGTGACTCTCAAAGTGCATCCAATGATTAGAAATATATCAACCTCTTGAGAGAAGAGCACTCCATAAAATTATCATGTATGGTTTATCTAGCAGTTTCTTTCGATGGTCATAAATGTACTTGCGCCAAAAGACATCCCCCCCCCTACAACAGTCTTTTAGTAGGATTCTCAGCATTCATGACATATCAATTTTTGGATTATTTGAATTTTAGTTGAAATCAGTTTGTTTAAGTAGCCTCTAAAAGGCATGTTGCTATATTTAGGAATTTTTCTAGTAATTTTCTCACATGTAATGGAAGAAAAATTCAGTGGTGATTTGGAGGGAGGCAAGACAGTGGTGATTTGGAGGTTAAGATGGGAGATCAAATCATCCTTCAAGTGTCAAAGTACAAATATCTAGGATCTATTATACATAAGGACAGTGAAATTGATGGAGATATTTCTCATAGAATACAAGCTGAATGGTTAAAATGGAGGAAGGCTCTTGGAGTTATTTGCAATAAGAAGGTCCCTGAGAAGCTTAAGAGAAAATTCTATCAAATTGCTATAAGACCAATTGTGTTATATGGTAGTGAATGTTGGACCCTAAAGAAAAAACAATAGCACAAAGTTGAGGTAGCAAAAATGAGGATGTTGAGATGGATGTGTGATCATACAAGAAAAGATAAGATTCAAAAACATTAGAACAAGAGTAGTTGTGACGCCTATCAAAGAGAAAATGGTTGAACATCATTTAAAATGGTTTGACATATACAGAGAAAGCTATTAGAAGAGCCAGTGAGAAAGGTAGATCAAACAATTTGGAGTCTTTTAAAAAGGGATAAAGGAATGAGAAGAACGCTCAATGAGGCCATTGAACGAAACCTTCTGATTCACAACCTATCTAAGGACTTTGTTGTTGATAGAACACAATGGTATCATGCGATTCATATAGACAACCTCACCTAGTGGGATAAGACTACTTGTTGTTGTAATGGAAGAAAAATTCGCATCTTCCATTAATGTTTACACAATCTCGGGCATACCGAAAGCATATGGAGAAAAACTATTGTGTTCAAAATTAACCCAGCTCCTTGGATAATGCATTATAGATGGAAATCAATTTTTTTTCTTTTTTTTTCTTTTTTTTGGGTTTGTTGACGGATGGAAATCAATTTTCCATACACTTTCTTTGTATTGAAATGAAGTCAACAAATAGATTTCAAAAATATGGATATTAGTACCTGTAGCTCTCTTCAAATGCAGCAAGTGCTCCTTGCCAATTGCGAACAGAATCCAAAACATTACCAATATCAATTTTCACTAGTGCTTGGCCCTATAATCATTACCAGTAAAGGATAAGAATTAGCCAAGTAGAATGCACATGATGGAATCTGTGGCAATATATAAACTATTAGATCGTCTATTATCCCCTTACACCATGCAAATGAGAATTATAAACTCATTCACCAATAAAAGCCATATAGCCATTGGATTGAGGTTTTTATTGTCTCACTTTCATGTCAAAGTAGAAGTCAGAATAGGAAGATAACAAAAAATGTGAACTTCATATTAAAAGATCATGCAGCGAAATCAGCATCAAACCTACCTCTAAGTTACCAATTTTTTTGTACATTTCCCAACTCTTTCTGTACCATTTGATAGATTCATTGAAGTTTCTGAGCTTCTGATATGATTCTCCAAGAGCCAGATATGAATCACTGAGCTTTTCATTGTCACACAATTCATTTGCTATTTCTTTCTTCTCCTTTGCAAACTCGCAATGCTAAACCATGACAGTTCTCATTAAGGAAAATTGGCATTCTATTAATTAGCCACACATAAACAAAGCTTTAAAAAGTCTCCACATAGATGCGTATGGTTTCCAATTAATTACCTATAACTTAGAAGGAAATGAACCACCAATATCCATACTTAACAAAGAGTAAGGGTACAAATACTACAAAATAGTGAAATACCTCCTCTTAATGAAACATTAGGATAGCAAACTAACAGAACCTCTTTCCCATGAACACGAAAAGTAAAACTGAGTTTTAATGAACAATTCACAAAGAAGTAAGAGACCCTTGCTTCCCCAGCACTTCTCTCCCAAATCAATAATGGAATATACAAAGGAAAGAACTCTTCTCTGGTGAAAATGGTTGTTGTATAAAGGAAATTCTGAACACCAATTGCCTCATTAACAGTTAGACGTTCAAAACATTTCAATTAAATAGCCACCGCAAATTTATGAGACAAGATCATGTCAATTTAACAAAATGATAACACACACAGGCACGCACAATACATAGAGAATTGATACCTTCTCCCATGCAGAGATCATACTTGATTTCTCAAGAAGGCGATCCAGGGAAGCATTTTGCTGCAGAAGATATTTACGCTCATGTGCTGAGCCTCTTGCAGCAGCCAAATATCTTTTAAGCTTTTTGAAGTTCTGCTCTTCTTTCTTTAATTCATCCATTACTTTGACAGCTTTATTTACAGTTTTGATGTTTTCATCAATTTGCCTAACCAATGCATCCTCATCTTCCAAGGATTTTGCCAGAGTAAGCGCCTTCTCATAATAAGACTGTGCTTCATCATACTTCTGAGTCCTGTAATGCACTTCCCCAAGATTAATGTAGCCTTTTGCTTCTCCTTGACAATGTTCAATTTTGTTACAAATTTGAATGTCCTTCTCAATATGTTTTCTAGCTTTTTCCCACATTCTCAGTTCCATATATACATTTCCAAGGTTATGATGGAGTCTGCTGCGTCCATCATCATCTTCGCCGACCTCTTCTTCATTGCAAATCTCTAGTCCTCTTGTTAGGATTTTCCGAGCCTCTTCCAAGTTATCAAGTTCCATTTCCAGCATTCCACTATTGTTGTGTGCATCAATGTATTCTTTGACAAAGGAAGACTTATTAGTTGGTGGGTCCTCCTTAAGAATCTGCGCCAGCTCCATAGCATACTTAAAATACTTTTTGGCATTTCGTATTGAGAGATGATCATGTTCTGATCTTGAGAATAATTCATGATAAGTACGACCAAGTTGGGTGCTGGCCCTTTGCTGCTCAACAAGGTCATTAGCATCCCTAGCGAGCTCCAAGTGTTTTTTCTAAAACGGAATAGGGTGTAAACATCAACAAATCGTACATCCAAAAAGTACATTGATATCCAATATCAGATTTTTAAAACTGGAAAGTGAAATGAAAAGAATGAACCATAACATGGTTGATCAGTGCCAGTACAAAAAAGAAGAAATAAACTTGGATTACCTAGAGGAATCATAGTATGTCCATAGCATGATTAGGTAAAACTCTAACGCGAAGGAGTCTTAAAATGCATCTTAATTGCATAATTATTCACTATCCCATTTATCAACGAAAGAGACAACTGGTATAAGAATATACTTCATCATCCAGATTCAAGATGCCTAATGGTGCGCCCAACTTAACCAAGGAAAACCCCTTCAGGCCTCTTCTCTCAATCGCGGCTCAAGGGTTGCTGATGCCTGATGCGGCAGAGGGAAAAGTAAATTAATCATTTCAGGGGGAAAAAAATCCCTGGAACCATACCTGGTACGTTAGAGCATCGCTGAAGCGCTCAAGCCGAAGATAAATTTCCCCGAGAGATTGACAGGTTGGGAGCAAATGCTTCTCGGGCAAATATTTGAGAGAAATCTCATAGTCTCTTCGAAGCCACCTGAGGGCCTCCACATACTCTCCTCTATTCTTCAATATATTTCCGATCACGTTCGCCCATCGGGCCTCCTCCTGTCTGTTCGCCTCGGCCTTGGCATTCCGGTACGCTGTCGTCGCCGCCTTCAGTTCCGGGTCATGTCCCGCCATTTTCTTTATTTGCAGAAACGATAGAGAATGGCTCTGACGATTACTGTATGTCAGATTGAGAATTTTCTGTAATTGTGATTCTGAATATTGTTTGATGACAGATTGGAACTTCCGCGCCGTCCCTTTGAACTGAGAAGTGAGAACCTCAACCTTTACTTCTCCCTTTTCATAAGTTTTTTGTTCGCGCGCCAAAACCAGGTTCCGCCTTCTTTTCCATTTTCTGCCCTTTTTAAAATTTTAAATTTATACAGATTTTTATTATTGAAATTAAATAAGAAAAATTGTCTATAAATACCAGTTTAAAAAAATTATTGTGCGATGCTCTTTTATGTATGAAAAAACATAACGTTATGTTTGACCCATTAATCTTTTAAACAAATATTTACAAGCAAGATTAAAGTGTGTGTATATGATTCTTTAACTATATTTAAGATTTTAATTTAATTTCTTAATTTTAAAAAGTATATTTTTAATCTTTTAATTTTAAAATCATAAGTTTTATATGATTTTTAGTAACAATTGTGATTGTTTTAAAAACTTAAATTTAATATCTTAACATTTAAGAATATGTTATTAATATTTAAAATATTAATAATAAACATCATTATTTTTGTTAACAATTTTAAAGTTAAAGAACTAAAAATATACTTTTCAAAATTGAGAAATAAAATTATGACCTTAAATAAAATTAGAAAACTTAGAGTACACCTTAGCCTATGAGCTATTATTCTAATTGAATATACTTGAGAAAATAAAAGGAACAATTCTCATAATTTTTATTTTGTTTTCTAATGAAATTATTTATCAAAATTTCATAATAAAAGATTCTTTAACATTTTACCGATAATAAGATAGTATATTTATGTCATTCAATTTATCTTACAATATGGTTTATTGCAATGAATAAAATACAGTTAAAAGTATATTTACCTTTTTCATATATTTTCACACCTCCTCTTTTTATCACTCTTATCAATTCCTTCAATTTTAAAACTAACATTGCAAATATCAGAACACTGATTTAAATTTTAAAGAGTTTAGGAGACTAATATATTGCTCACGCACTTAATGTATGTAAATATATTTAACTAATTTAATTAAACTAGAAAAGTTAGGCAAATTAATTAATTATAAGAAATATGATATGTTTTTTTTTTAAAACACCATAATCATTTTTCTCAATATCCTTTATCTTTCTCCTGCCTAATTATGGTCGAGGAATTATGAATAGGAATAATATTTGAAGCTGCATAGATTATTTGAATTGCGCCTAATAGAATTAACCAGGGGGAAAATAGAGAATGTGGTAAAGGTCGTAATGCCAAAGGAATCATTACCGCAAGGCATAGAGGGGGAGGTCATAAGCGTATAAAAAAATTAATATATATGCAAAATAGATCTTACATTTAAAATCAAAATTAACTCAACAATTAAGTTACATATTAAGGATTAGAGTAGTATTTTTCGGGGAAAAAATTTTCTACTTAGGACGTTAAATTTTTTTTAATTGAAATAGAAATTAAAAATATTATCATGTTCAGTCAAACACAAATAATTGTCAAGATTGACAATGAAAAGTTCATAACTTCTCACCGAGTGTATACGAAGGAATCAGATTTATCATTTCCAAATCATAAAAACATTTGTATTGCCATCTGGAATTTCATTTTTTTTTCATGAAGCTAATAGTTACTAGAAAATCTAAAATGTTGGTTTAATTTTTTTTGCCGACCAAAATATTGATTTAACACATCGCAAAAATTTTATAATCAGCGACTCTCTCCATTCTCCGGATGATAAATCTTTTGGATAACATAAAAAAATTAACTTTTAGTAATTAAATTGTTAATAAAATACTCTTCCGGTGCTTAATATAAAACATATTTAACTAATTTGATTAGATTAAGAAAGTTAGGTAAATTAATTAATTATAAAAAATATGATATATTTTTTCTAAAACACCATAATCATCTTCCTTAATATTCTTCCCCTCTCCTACTTGATTATGGTTTAGGAGAATATTTATAGGAGTAATTTAAAAAAAATTGATAATATGATAAAGATGTCTTACATTTAGGATTAAAATCAACTTAATAATTAAGTTTGGAGGAGTATAATTATACATGTTAAAACATTTTTGGGCCAAAAATATACTTGTTAAACCCTGATCATGTAAGTTAACCATAGTAAAATAATCAATCCATCAATATATATAATTAAGCCGTATAAATTAAAATTCAGTTTAAATAAGTAAATCATGTGGTAGAAAATAATGACGAAGAAAAAAAAAAGTGTTCTGAAACTACTTGTTTTCAATTTTTTTTAAATTTTAATTTAAATAAGAATAGAATAACACTTGCCATGTCAATAAAATACCACTTGCAAAGTCAACAGAATACCACTTGCAATGCCAACAAAATTAAATAGAATATAATTAAATGATAAAAGTAAGTATACAAAATATTAAAGGTAACATGTTGGTCATATCACAGGCAATCTCATATTTGGTGCTATTGATTTGAAGTTGAGTAGTTCCATTATACTTAATCACTTTGTGTGAGAGCTAACTTAAGAGAGTTAGGAATAAATAAAATTTTTTTACCACAAAAAAGATAAATGAATTAAATCTAAGAGATTATCATGTAAAGAATGAGTCTATTTCTATTCAAAAACTAATCAAAATCAATATAATTCCAATTCAAGGTACACTATTTACACTTACACCTAAAAGGTGTGAACCAAAATACATATGCTAACTGGTCGTCAAGGAAAATCCTACCTAAATGACTACTGAAATTATTTCATGATTAGATCTTCTTCTGTAATGACCTTCTTCTGGCCTCCATGATGGCTTGAGATCTTATTCTTGATGCTTCCTTAATTGTCTCTAAGTATTTCTGTTCAATTATATCTAACTCTATTTTCAACCCATCTTCTACATTAGATAAAGAAGGACTACTAGAATGGGTTGGGAAGTTCAACATATCATGACTTCCTAATTCTGAAGTCTTACTTCTACGAGTATCAGGCCATGCTTCCATTGTAGATATAAAAGAGCACTCAGATTCACCTGGTACTCTCGACAAGTTGAAGTCATTAAATGCTGACTCCACCGATAAAAATGAAACTAAAGACAACTTCTTATCGTTAACGTCAGATGTTATAGAAACACGTGAAATCTTAGAACACAAATCATCTATTTTAATTGTATTTCCCACATCTATGTTGGCAGGGGATGAAAATTCACCCAAGTTAGAGTGATAATGGATTTCTGATGAAACTGACCTTCTGATTGAGTGTGAGATACCTCTCTCTTCAGTAATATTTTGCATGGAATCTTCATAAAGTTGTTTTAGTTTTGCCGATTCCAAATCTTTTTCTCCAGCAATAGTTCTTTTACAACTTCGTGAAACCAAGTGAGCAATATCTACACAAGGTTTCCAATTGGGAACCAAATTAATCAATAACAAGTCTATCAACTCAGCTATGAGCTGTACATTTTGATCTGAAAGTTCGAGTTGCTCAACCATTTCACTTGAAACGGAAATAGCAGTATCACTATCAAGGTAGAATAGGAAATGAATATTTCTCGCTCGACCTGCATTGAAATACCACAATATACATTATTCTACTAATATATTATAGCATAGCTGTTGAAACTAGAAATAAACTTTAAGTATTATAGGAAAACCACTCAACCTTTGCCATGGGAATTACCATACTTGTATTACTGAATAAAATTAACACAAATAATTGACTTCAAATCAACACAAATATCTCTTTGAAGTTTGAATACATGCCGAAACAGATATAAAATAAACTTCTTAACAATTTAATAGACATAAGTTCAAACATTTTGGGAATCAAAACAAACCCGTGTTATTTTTGATACAGTTGTTGCTATTATGTGATGCTTATTATGAGAGACTGGATATAAATTTCTGCTAACCTTTCCATGAGACCTCGACCAATGTCACATATAGTCAATTCAATTTCCATATTAGAAAATAAATAAAAATACAATAAATAACTCTCATACTAACCGCCTTGATCAGCTATCCGAAGAACTATTGATACAGAATTCTCATCACTTTCTTCACCTTTTAGAGTGAAAATATCACCTCTCTTCGACTTCCGTATCTCAACACATGGAGAATGTGAAGCATCACCGGAACCATCATATATAGTGATCACAGGTAATTCACAAGTCTCATCAAGATCCAGAGAATTTGATCCATTACGTTGAGTAGCAGGGCCTTCTGAAACAAGAATACGATCTCCAAAGGCTCCAAATTTAGGGATAACAATATCGGGTAATGATAGACGACGATTTCTTGCCAAACTATTAATTTGAAGGAAAGGGTCCATTAGAAGCTCCTTTGCCGACATTCTTTGAGACGCTGGGACTAGACATTTGTCAATAAATAATTTCATTTCTGGATCTTTGACTTTAGAAAGTGAAGCAGGTTTTATACCCTAGGAAATCAAATATTGTATGACCAAAGTACTCAGCAACAATTTATGGATTAAAATAAAAGGCTATCAATTTTCAAGTACATGATACTCACCGATGAAACCTTCTTGTATATCTGAGCTGAGTTTTTACATTCACTATATGGGTATTCAGAAGTCACCAACTCAAGCATGCACATTCCAAAAGAATATATGTCGGCCAATTCATTGTAATTTTCATCATACAGCTCAGGTGCCATAAATCCAGGGGTTCCTATCAGAATCACATATATGTAGAATTAGTTCATAATAAAAAAGCAATGAGACAAATAAACATGGAAAATTTTGTCAATGAGTTATTATAACTGTGTGATAAGAAAAACAAGTGACTCTGTTGGTTTTTTTTTTTTTTTTACAGAGAAAAATTTGTTTGACGTTTTAAATTTTAACTGAACATGAAAAGAAGAGTAAAATGGTGAGAAACAGAAGAACATACCAATCACACTCTCAGCATTAGTCCGTTCCAAGAAAGTTGCCAGCCCCAAATCTCCAATTTTAACTTCACCTTGGTTTCCATTGATAAATATATTATCACACTTCAGATCCCTATGTATAATAGGTGGGTTGTGATTATGGAGGTAGTTTAAACCCATCAAAATCTGTCTTGCCCATCCTTTGAGAGCCTTCATGTCAACCTTCTTGTGCTTCCTACGATACCTAAATCATTCATCACGTCCACTAAAAAAGAGGATGATTTCACTATAAAGAGCTAAAAGAGATTAAACAGATCCACAAATGAAAGTAAACATACTGTCTGAGGCTGCCCGAGGAGAACAATTCAGTAATGATGTTGACAGTCTTGTTCTTATCATCAATCCAGGAATTGTAGAATTTTACAATGTTGTTGTTTGTCAGTGACTTTAAGAGATGCACCTCTGAGTAGAGCCTTTCCAAGTCACCGGGTGACTGCAGCACCTCATCAATCCGAACCTGGTTCCAGGCCACTTCAAGTCCACTGACTTCATCAAATGCCCTATAACTGATTAATCACAAATTATTGAAACCAGCAAATGGTGAAGTAAGTAGCGATCACGAGATTGTAGCACTGCCATAGACGTGAAAACAACAGCATTTCCAGTAAAGCAAAAACAACAGATATATACCATGTCTTGAAAGCACCTTTGCCGATCACATCTTTATACTGTCATAGATGCAAAAGGCACCTTCAGTTTAGTGGAAGTACAGTGAATCTGGATACTTCGTAAAGCTTTTTACAGAATTCAAAGTAAACAGAGAAGCAGTTGGGGGGGGGGGGGGGAGGGAAATGCAACCCGTACACATCTCTATAGGAATTTATCATCTGGCTACAGGAAGGAAGCCAAGGTAAACAAGTAAAGCTGAAGGCAAAAGCAAAAGCTAGCACAAAAGATCAAACAAATATATTACCCTAATGTAGCGACAAGTTGGGTCAATTTCAAGAATATCAGGATCAGGAGGCTCTGCGCCCCCATTACACTCCCCTGAGCTTCCTGCCTTCGCCACACTCATCTATGCCTTGCTAGGCCCTAATCCTACACGTTCGTCCAGGCACACAGAAGTAGAAAAAATCAACAAATTGTTCGATATATCGTCAAATTTAAAACAAAAATGTGAGAGATTCAAAAGGAATAAAGAAAATAATTGCTGATTATGGCTTACTGTGACAAATTTTACGGTGAATCTGTTGCATGAATAAGAAACAATTCACATTTACAATATATTAGAAATGCATCGGATGAACTCGAAAATCGCATTCATCAATCAAATCAAAAGAGAGAGAAAAGGATGGGAAAAAAACGCCGAGCTTCTTTGTTAATGAATTACTACCTTGAATGTAGAGGAAAGTTTCTCAAGAGGATAAAGAGAAAAGGGCATGAGAGAAACAATAGATAGAGAGGAGATCGAACCCTAATCGGAATCGGGATCAATCACGTATCACCTCCACCACCTCCTCTTCGAACAAGGAGGGAAAGCCCCTCTATCCATCTCCAAATACGGCGAAAACCGGACACCATCAAGCTGGTGACTATTTATACTTATCCCCGCCCCTATAAATATCCTGTTTAGTGTTTTTTAAGACACCAGTGATTATTTAATAATCAATTTCTTTATGTATAGGGGTGTTTATCCGCAGAGCTAGCCAAATGCCCACCGTTTTGCTGCCTGCTGATCGGCCAGAAACCCTAATCATTTTGAACAGGATAAGAGTGGACTTTTCTATCCAAATAATAACACCCTATTTATATTATATTAAAAAAATATCTAATTATATCTTATAAATATTATTGTGAATTTTAAATGTATTTCATAATTTCATACCTTAAAATATTTCAAAATAAGCCTACATTTTCGGTCTTAAAATATAAAACACAATGTAAACTATAATTAGTATAGTTTAAATGTTTATCGCCTATATATTACAATTATCCATGTGTTTACAATGAATGTGCTTGTATGGGCCAAATAAACTATGATATATAGATCACATTGCATTTAAAAATATATACTTAAACCTTATATGTATGAATATAAAATATGAAAATAAATTATTAAAATTGTGGATTAAAACTACCTCTGCTATTAACTCCTAAGGCTTTGGCGAGAAAATAATAAATATTCAGTTGTGATTAGTCTCAAGGTTCAATCAATTTGGTTAGATTAATGAGTAATAGTCAAATAATACACTGTCTTAATTATTTGAAGAAAAAGAGCTATTGATTCATTGCAGTGATAGACAAATAAATGAACAAAAATTTGATATTACAGAAGAGTACAAGTAACAAAAAAATGACAATTTTTTTTTGCTAAAATTAAAAGGGACAATGGTTGAAAAATAATATTATAATATATAATTATATATTTTTCAGGCAGAGCCAAATGGGTAAGTAGCATGCCTAGCCTACCCATGATAAGCCTGACCTGAAAATGCCTATTTTTGTTCGGGCCAGACTAAGCATGTTTTTAATGGGTTTAGATGTGTATAGCGGGCATATGTACTTCATGAAAACCCCTAGTCTCGGAGGATTAAAAATCGATTTTTTAATAGGGGTTTTAATAGATTTAATAGAATAATTTTTTATGAGTATGAATTTAATAGATTAATATATTCTAATTAATATTAATATAAAATATAAAAACCTCAACAAATTATATTTTTTAAGCCTATAACATACTCTTTTTGCTTCTTATTATAAAAAACAACTACCAAAATATTAATTAAAATTAGTTAAAAACAATAAATATGTAAAAAAAATATACATATTTTTTTTTAATTATGCCTTGTTTCTAAAGAGAGTAAGTAAGAAATAATGAGTAAATATTTATTGTAGAGAGATAATAAGTAACATATATTTAATGAAAATAAAAGTTAAAAAATTAATTCAAAATTTTAAATAAAAATAATGTATTTATTATATTGAGGGACACCATTATAAAAGCAACTGTTTCTTATAAAAAGGCACTAAGAAAGTATTTTTCATTTCTATCCTAATTATGTTATAAATAAAGAAAAAATTTAGAGAAAAATCATACAAACAAAGAGAGGATCAATAATAGAGAGTATTTCTCATTTTATTCAAGTGTGCTCAATACATTATATATGACCTCTATTTATTGGCATAGTTTTATATTTTTGATAGAATCTACAGATTACATAATAATATGAGATAATTATGGGATATAGAGATAATAGGAGATATTAGAAATTATAGGAAATATAGGAGATAATGGGAGATATATGGACATCCACAAAGATATTATTATATTCATAACACTCCTCCTTGGATGTCCAATATATATGAATGTGTCTCGTTAAAAAACTTCAACTAGAAAAAACCCTGTGGGACAAAAACCTAGCGGAAAAAAAGAGAGTACATCATTTATTAATGCACTATGCAATGTTGCCTCATTAAAAATCTTGCTAGGAAAACCTAGTGGAACAAAACCATAGACAAGGAAAAAAGAGTACAACGTGTATCAACTCTCTCTTTTGGTAACATCAGTTGACATCTTCGAGCCTACAAAGTCTAATATAATGAACAACCTTTCTAAATATTGTAATGAGATAAAAATATCAAATATGAATTTCATAATCTTTTGAAAACCATGAGACGAATAGTCCTTTTATGGTTTACCCACACGTAGATCATATTATGATCTCTTGACACGAGGATCAAACAAGAATACTTTATTTATATAGCCATTAAGATTAGTCTCGAGTACCTTTAGATAAAATAATATTACCTCAACGGTATCCTTAAAGTAACGAAGAATATTTTAACTTCATTTCAACATTTTCGTGTTGATAAAGAACTATATCATGCTAATCAGCAAATGATAGCTCAGATTCTGTATGGCTAGATAGATATATAAATTCTTTAATGACACTAAGACATGGTACTTTTGGACTGAGAGTTTATTTATTACCTTTTGGATGTCTAAATCGATCTTTAGTTCATATCTAAGGATCTTGTAACTACCGAAACATATAATGGATATTGCTTATCCACATAATGGATGTGACTTATCCAAATGTATTCTTCCAAAAGCTTTCATTTCAAATTTTTTCTTTAAGTAATTCACAGCTTTTGAAAATTCATCAGGAGTTTTAATACTATCATCATAAATAGTACTGATAACAAACTCATTTTAAATCTTTTCACAAACAGACAAGTTAGAATATGCTTACATCACTCCTTCAGTCGATATTAACTACATATGTCTCATATAGAGACTTACTTGAATAGTGTTATTGAGAACATAATTGTATGCTTCTAGAAACTTAAATCTTTTGAGGATTTTCATACATTATGATCCATATCTATTCATGTATTTGATCGTTTAAATTTATATAAGGATTTAAATCCTTAGGGATTCATATAAAATTTCACTATAAAGTGAGTTATACGTTGTAATTATATATTTCTAAAATGCATATGAAGAAAACTTCATTTATTACTAGACTGCCAAATTGATAAGACATGTAATTTAATTCACTACAAGATTTTATTTCTTTTTTTATTGTACAAATATCTATTTACATGATACTAACATTACACTTTAAGTGTGTGGGTTAGGGATACACAAGTCCTTGTCATATTACGTCTTTTTTTTGTTAGCCAACTATTTTTTTGTCTGTATCTCATGACAGATTTATATATAAGATCCTCATTTGGTCACGCGATATCATCAATAAAATTATTGTTAACAATTTTATTCCTTTATCGGTCCCTTTTTCTTTTATGACATAACATATCGAGATTTTTTTATTATTTTCAGACACTTGAACCTCTTCAGGGGTTAAATAGTTATATCTTAACCTCTTTTATAATTCATGCCTCCTTAGTATGATCATCAGGATCATTTGTTTCCTTTTCTTTTCTTTTGGAACCAATCATACTTTCATGCTTTTAGCATGTCTTCAAGAATAAGAGCACTTTTAGTTGGAATATAAGAATTAAGAATTTTCATTTGGATCAGTAATTGCATATGGTAGATATTAATAATATTTTAAGAATGCAATACTTTATGAACTCCTTGTTGATACTATTATATTTGAGGATCTGCATTTGATAGTAAAAATATATTCTATGTGTTTTCTTTTCTGGCTACACATTTTCTCTTCTTCGTATTAGGAACATGTAGTATAAGTCTCCCAAATTCATAAGTCTCCTTTAGAAATATTATTTTGTTTCATTTAGAGATAAACAAAAATAAGGAGATTCTTACCCAACAGTGATTCAACTTACTTTTAATATCCATCTATGTGCATTATTATGGTGGAATAATAGATATTATACATTTTAAGATGAAAAATGTTTGGCGCCTAACCAAAAACCAATTACAATGGGAGAATTTATAATACATTGTTAGCTTGATGCGTTTATATGCAAAAACATATAAAACCAATCATCCCAACACTCAAATAGGAATTCTTTTCTCATAAATTCTAGTCTAGTTATTTATGAAGGTTTTTATTAGGCATATAATCATTTGCAACGTGAAGAACAATCACTAGCAATCTCAACGAGAATCATATTGATTTCATAATCAAGAACCTTTGTACTCAATGTAATTATCTGAGCATATTTACAAATTTTAGGTTGCAAGTTGATTATAAACACTTGTGACCATTTTATATATGCATTTTTCATTTATAGAGTATTACTTTGGTCCACATGGTATCTAAATGGACCTATATATAAAGTTGATACATTATAAATTTGTACAGATCCAATTTTGAGTATAGCTAGTGATATTCTTTTATTTAGTTCTTTTGAGAACAAACAACACATAAAAATTCTAGAATCATATATCAGTTTTAAAGAATCTTCTGCTTTTTTAATAAATGACAATATACATTTTTCATGATATTTTGCATCATTATGATCTGAGATGATCTAATCGGTCATGGCAAACTATAAATGCATAAATTTCTGGTTTACTATAAAATTATTCTCAATTATTAGTAAACTTCTTCTTACCATATCATATTATTGATTTTTCACCTTAATATTTCATAAGGAATATGCTATCAATTATGGATTTTATCTTCAAGATAATAAATCATGATATAGCTCTTCTAGAGCATTATTTGTCATCTTTTACCCAATGGTAAAAACTTATACACTAATGGAAAATTGAGCGTTACTGACTCTTTTAGAGTCTTTTTCAAAAGGAATATGATATATAAGGAATAACATAATATTAATAATAATAAATTCTATCTAACATAATTCACACTTATATTTCAACAATCTCCTCCTCTAGTGTGAGTATATAAATATATTTTTCTTATTTCTATATTTCAAATAGAGTGAATAGCATATAATAAGCTAATAATATATCTTTAACTTGAAAATCCAAATGCTTCCTAATTCAGATATAATAATGAGTTTCAATCCCATTGCGCTATTACCTTAAGACCTTTTGATAAACAAATATTCTAATATATATAGTTATTTAAGAACTAACATATATTATTTTTTCACTATATGATATACTTTACTTCTTGTTATGCTTTACAAAGTATGAAGTATTTTTTTTTCAAAACATAAAATTTTCTGGATATTTCGTTATTCAAAAAGTTTACTTCTTTGTATATATTATGTAATGCTTTAAAACTTATTCATAAATTTATAAATCCAACAAAAATTTGAAAAAATCTATAAAAACTAAAATCAAACTATATAGTCATGAAGATTTAAATCATAGGCTTTCATAGCTATTTATAAGTCATTAATCTTTAAGACTCTATATATTAAATATATATTAAAAATCATTTGTGTCTCTTAATATTTGAACCATAGGCCTTCGGGGCTTTAAAAACATCATAAGTTATTATTTTCATATCATTCAATAACATGAGTATTATGGCTGTGCTGGCCATTTAATAATAAGAAATTATAATATTAATAAATATCAAATTAAATGTCAAAAATATATGAAAATAAGATAAGAATAAAACTTAAATTTTAAATTAATTAAATGTAACATAAAATAAAGAGAAAAGGTAAACTCTTTTACCAACACATCTTTCACTATATAGTCATTAATTTTCTGGGTTACATTATTTATAATTCTAATTGTCATAATTTTTTTTATAAACAAATCATATAATGATCCTTTTCACAATCAAAACTATATAGTTTCAAGTCATTTAATAAAGAAAATAAAGACACATGATATCTAGCTATTTAATTTCAAAATAAAAAAATTAAAGATATATGGTTTCTGACCATAAGATAAAAATTTGATGTTATATGGCCTCTAGCCAATTAATAAAATAACAAAAAAATTAAATATTTATAACATCTGACCATAAGATAGAACATCAAAGTTATATGAATGCGAGTCATTTAAGAAGATATAAATTTTTTTATATATATGGCTTCTGGCCATAAAAAAAAAAAAACACAAATTATATGGCTTCTAGCCTTTTAATAAGATAAAAAAAATTCAAATATATATGGCTTCTAGTCATAAAATAGAAAATCAAAATTATATGGCAACTAGCCATTTAATAAGATAAAGAAAAATTAAATATATATAAATGACTTTTGGTCATAAAATAAAAAATTCAAATTATATGGCTTCTAGCCATTTAATAAGATAACAATAACCAAATATATATGGCTTCTAGCCATAAGATGGAAAATTTATACCTAAATACTTCTAGTAATTCAATAAGATAAAATATCAAATATATATGACTTCAAGCCATTAAAAAAAAAGAAGAGAATTAGCATATATATATATATATATATGGCTTCTAGCTATAAGATTAAAAAAAAAAATCAAAGTTGTATAGCTTCTGGGTATAATATAGAAAATCGATTTTATATGGCTTTTAGTCATTTAATTTGAAAAGAATAGAAAATCAAAGTTATATAACTTCTGGCCATTTAATTACAATGAAATGAAAAATTAGAATTATATGACTTTTGGCCATTTAACTTTAGATGGTAATTCTTTAATGATACTGTTAGTATCTATTGGAACTTCGAGTTCCATCAAAATAGTGACGTCGGGTTAATAAGAAATAGAAGGAAAAAAAATCCTCTCATCATAATTAGTTCGAAAGGTATAATATTTATATCAAAATTAAATTGTAGCACAAAAAAGTAAAGCAAAATCTCTAATCATAGTCATGAAACCCAATGTTTAAAACAATGGTAGATAATCCTTTTAATTTCATATAATGACTTAGATTATCCTAGATAAATTGAATAGGAATACTGATATTTTGAAACACTATATATGTGATGCTCAAGATATTTTTATTTGAACAGAGCAAAAGATACTCTAGAAAAATAATAGAGATGATGTTTTAAAATTATGATGGGATAGAAAGGTATATCACACGCACCTTGGTTAGAGCTTTGTATTGATAAAGTGTTATAAATAAAGAAAAAATTTAGAGAAGAATCATAGAGAGGAAGAGAGGATCAACAAGAGAGAGTATTTCTCATTCTATTCAAATGTGTTCAATATATTATACATGACCTCTATTTATAGGCATAGCTTTATATCTTTGATAGAATCTACAGATTACATAATAATATGAAATAATTGTGAGATATAGAGATAATGAGAGATATTAGAGATTATAGGAGATATAGAAGATAATGAGAGATATATAGACATCCACAGAGATATTATTATATTCATAACACATTATTATTTATGCCTGAAAAATGTATTATGGCTTTCCTCCCCAAAACTAAAATTAATAGATAGTTTTTCTTTTTTGGGAAAACTAGTGTTGTTTTTTGTTCTTATAATTTTACTTCAATTTAAACATTTTTCATAATTTTAATTTTAAAATTAAATACATGCAGTTTAAATATATTTCAATTCAGTTTTAAATATTATATTTTTATTACTATTTTACCACATATATAAATTAATGTGTCTTTTATACATGGTTTGAAAACTCGGACCGGACCGGCCGGTTCAGGCCGGAAACTGGCGAACCGACACTTGTCCGGTTGGTTCATGATCTAAACCACACTGTTTCGAACCGGTATGAAACCGGTTAAACCGGTAAGAACCGGTTGTGACCCGGATAACCCGTTGGGTTGAACGGGTAACCCGGGTCACTTTTAAATGTCCAGAAAGATGCGAGGACTCCAACAACAAAGCAAGTTTCCAGGTAAAAAAAAAGAAATGAGAAGAAGAAGAAGAGAAAAAAATATGGCAGATGAAAGAAACAAGAAATGAAGTATGTGTAGCTGGTGTTTAAGAGAGCCGGTAGAGGTGAGAGGCGTCGTCGGCGATGACAGTGGTGCTGGAACTGAGGAATGTCAGTTGTTGGGGCCAATATCTGGGTGAGAATGACTGGGGGAGGCTAGGATGAAGGAGTTCGCAATCGCAGGAATTTGAGGGAGAAGACGGAGGTAATAACCGGTAGAGGTGAAGGTGATAGATAAGTAGATAACATTTGGCGAGATTCGACTTTTGAGCGTGCTGGAGTGAGATTTAAGATCTGACTTCTTTTTTCCTAGAAGAGTGTGCTTAAAGGAAGAAAAAAAGAAGGACATTAAGAATCTCAAGAAAAAAATAGCATTAATTTTACAGCAACCTATAACACTAGATTTACAGTACCACTTCGTCCTTTCTTTTCATTTTTGAAAATTTGGATATGACTTCTTTTAGGTTTGACACACTTTATATTAATTATATATAATAATGTATACGATAAAAAGAAAAGCAGGGACGTCTGGGAAAAAAGAGAAGATAAGGAACGTGAAATTTCCATTTTTTATGATAACATATGCTTTGTATATGTTTTTTAATATGATATTATAAATATCATATTTATTAAAATATATTTTATAATAAATATAAATATTTTTTATAGATTTTATTTATATTATATTTTTTAATTAATTCCGGTTTGACTCCATTCAACTCCAATCTGACCCACTAACCCTTGACCCACTGTATTGACCGGTTCAATAACCGGTCCGGTTTTTAATACCTTGCTTTTATACGATATTACAAGGTACAAATTTAACTTAATTTTACCAATCACACTCGGACTACTTCTTCTGTTATTTTAAATCACATATATCTAAATTAACAAAAATCAAACATGTACTCAAAGTTGTCAAACTCGCGAGTTTAAACAAACTCGTGATAATGATATAAATTTAAATTGTAAACCTGAATCGTAAATTCGTAAAAATTTACTTTTATTAATAAACTGATATTAAAAGTACATAATCAAATAATTAATATATTAAAAATGAGAACAATTTCATTTAAATATTTTAAATTTAAATAACTGAAATTATATCTATCAATGTTCATAATTTATCATATTCAATAAAGAAATTTCTATAAAAATCACATATAAAATCACTAAACATAATAAATTTAAAAATTTAGCATGAGTATAAAAACGAGTTGACATGATTTTATAAGCTAAAAATGTAAAAACGATAAACTTGATAAATAAACTAGCAAGCTTAATCGAGTTTACAGTTATCAGGAGTTTAAGAATGAGTCAACACGATTTTGTTAGATGAAAACGTAAAAACGTTAAATTTAGAAAATCAACTCGCGAGTTTGATAACAATATATGTACTTGTTAACGCTATCCCTTCCATTAGACTAACCACTTGCTAGGGTAATATCAACATGTAAAAAATATAAATACTCCAACGCTTGCGAAATAAACGCATCCCAGCTTCTCTCAACACAGCTTTACTGTGTATGTTTGGAGAAGCAGCAACACTCCTCCAAACACTGCTCATAAATATAGGGAATATATATTCTTCAGTTACTTTGGGGGGGGGGGGGGAGCTCCCCGCACAGGAGATAAATTCGTAGATAAGCCTATTGCAAACTTGGAAGATCAAAATAAATAATCCCCAATGCAGCACCCTCACACACAGATATCTACTACAAGAAAAATTTCCTCATGTCAGTGAATTCATACTTTGACCAACATGGCCTTTATTTCAAGGACATGTTTTCACATCTAATGATAGCAACGTCAGTATAAACACACACCATTTCGAACCTATATCAGAATCAGAATCAAAATCCAACACAAAGTGAGTGAAAACACACACTTCCAACTCTCCTTCCTTCAACTTCTGCAGGAAATCAAACGAGACCGGAATCTGGCTCACTAGTGTATGGTATATGGTAATCAAGCAACAATACATGTCCAATGATCCCAGAATATGGCTTTACTTCTGGCTGTGGTATATGGTAATCAAGCAACAGCACATATCATGTGTTCACCGACAATGACCGTATTTTGCTCATCGCTGGTCCTTTGAGACTTTATCTAAAGCATCAAAAACATATTGCACAGCAACATCCTCCACAATTACGGTCTTATCTCTAGACTTGGAACCAGTACCTATTGATACTTGCCTTCGTTTTACTCCTAAAACCTGCAATCAACCATTGAATGTTACAATAGTTACACCGAAATATGACACAGAATGTCCACCAGGTGTACGGAAAACCGAGGAGGGTTACTGGGCCGGCGACTCAATACAGAACTAGAAAGGGAGCAGTGTAAAAACTAATTACATCAATATGTTTCCAACAACAAGAAACATAAAGTGAGATATCAGTGATTACTGATAACATCAACCTACAAAGCATCATTATACCATCTACACCTCTAAAGAAACACAAGTGAGCAGCATCAGATTATAAAGCATATAACAAAAGAAAGCTCATTTTGGTGGAAGCATGATTCTAGAAGGTCAGCATCTCATGGTAGAGGTCATGTGAGACGTTGATACAATCCAATGACATTGTGTGATCCATGTGGCCAAACTCATTTAATGGGACGAGGCTTTCTTCTTGTTGTCAATAAACCAAAAGTAGACAATCCAAGGAAGAAGCAAAGGTGCAACTAATTCCAGCATAAAATTAGATAAACCAACATGATGAAAGATTTAATCAACTATGTTTATGTAAGTCTCTGACTCTGAGTACCAATAGTTAGAATATGAATGCACAAAAAATTTTATTCTTCAAAAACTAATCCCTGTTTCCACCATGGCAAGATTTCCCAGACTATGTTTTTGGGGGGGGGGGGGAGAAAAATTTATCCCCCTTATTTTTAACATTTGATGCCGGAAACTCATGAACATGCAACAGTTGACTCCGGCTCTCTCTCAATATTAGGGCTTCGCCTTCTCTCCTCAGTGAAATTTCGTTTTCTAAGATACAAACTGAATCAAACTCAGGGAAAATAAACTAGAAAAACAACAAAGAAAAGAGCTTACGGAGCTCATGTAATCAAGAAGGGCGGCATTTGCTTCTCCATCCCTTGCCGGTGCGTCAATTTGCACTCCGACAGCTTCATCACTGATATCTACAATTTCATAACGATTAGGAACAAAACAAAAACCACAGACGTGTATCAAGAAAAAAGAAAAAGAAGACGAGCGAGGTACCTGTTACGGAAGCAGTTTTGGAACCGGGCTTGGCGTGGATGGTAATAGCAACGGAAGAAGGAGTCATGGATCGAATACAAGAGGGCCAACTGTTAGCTTGTGCCGACTGAGATGGTTCACTCTTGTCAACCTTTGCCTTGCCCCTCTTCGCCGGCGGCATCTTAATTTTCAGATTGCTGGTAGCGTCTGCCTTGGCTGAGGACTCCCAGTGCCGTGCCGAGTCGAGACCCAGTCTAGCAATAAGATGCTACTCCTCCAGTACTTATTATAAGACTCCATTTGACTTTTTATTTAGTCTTAATTATAAGACCCCAATCCATTTTGTCTCTTATATTTATGTATTTTTTTCCAAGATAATCCTTCTAATAATGATAGTTTTAGCCAATATATTTAATTAGCAAGGATATTTTAGGAATGACAATACTTATTTATTATAAATAACCAACTTAACTTACTTCCTTAATCTCCTCAAATAAATTAATTGGGTCTTATAATTAGGACCGGAGGAGTACCTCGCTTACGCACTGCAAACGAGGATCTGTCTTCCCCATGCCCCCCTATTTATGCGCAAAAATATCTTTAAACTTTATTTTTTTGCCAACATTTTTTTTAAATTTTATATAAAATTTTATTTTAGTTTCATACATTAAAAAAATTATTTTTTAACCTTAAATTATTAATAAATAAATAATAATTTTTAACGTTAATAAAATATTTTTAAATACTAATTTATTATATTTAATTTTTTATAGAAAATTATAATCTAAAACTAAATAATTTTAAACTTAAAAATATATTTTCCTGTTAAAAAAAATAAACTAAGACTCTATATAAAATTAAAAAAATTAAATATGTACTTTTACTTACATATATGTATATAACATTGTATTTTTTTCCTGTTTCATAATATAAAATGTTAAAAGCTAATTCACACGTATTTATTATAAATTTCAAATGATTATCAATATTATTTATGTTGATTATACTAAATTCTAATATCATACTCCTTCTTTTTCAAAATATAAGTATTAAATTTTTTAAAGGTCTTAATTTTTTTGTTATTAGGTGCAATTTAAATTTGTGTTATTGTTTAATGTTTTTTTTATTTCTAATTAATTATATTCTCTCTTATTATTTTTTTCTCATTTGTTCTTTCTCGCTTCCCCTTTGATAAATAGATGCGCAATAGGAAAATAACTTATATTTTTCAAACATATTTAAATAATTTAGTATTTGATATTTAAATTTGGAATCAAAGACAGTATTAACTTTTTCTTTCTCTTTATTAAATATACACTAAATAGATGCGTAATAGTAAAATAAGTTATATATTTTATACATATTTAAATAATTTAATTATTTGAGCCCAGGAGGGTTGGTCCGCCTGGTTGACAAGGGGAAGGCAAGGCGCCACGTACCCGCCAGTGCATGGGCTCGATCCTAGGAAGTCCCACCTGGGATGACTCCGGATTTAGTCTGCACCCAAAGGGTATGGGATACCAGAAGGAGAAATCCAAAAATAATTTAATTATTTGATATTTATATTTGGAATCAAAGACAGCATTAATTTTTACTTTTTCTTTATTAAATATGAGCATGTATGACAAAAATATTTAACGCTAAGTGAACGCTCCAAAACCTCCCGTCAAATTCTGAATCAAAAATATCTTGGAAAAATGACAATAAAATACCATGTGAATTTCAAAAAGACAAAGAAAGCACCTGAATAAGCAAAATGACAAATAAGACATTGGGTACCAATCTGGAATTTTGATTTTTAGCCTAATGACCGAATTGCCCTTATTATGTTTGAAAACTAAGGAGATGGAGAAAGGGAGAAATCGCCTCCTCCCGGCGAAAGCAATCCCCCCACTCGGCGAAACCAATCCCTCCACTCAGCTAGTGAAACTGAATCCCCCTACTCGGAGAAACCAATCCTCCCACTCAGCGAAACTAAATCCAAGTTCCTTCAGTCACCGAAAAAGGTCCTTCGAAATCACATTGCCGCCGTTGCAGGAGTAAAGTGCTGTCGGTGAAATTGGTAACCGTCGCAAGAGTACAGTGCAGTCATTTGAATATATGTAATGTATTTGCTGTCATATGGCTACTGGTTTTTGGTAAATACTGTTACATGAATGGTACATTCCATTACACATGTAGTTAGCATGAAAGTTAATGGTTCAATGTTTACTTTGATGTATTTCAGGTGTAGTCATTTGAATATATTTAATGTATCTGCTGTTATATGGCTACTGGTTTTTGACAAATATTGTTTCGTGAATGGTGCATTACATTACACAAAGTAGTAACTCTCACTATGAAAGTTGTAAATAGCACTATGTGTTTTGTAAAATTCAGTATGAAATTAATTGTATTGTTTTTTATACAGAATTTACCCCGCCCCTCACAAAAGGTTGTAAAGCCCATTGAAGAAGTAGTAAATATCATTGTGAAAGTTGTTATTCCCAATATGTATTTTGTAAAATTCAGTGTGGAATGTTTTGTTTTTTACAGAAAACGTTGCCCAGCCCTCACAAAAGGTTGCAAAACCCATTGAAAAAGTAGTAAATCTCACTGTGAAAGTTGTTATTTCCACTATGTGTTTTGTAAAATTCAGCGTGGAATTATTTTGTTTTTGATAGAAAAGTTACCCACCCCCTCACAAAAGGTTACAAAAACCCATTGAAGAAGTAGTAAATCTCACTGTGAAAGTGTTATTCCCATTATGTGTTTTGTAAAATTCAGCGTCGTAGAATTATTTGTTTTTGATAGAAACATTGGCCAGCCCCTCACAAAAGGTTACAAATCCCATTGAAAATGTAGTAACACTCACTGTAAAAGTTGCAAATCCCATTATGTGTTTTGTCAAATTCAGCATGGAATTATATTTTTATAGAGAAAAGTTGCCCTGCCCCTCAAAACAGGTTGTCAAACCCCTCGAACAAGTGGTCAAATTCACTTCGCGAGTTATAAATCTCGTTATACGTGTAGTAACATTCTGGGCAAATGATTTAATAATATTTGAAAATCAAGCAGCTTTACATTTCTTGAAAATAGTTTGCAAATCCCTTACATACAAATCCCTTTGCAAATCGGAGAACCTTTTTCGGTGACTGGAGGAGCTTGGATTTAGTTTCGTCAAGTGGGGGGGTTCGGTTTCGTTGAGTTAGGGATTGGTTTCATCGAGTAGGGGGATTCGGTTTCGCTGAGGGGAGGGATTAGTTTCACAAGTAGGTGGATTGGTTTCGCCAAGTGGGGGCAGTTTCTCTCTTTGTCGAGTGGGGGGATTGCTTTCGCCGGAAGAGAGGTGGTTTTTACCTTTCTCTATCTCCTTAGTTTTCAAACATAATAAGGGCAATTCGGTCTTTAGGCCAAAAATCAAAATTCCAGATCAGTACCTGATGCCTTCTTTGTCATTTTGCTTATTCAGGTGCCTTATTTGTTTTTTTGAAATCACATGGTATTTTACTGTGATTTTTCAAATATCTTCTAAAACACTTCTAATATACTGCCTCCTTAATACTATTTCAGATACTTAATATATCAAATAATAGCTAATTGAATAATGGGAGTATATTAAGAAAATCTGTTTTAAATTAGTTATTTGTAATAATTAGGTGTTGTCTTCTTTAAATATAATTACTAATCATGTATTAGCTAAAACTATTATTTAATTGAACATTTAAATGTGTAACTAGTACAAAAATTACTTTGAAAAAATCGATAAATAAGAGAGACAAACTGAATAGAAATATTATATTTATGACTAAATTAAAAGTTAAAATAGCTCTTAGATAAAAAATCAGAGATAGTAATATAATATCCTAATCCATATTGATTAATTTTTCCAAAATACTCCTCCGATTCTTAATATAAGATCCATTTAACTAATTTGATTAGATTAAAGAAATTAGGTAAGTTAGTTAATTATAAGAAATGTGACACGTTTTTTTAAAACACCATAATCATCTTTTTAATACCTTTCTCCCTCTTCTACTTAATTATGGTTGAGAAAGTATCCATAGGGGTAATTTAGAGAAAATTGATAAATATGATAATGGGTCTTATATTTAGAATCAAACCAACTCAACAATTAGGTCTTATATTAAAGACGGAGGAGTAGTATTTGTAATAGTTGCACATGTTAAAAATTTAATCAAATAATAGTTTTAGCTAATACACTTGATTAGCAAGGGTATTCTAAAGAAGACAAGATCTATTTATTATAAATAACTAAATTAACAAATTTTTTTAATCTACTCAAATTAGTCAACTAACTCTTATTTTATCCTAAAATATCTTTACTAATCAAGTGTATTAGTTAAAACTATTATTATTATAAGAACTATTTTAAAAAATAAATAAATATGAGAAATAAGATGAATTATAATATTATACTCCTCCGGTCCTTATTATAAGACCCAATTTGACTTTTTATTTGGTCCTAATTATAAGACCCAATCCATTTTCTCTCTTATATTTATGCATTTTTTTCCAAGATAATCCTTCTAATAATGATAGTTTTAACCAATATACTTAATTAACAAGGATATTTTAGGAATAACAACACTTATTTATTATAAATAACCAACTTAACTTACTTCCTTAATCTCCTCAAATAAGTCAATTGGGTCTTATAATTAGGATCGGATGAGTATTTAATATTAAAATAAAAATCAAATAAGTAAAAAAAAAAAAGAAAAAGCGCTGTACATCTACTAAGGAGGGCATATCAGCATCTCTACAGATTTCTTTGTTTTTTTTTTCCACCCAGAAGGACGCCACGTAACGGATCCGAAATCAATCTGGCCCTTGAAAAAAGGAAAATAAAATAAATAATATGGCATTCGGTCTAACCGTCGACCAGATTCGACTTGATCTGAATCCGATCGCGGATAAACGCAATCGTTTCCTGATCATTACATTTAGTTTTTAAAATAATAAATGCCCGTGCTCGGTGCTTGAACTCGGGGGCTAGTTTCTGGGAATTGCAAGTTTGTACCACAGGAAAACCAAGAGCAAAGAGAGGTTCATTGATTGGGAGCCAGAAATTCGGTGAAGCCAGACGATGGGGCAAGCCGCTTCGACGGTGCAGAGTGTTTCGCCGGAACAACGGGAGGTGGAAAAAGAAGCATCTTCCTTGGGTGCTCTTCCTATGCTTCGGAGAGCTTTCTCCAAGCTTGCTGATCCCGAAACAAAGGCCGTTCCCCGTGAAAATTTACTGGTACTGATAAACATTACTAAACTCTCAATTTTATTTATCTTCTTTGCAGTTTTGGAAGCATGGAATTACTCAATTCTGATGAAAGAAAGTCAAAGTAACTGACCACAATAATGTTAAGTTATGGTTTCTCAGAAATCTGTTAAATCAAGCGGGCATTCCCAACTGTTGGGAAAAAAATACTTACAGGGCAACTGCGCTAAATTGATGCTTGCGGCTTTAGATAAGAATTCCTTGTTTCCTGTTTATTCCTTCTATTGTTCTGTTATCTCTTGGTGATTGAATATTCCACAAAATGCAATGTATCATGACCAGTTACTCTTTAATGTGCAAGTATGTGTGGAGATGGTGTCTGCTTTTGTTTGATTCGTTTTCGGTTTAACTGGAGGGGTAATCATTAAGCTTTTAATCTTAGCCACCTGTGAATTCTTTACCAAGCGGTTTGACATCGTGGGTTACCTGTAATTAAATTGAATTTTAGTTAAATTCAGGTCCGAGTGGAAAGATGAGGAATAATAATAAATGTTAAAAAATTTTGTCACTGGCCAAAATTTGAAGAAAAGGAATTGTTGAGGCTACTTGCTATCTTTTGTAATATGTATTCACCACAATTCTTATGTTCACTTAGTGTTTTATCTTCTCTCTGACTTCTAACATGTAAACATGTTGTTTGCAGCAATGCTTTAATATAGTTTACAAAGGTCAAAGTGATGCCAGCAACATCCCCAAGTTATTCCCAGTACTGTTAGATCACTTCGGCTCATCCATAGTTGACCAATTTTTTATGCCCGCTGAAGGACAAATTACTTGGATTGAATTTGTGAGAGGCTATAATAGATGCTGTACAAGGATGTCTGCATCTGTGTCGCTGAATATGCTTCTCAGAGTATTGCGTTCAACTGTAGGAAGAGCCAATGTGCCTATCAATTTGGAGTTTGAATCTGATGATACTGATTGTAAAGTAAATGGATCACTTCTTCCCAGTGATGTACTCTTGCTTCTTCTTATGTGTTGGTCTATGTCATGGGACTGTAGAAGTTTGAAACACTCTGAACGCAAAGTAAGTCTTAGCCCACCAAATCTGAATCATTTGGTACTATCAGCCATCACATCATGTGCGGAAATTGACAGTGGCTTGAATGTATGGGATGGTGACTTCTCAAGCTCGGAAATTCAAATTCCTGCTGGAAAGTTTGTTACATGGGTTTTGAGTACAGTACCCTGCCTCTCAGATTGTTTGAGTCAGTTTTTTCATGCAAGACTGCAAAATCAAGCCACTGCTGGGGTAATTCTTGCATTCAAGTTGAACTATTTGCGATCTTTATTTCTGTGACACCTGTTCAACATAATTTCCTTTTATGCTTAGGAGGATTATAATCTTTTTTTTTCCCAACACTACCTTGTGTTCTGTGCTTATTATAAATCAGTCCAAAAACTATCTTCCCTGATTATTAATTAGTTGAAAATTGAAATTAGATTTAAATTAATGCTTGCCCTTAATTTATGTCAGCCCTATTTTTAACTTCATCTACCTTACCTTCCCGCTGACTTTGTTGAGTGAGCTGCTACTACTTCCTTACATCCTTATCATTTCCAAGGATACAGTGTAACTCAGTTAGTCATGTTTGTATTTCTTGTTTCCATTAAAACTTGGCTTTCCTTTATCAAATTGAGGTGTTAAGCTTGGATCATTATACAAGTTGGTGGTCAGACAGCTACTTTCGAAGTTGTTTCATTCTGTTATTGAGTTAATTATCATAGCATTTGATATTAATCAAATAACTGAATAATTCTGTTATTGAGTTAATTATCATAGCATTTGATATTAATCAAATAACTGAATATTTTTTCTTAGATTCTAGAAGGATGAGTGACTGGTTAGCTCTGCTTCACATTTTCCTTTTAGGTTACTGCTAGTAGGGAATGATAATTGTCTTCAAGACCTTTGCCCTTAACATTTACACTATTGTGTATGGTGTAGTGTCACTGAGAGAGCACTTTCAACTAAGCTTATGTCCAAGTATTGATTTATTGAAACATTTGCTGTAAGAAATTGTATGAACTGTAACAATGTGCTTTGCCTGTCATTGTACTTGCCGAGCCTTGTGTTCCAACCTTTGTTAGATTCAATAATATAGTTTATCTGCTTTTTGACATGGTTATTGGACAATAAAATCTATTGCATCTGGCTCTGAGATCTCTATAGATGAAATAATTTCCTGATCAATGGCAGGATGAATTGGCACCCTCTAATTCCTCTGTTGAGGATGTTTCATTGACAACAGAATGTGATAATGACATTTTAACCCACGGAAGGGCATGGGCAATTGGTCTTACACAGAGAAGTACAATAAATGAAGAGATCTCAGAAGTGTGTTTTCCTAGGGGTAAAGAGGGAATGGATGAAAGACTTCTTTATAGGTAATCTCTGAATCTTATATCTGGCTTGATCCTTCACTTATGCATTAACAGTGTGGGAGGCGAGCTGGAATATAGAAATTCTTTCTAACTGCTTGGCATTGCTAAAATTAAGGATGAATACCTCATTTTGTACTACTGCTTCACAACATTATGCTTTCTGTCTGATTTTGTTATCTGCTGACTTAGTCTTGTTCTCTTGTAAGCCTTTTTCTTGTGAGACTTGCCATTTGGAAAAAGATTGGCTTTGACATCGAAAGTATAATATGTTATAGGTCATCGGCTCATGGGAAAGGCCTAAACAGATTTTGGTCTCATGTTGAAGGTTACAACGGTCCGTTGCTAATTTTGATTGCAGCAAGTTCAGGACAAACCCATGAGGGAAGCTCCGTTGTTACGAAATGGGTTATAGGTGCACTAACTAATCAAGGTTTTGAAAATAAGGATCTGTTCTATGGAAGCTCAGGTTGTTTATATGCAATAAGTCCCGTTTTCCACGTATTCCCACCTTCTGGTAAGTAATAGAGGCTCAAAGTGGCCTGTTTAGTTTCCTATTTATTGGAGAGTGGGAGTTTGGGAGGGGATTTTTTTTCCCCCTTTCTTTTGACTAACTTGTTTGCAGCTATCCAACATTAATTGTTTGTTATTATTGACAGGGAAGGAAAAGAATTTTGTTTATAGTCACTTGCATCCTGCTCGTAGAGTATACGAGCCTCATCCAAAACCCGTGGGGATTGCATTTGGAGGAACTATGGGAAATGAGAGAATATTCATTGATGAAGATTTTGCAAGAGTAACTGTTCGTCATCATGCTATTGACAAAACTTACCAGCATGGTCCTCTCCTTCCAGACCAGGTATAATTCTATGTCAGAGGATTTGATGTGTTGATGTTGAGTTTGTAACTGAACAGTAATTAAATGCATTGATCGGAAGTTGCTAATTATGCATGTTGTCTTGTTAGATACATTTTAATCTTCTGGTTTGATGGTTCCATCTCTTATAGAATCTGGGTGTTTTTGAGTACATGGTTATTCTGATTTATATACTCGTCTGATTCTGTTTATAAGTAACTTTCAACATGTTTTATATAGACCAAGAAAAACTTTAAACTTTATTAACTTTCATTTAAAATTTAACAACTTTCCAAATTTATCCTTATTTAATACACATTATACCTCATGTAAACAAAGTCAATATAATAATAAATGAAGGGTAAAAGTGTACGCCCATAAAATTTTTTTTTTTCAGTACCTTATAAATAGGACTAAAAATGTTTTCTTTTTACCCTATAAATAGGACCAGAGGAGTACTTGATTCTTTTGAATGAAATCTTTTTTTTTTTTTGGCTAAAAGAAAAATAATACTGTAATCCTAATGATAAAATTTCTAATAAGAAGCTAATGGTGAAATATTTTAAGAGAATTATTGGGGGTTAGAACAACATAGATTGGGATTGCTAAAACACTATGGCTATTGAGCAACATTGAACTTTGCTTGTCCCGCAACTCCAGCTTCCTGAGCTGTCATTCGTTGGCTTATGATATGTTACATTTTCAGGGTTTTCTGGCTATCGAAGGTTTAATATCAGAAGTGGAGGTTTGGGGACTTGGAGGGCATGTGGCAAAGAAAGTGCAAGAGTCATATAAAAAGAGAGAGGAACTTTTCACTGAGCAAAGACGAAAAGTAGTGCGCCTGATCCCACCTCTGTTCTGTGAATTAAACTTTGATGAATCAATAGAAAGAAGGAATAATATGTTATGCTCTTTTGCAGGTTGACTTGAAGACATTTGCGAGCTGGGAGGATTCACCTGAGAATATGATGATGGACATGATGTCTGATCCAAATGCTGTTCGAAGGGAAGACCGGTAAGATGGAACCCTTGATTTCTTATAGCAAGAGCTAAACCGTTTATTGAATGAAGATCACACGTTAGCCTGTGGTAGCTCATTGTTGTTTGGGCATAAGTCATATTGGTTATGAATTTTTTTTCGTGTAGTATAATTAAGAATAAGAATGAACCCTTTGCGTGTGAGAAGATAGCAAGATTATTCTTAAGAAGGATTAGTTCTGTCATCAACGTCGGATGAATGAGTATTACATATAACAATGCAAAGTAATTACTCTCTCTAGTCCTATATACAAGTCCCTTCTAACTAATTCATATATACTAATAAAAACATTTAAAAGTACTAAAGTTGTCATAAAATTCAAATGAACTATAATATTATTGTTATCAACCACATTAAATTCCAGCATCATATTAATTTCTATTCTTTCATCACCCTTATTAGATATAGTCATACATGAAAAAAATATATTTAATACTCCTTAAAAAGCATCAAACATTATTATAGAAAGAATTAAAAATACTTCTCAAAAGACGCCCTGTAATAGAAACCGGAGGAAACATAAAAATATTGAATTATAGGGGAAAGAAATGTAAAGGACAAAAGTAAAGTGAAAGAAGTGATTTAAAAAAGGAAAAAGTGCGCACTATTCATAAACTGTGATTAGTGAAGCTGATTTAAGCAAAGAAAAAGTACACTTCATACTTGTATGCGCATATATATATATATATGTATAATATTATACATTGATGATTTTTATGTTGAATATGGAGCTTCACGATTCATCATCTGGCATGAAGGATGAAATGAAATAAAAACTTGTCCCATTATGTGTTCCATGGAAGCTTAAGATATTGGAAGTCAGTTAACTTATCGAATTTCGACACAAAAATTATAGTCAAGTTTATAAATTAGTTGATAGGTTCATTAATCATTTTATTGACTATGATTATGAAAGATGAATAATCATCATCATTATTATTCAAACACTCCCCTTCCCAAAGAAAACAAATACTTACAATTAGAGCACAGCAACAAAAAGTGACTCATTCCGGTGAGAAGAATTATCTGGTGATTAGTTGTAGTCAATTGAGACGAAGGTGCAAAACGCTATCGTTTAAAGAGTTCTATATTCATACAGTTTGACCTGACTTAATTAAGCCAATATAACTTCTAAAACATAGTGAGCAAATTTTTTTTTTTTTTAAAAAAAAGAATTGAGAAACATCCTTCACGGTATAAATAGGTAAATACATATCCCATATGCCTCTTGTTACACTGTCAAGAATCATGTCTCATCAGTCATCATTCTTCCTACCTAAATTTCTTTCCTTCTTTCTTTGTGGTTTTGCTGAATTGCACCTTTGCATTACCAGGCAAAAGCCAAAAAGGCAATTCTTTTAAGTGGCAGGGCTAAGGGATAAAATGGACTAGATCAAGTGAGATGACAAAAGATTCCTCCACTCTTTAATTAAAGGAGCAATTATTAAACAAGTGAGATTGCTCTCACGACCTCTCATTCATGCAAAAAATTTTATGCCGTTAAGCTACAAGGTCGTTGACAGAGATTTCTACGCCCTAGATGAATCATTAGTGAAGATAAGAACAAAATTATCAGACATTTAATATAATTCATTTGTGAGTTCATATAGCATATAGCGAAGCAGATGGGAGTTTGGGGATTGTATTAAATGACAAAGTAATGAAATGTTTACGAGGAAGGCCTCTTCTAAATTCTAATTTGCAGGTACAATTAAGCCCGCATGCTCCTAAAAGTGGGCGCCATTACAAGCTGTGCACCTAACAAAGTGCCCTTAAATCAACCAATGGATCAATACAACCCCGTCCCCCACAAAAAGTGATCATTAATTATTCACAATCCTCAAAAGCATCAAGAACATATCAAATTATACATCCCATCTTCAACCAAGATAAGATGTAATTTTTATTCTGATAAACCAGAACCAGATATTGGGTAAGTGAGAATGCCTAATTAATGAATGCATATTGGCTGCTTTGCTCTAATCTGAACAGTACAGTGTGTTAAGCACTGAACGAAGTTGTGAATGATTATAAGCCAAACCTGAGCATATGGGTAATAATTGATTATAATATGAATGAGACACAAGTTGAGCTTAGGGTTAGGCTAATAAGATGCAAGTTCCAGGAATGTAAATCAATAATATAATATATATATATATATATATATATGCATATTTATACGCCTTACTCTTGTCAAATCATCCACTAGGGTTACACACACATACCCACGAAGCCAATCAAGCTCCTTTCACTTTTCCACCCAAAATGCTTTTAATACATTCAGTTCCCCGGTTTTAAAAGAAAAAGAAACACCCTGAAGCAAAGATATTTTAAAAAAGAAAAATAAAAAAAAGGCATCATGGGAACTAGTTGCGCACAAAAAATATAATATTAATGAGATAAGAGCTTAGTTTGGCTCCATTATAACAAGTTATATATATATTTATATATTTATATAGCAAGTTCAAAACTATTCACTACTAATAATGAACAATATCAAGGTTTTATTGCTTATTTTAGAAACTATTCAAATAAATATGAAGCCTAAATTTTATAATAAGCGTATAATTTATAGAAAAAGATATTTTTGATGAAAGTATTAATTCATGAAATCACACATCCCGTGAAAAAGTTATTTGCATATTGGATATTTTTATGCATATCATATATATATATATATATATATATTCATATTAAACTATGTTTAGAATTTTGAAACTATTTTGGATTTTTTACTTGAATCCCAGAATTTAAAAATTCGGATGAAATTTATTTAAAAAATTGTATTAATCTTGAAAAGTTTTTAAATATTGATGACTATTTTGATATATTCACTATTTTGTTCTGTTTTCCCCTGAAGGATCATCGATCAGTTTTGTTTTGTTTCCAATATTGAATTTACTCAGAAAAATGTTGATTAGACTTGTAAAATATTATTTATTCATAACACTTATAATTAACCATTACTACCACTAAGAGAGACATTTCAAAATTAACATTATTACTCAAATCCTATTTCAAATTAAATCAACTATGTTACAAGATTAGATCGAATGCTTTACGCATGTTATCCTTTAATAATGTAATGTTAAGATTACTTAATTAAGATGGTTATTTCTTTTGAAAAAGAATAATGGCGAGACTATAATAACATTTTTAAAGACATATATCATGGTAAAAAAGCTGTGCGTGTGTGTGTGTGTGCGTGTGTGTATATATATATATATATATATTTTTGCCAGCAAAAAAAGCTGTGTATATAAAGGATATAAATGATGATAATAGGGATGCATAGGGCAGGAAATAGTTGATTAATGGGGCCCCTACACAGTTATATGACAAATACGAATGTGTGTCTAAATCGGGAGAAAAATTGAAGAATTGGTTGGCGTGTGACAAAGCTTTAGCCTTACAATATTATCATGTCTTCCAACCAATATTCTCATTGGATTCCAACCACGTTTTTCCCATTCCCTTTTTGTTTCTTCTTGTTACCTCCGTTCGTTAATACTAACAGTTGTGTTTAATATGAGACTTTGTTAATTTATTTGAGAAGATTAAAGAAGTTAATAAGTTATCTTTAATTGGATTTCAAATTAGCAACTTCTATTATTTTATTTTTCATTCCTTTTAGCTTTGAATCGTATCTATTAACTAAATAAAAAACACAAGAGTTTCATAGCCAAAGGTAAAGACATCCAAATAGGGATTATTTTGGAATGCACCAGTTGTGTTCGAAACAATGCTAATAAGAAATCAATTAACGGGTATTTTCAGATATATTACTCAAAAGAATTAACACTTATATTTATTGTTTTTCTCCAAATTAACTTGGCACTCCTATAAATTGATATGTATAATATAATGATATACATAAGTATTTTAAAAAGATTATGTAAGATATGTTATAATTAAGAAGTTTAGTAACTCCCCTAATATCTCCAATTTAGTTAGTTAAATCTTATATTAAGGACAAGAAATGATATAAGAGTTGGATAACTAATTTGTGGATATTAAGAAAATTAGTTATTTATAATTAATGGATGTTGTTTTTTTCCTCTAACATATTCTTGTTAATTATATATATATTGGAAATATTTGAGACAAAATAAATTAGAGTCTTATATTTATAATTAAAGATAATATTACAATATTATCCTTAATTCTGTTTGAAGTAATAAATAAATTTGTATCTGTTTTGCATTGTTAGGATATGGTAGCTCCGTACGCGTTTATGATCGTTGGATATTACCCAACAGAATTATTCAACACGCGAAAATTTATATATTTACAAAATAAAAACTATTTCCATAGTACAGATAATATAAAAAAAATTTATATTTTCATGTCACGAAATCACAAAACTTAATAATATTAAGTAATAAAAAATAATAAGGATAATATGCGCCAACATTTTACGAACGTTGCTTATTTGTCTTTTACTTATTTTTTTCATATGCGTCTTTTACTTAATTAATTTTATGCCTTTAACAGTGAGGATTTACAATATGAATTTTTATTAGGAAAATAACAGTTAGCTCTCTAAAGAAAATTCTTCTGAAAAATAATCATAAATATTAATTTTAGTAATTTCAAATATAAATCTCAGTTACAAATTAAGAAGAAAA
This sequence comes from Neltuma alba, assembly GCF_004799145.2. Lineage (NCBI taxonomy): Eukaryota > Viridiplantae > Streptophyta > Magnoliopsida > Fabales > Fabaceae > Neltuma > Neltuma alba. The sequence continues at coordinate 239,761 of NW_021632377.1, read as the reverse complement.
ATACTTAGGTTAAGTTATTTATATTTATCACATCAAGTTTTCCAATCAATGTGTTTTATTTTTTTTATAGACTCTTTATAATTTATTTTCAAGTCCAATGTGGGCCCTGTGGGACCCGATAAAAAAAACAAACATAGTGAGATCCAGCCCGCAAAGATATGGATATATGATATATCCAACTAGTGGTTCCATGCAGTACAGCCTAAAGCCGAAAAGCACAACTTTTTATCTGTTCGACAATTAATAAAACAAAATAAATCATTAAATTTTCATTATTATGGTGAGCTTTTTTCCATTTTCATTAATTGAAAAAAAAAAGTGAAGGTTTTTCCACTTGTGTCCGTGTATCTTCCTCTGTACAAGTCATTTATATATATAAATGTTTGCTTTCATGACTATTTTTTCCCTCTACTTTTAGGCTTTATGCCTCATTTACACACACACAAAAAAAGGTACATCATTAATGAGTTAGATAAACCCCACAAGCACACTTTCCTTGTTTTGTACTCCTCCGGTCCTTAATATAAGACCCATTTAACTAATTTGATTAGATTAAGGAAGTTAGGTAAGTTAGTTAATTATAAGAAAAATGACACATTTTTCCTAAAACACCATAATAATCTTTTTTAATACCCTCTCTCCTTCTTCTATTTGATTATGGTTGAGGGAGTATCTATAGGGGTAATTTAGAGAAAATTGATAAATATGAGAAATGGGTCTTATATTTAGAACTAAAACCAACTCAAGAATTGGGTCCTATATTAAGGACCGGAAGAGTATTAATCTAAGATTAAAGAAGCCACAAATATAATCAAAAGCTCAAATTGCACATCAAAGTATTAATCAAGTAGACGACTTAGACTAACCCATCATTTAACCAAATTGATGTATTAATTAATAGATGAGTGTCATCCCTAAGGATTGCGATCTAACTAGTTGCATGATTTTGAAGATTTTGATGAATCTGTATTTATATTATACTCCTCCGGTTCTAAATATAAGACTTTATACTAGTATGTATATATAAGGGTCTTATATCTAGGACCAGAAAAGTATTTAATCTGATTATTGGCGTCTAACATGACATGTTGCATTTTTATGTACTAAGAAAGATTCACAGAATTCAAAATTTCAAGTATGAGGTCAGATCTGTGCTATAACCACTCGTGCGCGCGCGCGCATACGTATGTATAAGCTTGCCAACCACCTACCTATGGGTTAATCAGATTTCCAGCTGGAGCTTGCGAATCACTTCATGTATTGATTTACTGGTTTATTTATAATCTGGAGTGCTTAACGTCCAATGAATCTAATTCAGATTTGAATATGATGATTCATATATATATTAATAGGGTCTGAATTTTGTGAAAGCAAACAAGATTTAAAAGGCCACTTTCAATTCCTCCAAATTTTATAATACTTAAATTTGAGACTATAGTATTGGCTACTCATATAAATGCTAAAATACGCAAATTTTTCTTAGTTTATAATGTCTTGCTTTCATATGGAATAATATTTTTTATCACCACAAAATCTAATAAACCCTTTTTTTTTCTAGACACACCTATATATATTCTCTTATTAGAAATAATCTTATTTAACCAGCCACTTCCACTAAACCCAATGTCTGTTGGTTAATTTAATAAGTCCTTAGTCTCTAAAAAACCTAATACACCCAACAACAAAAAAACTTGTTCTTAAAGGTGAGTGCGGACAAGCCCCCTTAGATCACTTCTGCTTTTGAATCAAAAAGACCAGACATTATATTAAATAAAAAATTGTACCAATAAGATTGCTGTTTAAATTGACCCCAAAAAAAAATTTCATTATAAATAATTGGTTAGGTAGGATCAAGTAATCTACAATATAATCTTCCTTGTGCATGGAAGAAAGCATCTTTGTTATGAGAACAATGCGCTAAGCACCTGAATGAACAGACACTGGACGACATATCCCTTTCTCAGGTGAAGCTACCTACTGGCATCGTAGGATCAAGCAACATCAATCTGGGAGGGTTTCTGATTCTCCAGAACCTATCAGACGAGTACCACACATCCTAGAGTAGAAGAGAGCTCAGGGACCCACTTCCCTAAGATAATCCTATGTATTATTATTATATTTTCAGAAAAACATTCAATCAAAGTGGAGCATCCGTTTTCTCCTAAATCAAATCTTAATCTCCATCACACCAACCCCTCCTTCCCATATTCTTTTCAACCCTCTCTCTCTCTCTCTCTCTGTCATTCCTATATATAATCCCTTGACCCCATCCTGACCTCTAACTCAGTTCTTCTTCATCATCATCACCAAGCAAGCAAACATGTCTGCTTCTGCAAATTCTCAATTCCAGTACTCTAGAAGGTTACTCTTCCTAAACTCCCACCTCAGCTCATCCAACCCATCTTCTTCTCACAACAACAACTCGACATAAGGCTATTGGACTTTCGTTTGGGGCAATCTTGTTACCTGGAGGAGCAAGAAACAAAGTGCAGTAGCAAGAAGCAGAGTTTAGAGCAGTGTCACTTGGCATATGTGAAGGCATATGGCTGAAGAGAGTGCTGGAAGAACTGAAGAAGAACGTAAATCTGCCCATCAAACTAATATTCAGATAACATGGCTTCCATCAATATCTCCCACAATCCAGTCCAACATGACAGAACAAAACATGTGAAAATAGACAGACATTTTATAAGAGAAAAGATTGACAGATGCGTAATTCACCTGAGATGAATTCCCTCCAGAGAACAGACAGCTGATATACTTACAAAGGGACTAACAAAAGACAAGTTTGATTATTTTATTGGTAAGTTGGGCATGATTGACATCTATGGTCTAACTTGAAGGGGAGTGTGAGAATCTAGATCCTATTTTGTAAGGATTGATTGTGTAAATATTAGGACTTGAACCTGATTGTATATTTCTTGAGATCTTCCCCCCTGATTCCTGGTCATACAATTAATTCGGCCATTCCCTCATTCTTGTATATAATTATACCCCGTCGGGATGAATAATATACAGTTGAACCATCATTCTCAATGTCCTATATTAATACTCCCTAAAAAGCATCAAACATTATTATAAAACGAATAAAAAATACTTCTCAAAAGACGCCCTGCAATGGAAAGCGGAGGAAACATAAAATATAGAATTATAGGGGAAAGAAATGAAAGGGCAAAAGTAAAGGGAAAGAAGTGATTTAAAAAAGGAAAAAGTGCGCACTATTAGTTAAGCTGATATATATATATATATATATAAAAGATATTATACTTCATACTTGTAGGCGCACGCACCCATATATATATATATATATATAATATTATACATTGATGATTTTTATGTTGAATATGGTGCTTCACGATTCATCATCTGGCATCAAAGATGGCATGAAATAAAAGCTTGTCCATTTTTGTACTCTCCATGGAAGCTTAAGATATTGGAAGTCAGTTAATTTATCGAATTTCGACACAAAAATTATAGTCAAACGTATAAATTAGTTAACAGTTTCATTAATCAATTTATTGACTATGATTATGAAAGATGAATAATCATCATTACTATTATATATTGAAACACTCCCCTTCCCAAAGAAAACAAATAATTTGAGCACAGCAACAAAAAGTGACTCATCCCTGTGAGAAGAATTATCTCATGATTAGCTGTAGTCAATTGAGACGAAGGTGAAAACGCTATCTTTTACAGAGTTCTATATTCTAATAGTTTGACCTGACTTAATTAAGCCAATATAACTTCTAAAACATAGTGAGCAAATTTAAAAAAAAAATAAAGAATTCAGAAACGAACTTCACGGCATAAATAGGTAAATATTTCATATGCCTAGAACTGGTAATATGGGTTGTACCCGCAGATCCAACCCACCAACCTACCAAAATGGGGAGTTAGGGTTGGCCGCTGCTATCTCACAAAATATAACCTGCACCGCTATAACTCGAACTCGGGGCCAACCTGCAGGCCAACCTACCTTTTTTTTTTTAAAAAAAAAAAATGAAGGCAAAAAGAAGGCAGACTTCCACTTCAAATTTTGTTACCATTAAAAATAATTGGATAAGAAAGGTTATTCAGTGTTGCTCATTGATTTAATTGAAAAAAATGTGTGAACTTGTGTATTATCATATTGGAAAATCAGACAATCATATACTATTTGTATTTTACTGTGTTGTAATTTTCATTTGAATGTTTGTAATATTTTATATTATTTCTAGTGTTTTCATTTTTTATTATATATAGTTGCTAATATTAAAAAAAACAGGTAAAATTAAAAAAAATTAAAAAAAAAAAAGCAAGAAGGAAAAAATGTATAAATTCTAGCGGGTTGGTTGGTTAGGATTGACAGAATGCCAACCTGCCAGAAAATGGGCCTTTTGAGCCTGTAGCCCACCACGGGCCAACCCACAATCCGCGGATTAACCCGTTTTACCAGTCCTACATATGCCTCTTGCGTTACGCTGTCAAGAATAATGTCTCATCATTCTTCCTACCTTAATTTCTTTCCTTTTTTCTTTGTGGGTTTAATGAATTGCACCTTTACATTACTAGGCAAAAGGGGAAAAGAAAAAAAGACAGTTCTTTTAAATGGCAAGGCTAAGGGATAAAATGAACTAAATGAAGTGGGATAACAGAAGATTCCTCCACTCTTCAATTAGAGGAGCAAGAATTAATAGCCTGAAGTTACAAGTGAAATTGATGCTGTTAAGCCACAAGGCCATTGACAAAGATTCCTAAGCTTTAGATGAATCATTATTGAAGATACGAACATCAAAATTATTACAGATATTTAATATGATTCATTTGTGCGTTCATATGGTATATGACGAAGCAGATGGGAGTTTGTGGATTGTATTAAGTGACAAAGTAATGAAATGTTTACGAGGAAGGCCTCTTCTAAATTCTAATTTGCACGTACAATTAAGCTCGCATGTTCCTAAAAGTGGGCACCATTACAAGCTGTGCAACACCTAACAAAATAGCCTTAAATCAACCAATGAATCAATACAACCCCATCCCCCACAAAAAGTGATCATTAATTATTCACAATCCTCAAAAGCATAAAAAAAACATATCAAATTATGCATCCCATCTTCGACCAAGATAAGATGTAATTTTGATTCTGATGAACCAGAACCTTATATTGGGCAAGTGAGAATACCTAACTAACTATACTCACCACCAATATTCCACCATGCACAAACAAGTTTTGCAAAATAAACGTATATTGGCTTCTCTGCTCTAATCTAAACAATATAGTGTGGTAAGCACTGAACGAAGTTGTGAATGATCATAAACCAAACCTAAGCATATGGATAAGAATGGATTATAATATGAATGAGACACAAGTTGAGCTTAGGGTAGGCTAATAAGATGTAAGTTCTAGAAATGCAAATCAATAATATAATATATGTATATGTATATGCCTCACTCTCGTCAAATCACCCACTAGGGTTACACACACATACCCACCAAGCCAATCAAACTCCTTTCACTTTTCCACCCAAAATGCTTTTAATAAAGATATTTTAAAAAAGACAAATAAAGAAAAGGCAACATGGGAACTAGTTGCGCAGAAAAAAATATAATATTAATGAGATAAGAGCTGAGTTTGGCTCCATTATAACAAATTATATATATAAAGTTCAAAACTATTCACTGCTTCTTTTTGATGGGGGAAACTATTCACTACTAGTAATGAACAATATCAAGGTTTTATTGCTTATTTTAAAAAATATTCAAATAAATATGAAGCCTAAATTTTATCATAAGCGTATAATTTATAGAAAAAGACATTTTTGATGAAAGTATTATCTCATCCGGTAAAAAAGTTACTTGCATATTGAATATTTTGATGCATATCATATATATTCATATTGAACTAGTTTAGAATTTGGAAAGTATATTGGATTTTTTTTTTATTTGAATCCCAGAATTTAAAATTTTAGATGAAATTTATTTTAAAAAATTGTATTAATCTTGAAAAGTTTTTAAATATAATGACTATTTTGATATATTCACTACTTTGTTATGCTTTCACCTAAAGGATCATCAGCTTGTTTTGTTGCCAATGTTGAATGTACTAAGAAAAATGTTGATTAGACTTGTAAAATATCATTTATTCATAACACTTACAATTAACCATTACTACTACTAAGAGAGACATTTCAAAATTAACATTATTACTTAAATCCTATTTCAAATGAAATCAACCATGTTACAAGATTAGATCGAATGCATTACGGATATTATCATTAATTTAATAACGTAATGTTACGATTACTTAATTAAGATGGCTATTTCTTTTGAAAAGAACAATAGCGAGAATATAATGAAATTTTTAAAGATATACATAATGCTTAAAAAAGCTGTGTATATAAAGGATATAAATGATGATAAGAGGGATGCATAGGGCCGGAAATAGTTGATTAATGAGGTCCCTACATAATTATATGACATACAAATGTGTGTCTAAATCGGGAGAAAAAGGAAGAATTGGTTGGCATTCGACAAAGCATTAGCCTCACAATATCATCATGTCGCCCAACCAATATTCTCATTGGATTCCAACCTCGTTTTTCCCATTCCCTTTTTGTTTTTTGTTATTACCTCTATTGGTTAATACTACCACTTGTGCTTAATATAAGACCTAATTAATTAACTTGAGAAGATTAAAAAAGTTAATAAAGTACTTTTAATTGAATTACGAGTTAGCAACTTCATTATTTTATTTTTGGTTCTTTTTCTCTTCGACTCATAAAATAGAAGAGTGAAATGAATCAAAAACACAAAGGAGGCACATGGTCAGAGGTAATGATATCCGAATAGGGGTTACTTTAGAATGAACCAGTTGCGCTGGAAACAATGTTAATAAGAAATCCATAGGTTTTTTCATCAGGTATATTAGTATATTACTCAAAAGAATTGACACAAAGTATTCTTCAAACTAATTTGTCACTCGTATAAATTGATATATATATATATATATATATAATCTAATGATATATATAAGTGTTTTAGAAAAATCATGTAAGATATGTTATAATTAAGAAGTTTAGTAACTTTTCTAATCTCTTCAAATTAGTCAACTAAGTCTTATATTAAAGACATAAGGTGGTATAAAAGTTAGATAACTAATTTGTGGATATAAAAAAACTAATTAAATTAGTTATTTATAATTAATAAATGTTATTTTCTCTAAAATATCTTTGTTAATCATGTATATTAGAACTATCTATTATGAAAACTCTTTAAAATGAATAAATATTTAAGACAAGGGGAATTAGAATCTTATGTTTATAACTGAAAACAATATTATAATATTATCCTTAATTGTGTTTCAAGAAATAAATAGATTTTATCTATTTTGCATTGTTAGCGACTATGTTGTCAAATGCACAAGTTTAAACAAACTTGTGATAGAAATGTAAACTCGAATAATAAACTCACAAGAGTTTGCTTTTATTAATAAATTGATATTAAAATTATATAATAAAAAAATTAAAAAATTAAAATAAAAGTAAAAATAATTTTATTTAAATATATTAAATTCATAAACGTTTCTAATTTACTATATTCAACAAAGAAATTTCTATAAAATTTATATATAAATTCACTAAACATAAATAAATTCAAAATTTTAGCAAAAGTTTAAAAGCAATCTCACACGATTTTGTAAGTTAAAAATGTAAAAACAATGAAATCGGTAAGTAAACTCATAAATTCAATCAAATTTATAGGTAGCAAGAATTTAAAAGTAAGTCAATATGATTTTGTAAGATGAAAATATAAAAACATTAAACTTAGAGTGTCAACTTGTGAGTTTGACAACAATGGTTAGTATTATGGTAGCTCCCTACACATTTATGATGGGTCGATATTACCCAACAGAATTATTCAACACGTGAAAATTTATATATTTACAAAATAAAAACTGTTCCCATAATGCAAATAATATAAAAAAATTTATAATTTCATGTCACCAAATCACAAAACTTAATGATATTAAATAAATAAATAAATAAAAGAAAATATGCGTCAACATAATGCCCATTGCTTATTTGCCTTTTACTCAATTTTATGCCTTTAACAGTGAGGATTTACAATATGAATTTTTATTAGGAAAATAACAGTTAGCTCTCTAAAAAAATTCCTCTAAAACAAAATCATAAACATCAATTTAAGTAATTTCAAATATAAATCTCAGTTACAAATGAAGCAGAAAAATACTTAAGTTACTTATATCTATTATATCAAGTTTTCCAATTAATGTGTTTTTTTTTCATGTGGCTTTATAATTAAATGATATTAAATGTTAATATCTCAAAAATAGAATATATAACTATGTGTGATTTGAGAACTTAATATAATGAATATAAGAAATTTGATCTAAATATTGTCTAGTTCAGAATTATATTTGAAATTGAAACATAAATATCTCAAACTCTGAAATTTATGTCAGTCTACAGTGTGTTTTGAATGTCGTTTCCACCTCTAAAAGTACATGGGACAACGTGCAACCAGCATTAGGGGGTGTTTGGATGAAAATCAAACTATAGTTTCAAAAGTGATTTTACGATATACAAAGTAAATATCTGAAGGAGTTTATCTTGATTTGCAGAAAAGTACTTTTCAGAAGCATTTTTCATGCTATCCAAACACCCCCTTAGAGGCTTGTTTTCACAATGGTGCTCGTTTGGATAAGCTTTTTCTCAAATGGGTTTTTAGAAAAAAAGTTAGTTACAGGTAAAACTGGAAATTTGAGCTTTTACCGTTGGCAACGAGGAAGAAGAAAACAAGAAGAATAAGAAAAAAGATAAGGGTATTTAAATTGATCCTGTTTTGACTCAATAATTTGATTTTTTTTCTAAGAAGAAAAAATCACCTAATAAATTTTAATTATTTCAATTTATTATTTTTTTGAATTTTTCAAATTGTATAAATATGATATACTACTTTTGCTCTTTAATATAAGATCCCAATAGACTAATTTGAAGATGTTAAAGAAGCTAAATAAATTATTATATTAATATCATATAATATAAAGCACTACTATTTAATAAAATTCATATCCTTTTTAGTCATTTTTACATTTAAATTTACTTTTCTATTAATTATCTAAACAAGTTTTAGCTTGTTTAATTTACTTTTTATAACATCAATCTAAACATAAATCATATTACACTAACTGACTTTTACTATAACTTAAGTTTATAAAATTCAATTAGAACAAAAGTCAGTTTTGGCACCACTGATTCAAACACACTCTTAATAATTTATTTTCAACTCATTCAAGTCCCATGATGTGGGGCCTGTGGGACCGAATAAAAAATCAAACATGGTGAGATCCAGCCCGCAAAGATATGGATATATCCAACTAGTGGTTCCATGTAGTACAGGCTCAAGCTAAAAAGCACAGCTTTTTATCTCTTCAACAATTAATAAAACAAAATAAATCATTAAATTTTTATTACCAGTATGTTGAGCTTTTTTCCATTTTCCTTAATTTAAAAAAAAAAAAAAGTGAAGGCTTTTCCACTTGTCTCCGTGCATCTTCCTCAATACAAATCATTTATATATACATGTTTGTTTTCATTACTATTTTTTCTATACTTTTAGGCTTTATGCCTCATTTACACCAAAAAAAAAAAGTTAGATCGTTAACGAGTTATATAACACCCACAAGCACACTTGCCTTGTTTTGTATTAATCTGAGATTAAAGTAGCCACAAATATAATCAAAAACTCAAATTGCACATCAGAGTATTGACTAAGTAGACGGTTTAATTAATAAATTAGTATCATCCCAAAGGATTGCGATCTAACTAGTTGCAGGCTTTTGAAGATTTTGATGAATCTGTGCGCATATATATTATATCTAATCTTATTATTGGCGTCTAACATGACATGTTGCATTTTTATGTACCAAGAAAGATTCATAGAATTCAAATATGCGACAAGATTTGTACTATAATTATATATACATATATATATGTATACGTATAAGCTTGCCAACCACGTACCTATGGGTTAATCAGCTTTCCAGCTGAGGCTTGCGAATCACTCCATCTGGAGTGCATAAAGTCTAATCCTTCAGATTTAAATCTGATTCATACATACAAATGAAGATAATGTTAAATTGCTCATGTCATTATACATGGAAGTTTGATTGTTTCATGTAGAAAACCATTAAAATTATCAACAACAAAAAAAGATTTTGAATGAAGCAATTAAATCGGTTTCCTTCGATCAAAACTATATATGTTCCGCGGGCTAAAATGTGAAGAACTCAAATACAATTAAGTGAAACAAAAGCCAAGATTAGAGAAACAATCAATAATGGCAGGATATATGGAAAGACTAAATTCCTCAATATTAATAGGGTTTGAATTTTGTGAAAGAAAAAAATATTTAAAAAGCTACTTTCAATTATATTTGCGACAATAGTGCTTAATTCAATTTGAGACAGTAGCATCTGCTACTCCAATAATTGCTATAAAAAAAATACATGATTTTTAGTTAATCTATAATGTCATGCTTTCATCATATGAAATAATTTTTTATCACCACATAACTTAATAAATCCTTAACTACGGACGAGCCCACTTGGATCACTTCCTCTTTTGAATCCAAAAGACCAGACATTATATTAAATAAAAAATTGAACCAATAAGATTGCTGTTTAAATTGACAAAAAAAAATTTCATTATAAATAATTGGCTAGCTAGGAATAGGATCAAATAATCTACAATATAATCTTCCAAAGGCATCTTTGACTCTTTGTTATGAGAACAATGCGCTGAGCACCTGAATGAACAGACACTGGATGATATATCCCTTTCTCGGGTGAAGCTACCTAATGGCATCGTAGGATCAAGCAACATCAATCTGGGAGGATTTCTGATTCTCGAGAACCTATCCGATGCGTACCACACATCCTAAAGTGGAAGAGAGCTCAGGGACCCGGCCACTTTCCAAAGATAATCCTATGTATTATTATTATTTTTTTCAGAAAAAACATTAAACCAAACCCCACTAAGTGGAGCATCCATTTTCTCCTCAATCAAATCTTAATCTCCATCACACCAACCCCTCCTTCCAATATTCTAATCAACACACACACACACTCTCTCTCTGTCATTCCTATATATAATCCCTTGACCCCATCTTGACCTCTAACTCAGTTCTTCTTCTTCATCATCAACAAGCAAACACAAACATGTCTGCTTCTGCAAATTCTCAATTCCAGTACTCTAGAAGGTTACTCTTCCTAAACTCCCACCTCAACTCATCCAACCCATCTTCTTCTCACAACAACAACTCGACACAATCATCGTCTTACTTCCTAGGAGAGGTTGACTTTAATGTAAATATCATCATGGTGCTGTCTGTCCTCGTCTTTACTCTCATCTGCTCGCTGTGTTTAAACTCCATCATCAGATGTATCTTAAAGTGTTATTTCAGCAACAGCGTACTCAATAACAACAATGTCTCGAACACGACAACGAACCCTCCGGCTAGACTGGCCAACACTGGGTTGAAGAAGAAGGCTCTCAAGACTTTCCCTAGAGTGACCTACTCTTCTGAGTTGAAGCTCCCAGGTTTGGACACAGAGTGTGCGATCTGTCTCTCTGAGTTCAACAATGGCGATCGCCTTCGAATTCTTCCAAAGTGCAACCATGGCTTCCATGTTCGTTGTATTGACAAGTGGCTTAGCTCGCATTCGTCTTGCCCTAAATGCAGACACTGCCTTATTCAGACCTGTCACAAGATCGTAGGGTCGGAGACGACGACGACGACGACGACCCAGCCTTCTTCTGTTGCTCCTGCTGAAACTATTGTGAGGATCGCACCTTTAGAACCAGAGGGTATGGCGCGTAACTAAAGCAAAGATAGGGACGAACTTATTATAACTACCATCTTTAATATTTTCTCACTTTATCTTCCTCTAAGTGACTTTGTCTCTTTCAAGTCATAAGTGTATATAGACTTCAGAGATCCCGAGTTGTTTTGATTTTTACCACTTACCCTAAGGGTTAATATGGCTACTTTTCAATTGAACTAGTTTTGCATTCTTTTTCAATAATATAAGCTATTTTCAGAAGTCCGCAGATTAATTCGCAACCATTAAAGTGGTGCCTGCTCGATGAAAGACACTCCCATATAAGGGCTATTAAATAAAGAAAAACATGGTGACTTTAGAAAGGGGGAAATGTCTGAAACATAGTGCAAAATTACTACAATAGTGTGTTATTGCACAAGGTTCTACTTTCAATATCCACGACTACGGAAATGCTAAAATTTGACAGTTATTTTATCTTATAAGATTATTCTATAAATTTGTTAATCTTCTGGTTGGAAAGGAAAAAATTGACAATTATTTGCAAATAACCATCAAATTTAAGAACATATTTGATTTATGTTATGTATATAACTTGCTTAGGATTGATGGAGTTTTACATGTGCCAATATTTGGAACATGCATTACCAAGATTTGAATTCATGCAGGAAGAGATGTTCATGTTTAGTATTCGATAGTACATTGAATAAGATTACTTTCAATGAGAAGATGTTTATGCATAACCCAAAAAAAGAAAACAAAAGAAGATAAGTGGCATTGCAAAAAGGTTTCATGGTTCAAAATATAATTCTGTTTATAACAGTTTTTGTGTAGCATTAATAGTTCTATTTCAAGAGAGCCTTCCTTGTCAATTTCTAATGAGAGAATAGAAAGAATAATGTTTATTTTTCAAGTCTACGATATTTTTTTGGGTAAAGATTGACTGCAAATGAATTTCTGAACAATTTTAATGATATAGCTAACTTTTTTAAATTAGAAATGATAAGTATGAGAATGGTACAGGGACTATATATGTGGAGGGTACATATTATGAAATGGCACAGCATTTAACTTGACAATAAAAACTACTTTTCTGATCCATAATATAAGTCTGATTTAACTACCAAATGTAGGGTAAAAATAATAATTAAAAGGAAGTTATATTATTAAATATATAAAAAATTTGTAAAACTTTTTCAGATATACATTTGTCTAGAATCACTACTGCATTAGTTATAATTAATTAATTACTTGTCAAATTTAGTTATACAGAAGGGTCAAATAGAATAAAATATTAAATATTGGAGATAAGATCAAACTAAACTTATACTTTTTGTCAAGCTAACTTTGGTTTTTTTTTTTAAAAAAGAAACTTATGTTATGGATCAAAAAGTGCAAAAGGATCATCCATATGGTACCTCTTAATATCAACCAATTCCAAGTTGTAAAAAACCGGCATGCCCTTAAAAGTGGGCAACATTACAAGCTAATACCTAACAAAGTGCCATTTGAATCAACCAATGGATCCAACTCCAACCCCAAAAAGCGATTATTATTCAATCCTCAAAAGGATGGGAAAAAAACAGATTGATTAATTAATTATATATACCATGTTCGACCAAGATAAGAAAACCCCTCCGGTTCCTTCTTTTTTTAATTATACACTGGCCGTAGATGATTAATATAAAAGGTAGATAATTAATTTATAAATATTAAAAAAATTATGTTAGTTATTTGTAATAAATATATATTATATTTTCTAAAATATCATTATTAATCATGTACATTAAAATAAAAATCCTTTATTAACATATTGTAATTATCATGAGGATGACTTTGAAAATAAATAAATACAAAAAACAAAATAAATTAAGACTTATATTTATAACCAAATTAAATCTCCAGTTAGCTTTTATATTTAGAAGTGGAGGTAGTATTTTATACTAAAATGCAATTGATTGGCGCATTTGTGTGTCTACACAGTCATACTACATCCAAGCCTACACACACACAAGTCGTGCAAAATCAACGAATTGATTGGCTGCTAAAAAAAAAAACTGTGTCAACCACAGTATGTAACGTTGTAAATGAATAAAAACCAAACTCAGGTGTATCTATAGATAATAGTGTATTATAATATTAATGACACAAGTTGACCTTAGATTAAGAAACTATATACTACTTCCCAATTCTTAATATAAAAGATAGTTGAATAATTTGAATAGATTAAAAAAAATAATTAAGTTTGTTATTTGTAATAAATAGGTGTTGTCTTTCCTAAAATACACTTACTAATCATGTGCATTAGGTAGAACTACATTTGATGAAACTTTTAACATGTGTAACTAATACAAGAACCACTTTGAAAAAAAAAATATAAGAGGCAAAATGGATTGAAGTCTTATATTTAGAACTAAATTGAATATCAAACTAACTCTTATATTAATGATCAGAGATAGTATTAAAGGTTAGGGCCTGAGATGCAATTTTGAGAAATCTAAATCAATAAGAATATAATCACCCACTTGGGTTACAAGCAACACGCCGCAATCAACCTCCCTTCACTTTCCCACTCATCAAGTGCTTTTATTATAGTCACTCCCCCAGTTAAAATTAAGAGAAACATAGAATCTTGGGAACAAGGTGCGCACACACACACACACATATTTATATATAATACTAATTAGATAATTGGAGCTTAAGTTTTGCTTAATTAGTAAGGTAAAATCTAATCGATGTCAATATGCCATGACTAAGGAAAATTAATTGTTTTGCTTTATTTCGTTAGACTTATATATATGTAATAAAAGTTATAAATATAAGTGTGTATATATAAAGCAGCAAGTCATCACAAAAGTTCATACACATATATAAATGTGTAACGAGTCAAATTATTCATAAATATAATAATCATGGGTTATAACTACTATATATGATTAATACTAATGCTATGTTTAGTATAAAGAGAGGAATAAGAATTTTTTTTGACCTTGAAATATGAGAATAAGCATGAGAAATGGGCTTTCCTAAAAACTTATTCTTTTAATTATAGTTAGAAAAATATATCATATTATTTTTTTGTCAACATATATCATACTATCTCATGTTCTTAATATAAGCGCTAGTTTAACATTTAATTTGATTCTAAATATAAGACCTCAATTTACTTTATCTCTCATATTTTTTTTTTAAAGTAATCCTTATATTAGTTGCACATGTCAAATATAGTTCTAACTAATACACATAATTTGTAAGTGTATTTTAAATAAGATAACACTTATTTATTACAAATAACAAACTTAAAAAACTTTATTAATCTACTCAAATTAGTCAACTAGCTTTTATATTAAGGATTGAAACTAATACTCCTCCGGTCCTTAATATAGGACCCATTTAACTAATTTGATTAGATTAAGGAAGTTAGGTAAGTTAGTTAATTATAAAAATTGTGACATGTTTTTCTTAAAATACCATAATCATCTTTCTTAATACTCCTCTCTATCTTCTACTTGATTATGGTTGATAGAGTATCCATAGGGGTAATTTAGAGAAAATTGATAAATATGATAAATGGGTCTTATATTTAGGACCAAAATCAACTCAACAATTGGGTCCTATATTAAGGACCGGAGGAGTATTAATTATCAATATGCCAACCACACAAATTTAATTTTTCCGCTTTACAAAAATGACTTTTTTCCTATAGCAAACATAACACGACATATACAATAATGCAAGCAATTTTTATTCGGAGCTGCTTTTGATGCTTATGATCTGACCTAGACAAGACCCTACAAAATCTGGTGGCCTCTTTAGAAGTAATATATATTCATACCCTCAGAAAATGAGTATATCAAGAGTATATATACACATTATTAACAGGATATATATATACAGGGAAGGAAATATTTAATAGGGCCGTGCCTGCATAATCATATTAGGAATACGAATGTGTGTCCAAATAGGGAGAAAAATCAACGATTATATTACCTCTCATCCTTAACATAAAAATTAGTTGACTAATTTGAATAAATTAAGAAAGTTGGTGAAGTTAGTTATTTATAATAAATATGTATTGTTTTCTTTAGAATACTATTGCTAATTATGTGTATTAGCTGAAACTACTATTTGATGGAATTTTTAATATGCACAGCTATTATAAGGACTACTTTAAAAAAATAGATAAATATGATAGATAAAATGAATTGAGATCTTATATTTAAGACTAAATTAAAAGTTAAACTAGTTTTTATATTAAAAATAAGATGTAGTATTATATTGTTTGGCACGTGAGATGAGGCATCACAACATCACTGGGGGTCCAAATTCAGCCCGTACATTTCATGTCTCCCCACCAAGTTCTCATTGAATTTCAACCACGTTTAATTACCCAATTTCTTTTTATTTTTAAACTATTTTCTTACAAATATTACCCTTAATTTTTTGTTCATGTAGTAATAAATAAGGTTAAACCTCTATTCAGAATTTTTTTAACTATTTTGAATGGTATTATATAAAGATGTTTTGAATTTCTTATCATCAAATTTTTTGTCAAAAATTATTCTCAAATGAAAATACTTCCTAAAAATTTATTTAGAAAGTGTTTGAAATAGATTTTTAAAAATAATTTTACGATGCTTCTCTTAAAATGAGTTTTGGTACTTTTCCTGTACGAATTTTAGAACACAATTCATTCTAACACATTTTTAAACTTTTTCTGGACAGTGGGGTCCTTACGTGTGGGCCGTGTGGGCCCGGAGAAACAACAAGCACTAGTGAGATCCAGCCCAGATATGTAGGACATCCTAAAGGCTAAAGCAAAGCAAAAAAAAAGCACAACTTTTAAATTTAAGGCAAACTTATCCTTGATCTTTTTGGCAGCTCTTAATACTAATCATTATATTATTTATTAATATTATTGAACTTTAATATTTTTAATTTTTAATTTTTTTAAAAAGAGCAGGCTTCTCCCACTTGTCTCCGCGTATTTCCCTCCGTACAAATAATTTATAATAATACACAACATACACAAAGTACTTCCCTTTGTTTTGTATTAATCTAAGATTAATTTGACAAATCAGAAACTAAAATTGCACATCAGAATATCAGACCAAACCATTCTGCCAAATTGATGTAGTAATTAATAAATTTAGTATCATCCTCACGGGATATTGCGATCTAACTACTTGCAGGCTTTTGAGGATTTTGAATCTCTTCTTATATTATATTTTATCTGATTATTGGCGGCTAACATGACATGTTTCATTTTAAGTATACTATGAAAGATTCGTAGAATTAAAAATTTGTTTTATTATTGTGAGATAAGATTAGTACTAATAAATAAGCTAGCAAGCTAACTTTGTTTTGTTTTGTTAATTGAGAAAAACTAGTTGCTAGGGTTAATGAAACTTTCCAGCTGGAGCTTGCAGATAACTCCATATTGATCTCAATCGTGCTTAAACGTCTAATCTTTCAGATTCAAATCTGATTTATGTAAACAAAGATTTTAAGGTTGATAATTAACATCCATCCACGTAGAATGTCAAAAAAGAAGAATGATAAATATCGTTTAATTATAAGATATGGTCAAGTTCGGAGGGATTTGATTTTGGTGCCTATGGTGTTGTGGGGAGGGGGACGTTTAAATAAAATATTTCAATGGTTTTTAATAATTTTTGGGTTAAAATTAAATTTAAAAATATGAAAAATTAATTTTTGATTTACGTTATACTCCTTTAGTTCTATTTATTAGTGACTTCCAACATGTTTCATACAGACCAGGAAAGCCCTTAAACTTCATGTACTCTTATTTAAAATTTAACAATTTTCTAACTTTATCCTTATTTAATATACATTATACCTCATATAAATAAAGTCAACACAATAATAAATAAAGAATAAAATTATATACCCATACAAAAAATTTCTCTTAGTGCCCTATAAATATGACCAAAAAATATTTTCTCTCTTTACCCTATAAACAGGATTAGAGGATTAAACACATAACACATGCTTAAGCATCTGGATCAGTTCCCATAGCCATGATTATACCTCTTTGGTGGCTTCCATGTTCTTTGGTTTGGCCTGATTGGAAAAAAAATAAAAATAAAAGGGCAGTGGCTCCCACGTTAAATTTAAAGCAAAGCCAAAAGAAAATATCAATGTCAATTTCGTGAAAATTAAAAATTAAATAAAAATTGCCCTTAATTGGCTCGGATCATGCTCAGATCTTTAAACAAATAGTATCTGATTTTGGATAATTAATAAACAAATACACAAAATATGTTATTGTTTCTGTCCTCATTAAAGGTGAGTACGGACAATCCCATTTAGATTACTTTCTCTTTTGAATCCAAAAGACCAAACGTGAATTGGGGGGAAAAAAACCGTACTGATTAAAAATTGCTGTTAAATGAAAAAATATATATTTCATTCTAAAAGGTCGTCCAGTTGTTTGTGCAAAGGTATCTTTTTGTTTTCTTGATCTAAAAACAAACACACACACAAACACTGGTAATAATAATAATAATAACAATAAACAAAAAAAAACATTTGTCAATTGTTACTGTATAAATTCCAATGACCAAACCTTGAACTGGACTTTGAAACCTTATTTTCAGGCCATTCCAAACCAATGATGAGCCAATTCTCTGAGGATCCATTAGTTTCCTCTCAGGTGAAGCTAAGGTTAGCTAGTGGGGTGGTAGCTAGCTAGCCCGCAGGATCAGCATGGGAGAGGATTTATGATTCTGCCGAAACATATCAGACACGTGGCACATCCTACTGCGCTTAAAGTGGAGCAGAGGGATCCACTTTCCTATCATAATTCAATTATATACTCAGGCAAAAACATTAAACCCCACTAAGTGGAGCATCCATTTTCTGCTAAATCAAATCTCAATCTCAATCTACCAAGACACCAACGTTATTAATTAACCCCCCCCTTCTCCTAGGGATATTCTAATCATCCCCCTTCATATATAATCCCCTTCAACCCGTCTTAACCTCTCTAACACTACTCAATTCTTCTTCTTCTTCATCTTCTTCTTCATCAACAAGCAAAGACAAACATGTCTGCTTCTGCAAATTCTCAGCTACTCTTCCATGACCTTCTTGGCGATCATCAATTCCAGTACTCTAGAAGGTTACTGTTCCTTCACTCCCACCTCAACTCATCAACCAACCCCTCATCTTCCAACAACTCGGCAGAATCCTCCTTCCTCGGAGATGGTAACTTCGATGCAAATGTTATCATGGTACTGTCTGTCCTCTTGTGTGCTCTCATCTGCTCACTGGGTTTAAACTCCATCATCAGATGTGCCTTAAGGTGTTCCAACGTCGTCGTTCTCAATAACAACGACTTGAACACGACGAACCCTCCGGCTAGATTAGCCAGCACCGGAGTGAAGAAGAAGGCTCTCAAAACTTTCCCTACAGTGACCTACTCTTCTGAGTTGAAGCTCCCAGGTTTGGACCCAGAGTGTGCGATCTGTCTCTCTGAGTTCAACAATGGCGATCGCCTTCGAATTCTTCCAAAGTGCAACCATGGCTTCCATGTTCGTTGTATTGACAAGTGGCTCAGCTCGCATTCGTCTTGCCCTAAGTGCAGGCACTGCCTTATTCAGACCTGTCACAAGATCATAGGGTCAGAAACGACGACGTCCCAGCCATCTTCTGCTGCTTCTGCTGAAACTATTGTGAGGATCGCACCTTTAGAACCAGAGGGCATGGTACGTAATAACGATGCCTAGAAACAAACGTAGGAATTAAGCTTAACTACGATCATTTTCAGTTTAATTTTCACTTTCTCATAAGTGTATATATAGAGTTGAGAGAGATCCTGAGGAGTTATTACTGTTATACTAAGTGTAATATAGCTATTCTGAATTGTAGTAGTTTTTGCATTCTTTTTTCAATAATATATATTGGGAAAAGCTATTTATTTCAGAATGATGAAGCACAGATTGATTGTGTTCATAAGCATGAAAGTGCGGTGCTTAATAATGGAGGTGGGGGTGGGGGTTGATGAATGAAGAATGAAGAATAAATGGAAGCTGAGAGTGAAAGACACTATGAAAAGGGGTATTAATTAAATCCAAAACGTTGGAACCAAAAGAGGAAATTGTTGAAACACTTGGTACAAAAATTAGCACAAAGTATATATCGCACAGGCTCTGCTTCGAATATGATTAATTGCTTAAGCTGGACGCATTATTAATTATTATTATTAATGAATTAATTAATTATTCCTGTGGTTATGGCATAATGTATATATATGGTACTAGCTCTGCGTGGGACACTGATTTACATTAAGCAGATCATCTATCACCTGCCAATATTGAAAAATGCGAAGTGTGATATTTGTTTTCAACTTTTCATAGAATTGCTTATATCATATTATGAATAAAATTTGTAGTGTTTTAAGCAGTGCAAAAGATTCACTGTAATTGGTCCCTAAAATGTATAAGATGATGAAATGGGGAAAAAATAAAATATAGCAACATTTATTTCTCTTGTTATTTCTCAATATGCAATATATGATTTTTCAACATCAATGTAAGCTTAATTTTTTTTTTAACCATCGGAATTGGCTCATAAAAGAAATAATTTTCTCGATCCTCACTAACAGTTGGTTACACATGTTCACTGTTCAAAATGGAGACAACATTTTACTATTATTTTTAAAAGATTGTCAGCCACATTAATTCATAATTTTCTTTAATTAAGTGCCCATATGTATAATTTATGGATAGATATTTTCGAAGTGAAAATTCAGTTTGCCCTTAAACTAAATTTCTGGCTGGTGAGAGGACAGCATAATTGCAGAGAGAGAGAGAAAGAAGATTGAAAGCAGGTGAGTGAATGTAAAGATGAAATCAACAAACAGAAACCAACAATACTGTTGGTTGATAAATACTTTCACGATTCAAATGTCGAGAAGCGTATTTATTAAAAAAAAATGTAATTTTAATATTTTTGACCTGATAGAAATTAGTTTTAAACTCAAAATGAATTGAAGATACTCTTAGTTATATATAAAAAAAAAATCATAAAACAAAGATAGTAATAATTGATGATGGGGAAATGATTAATTTAATTTTTGAAGAATGAGATGGCATTTTGCAGTTGCACTAGGTGGGTTAAATTAAGACAAGAGAGCATGTCTAATAATAATGAAGTTAATTAGTGGCTTAAACAAGTCACAAAATTATTCATAAAAAAAAGTAGCTTTATTAATTCTCAAGTGTAAGGCTGATGAATATGGACGCCATTTATATATTCGGCGTCCATTTAGAAGAATAATGGGATCACTGTGTAAGATTCCGCCCTCAACTTTGTCATCAATTTACACATCTACGGGAATTATGTCGTCCTCATAAATGCCACAGTGTGGAGTTGTGGTTCCGGTGGATTTGGCAAACATGGAAGCACATAGAGACACAGACAGCAACCTACTCACTACTCACTAGGCTGAGTCCCATGTCACATCATATCCTTATCGAACCACCTCTCAAATTCCCCATCACTCTCCTTTCGTCATTCACCCTGCCAAGCCGTAGTACTATTCAATTTACAAGATATTTAGAAGGAAATATTTTTATAGTTGTATCTTTTTTTGAATTAGGTACTGAAGGAGTTACCGTTAACTTTCAAAGGAGAAATTTAACGACTCAAAAAGTCAAATAACAACCGAGGAGTATGTAAGAATGACGAAAGGTTTCTGTTGCTTAATCCTCAGTCGAACATATATAAAAAAAATCTAAATTTTATTAATTTTTATTTAAAATTTAATTTTCTAATTTAATTTTTATTTAATGTACATTATACAAAGTCAACACAATAATAAATGAAAACATAAAATTATACTCCTTAGATTTTTAATATAAGACTAAATTCTTGACTTGGTTTTGATCCTAAATATAATACCAATTTCTTATATTTATCATTTTTTTCTAAATTACCCTTATAGATATTCCCTCAACCATTATCAAGTAGAAGAGGGGGACGGGATATTAAGAAAGATGATTATGGTGTTTTAGGAAAAATGTTTCACTTTTTTTATAATTAACTAATTTAACTAATTTTTTTAATCTAATCAAATTAGTTAAATAGGTCTTATATAAAGACCGAAGGAGTATATCTATGCAAAAAAATTTTCTCAATGCTTTATAAATATGAGCAAAAAATGTCTTTTCTCTTTATCCTATAAATAGGACCAAAAAAGTATTTACTATTTAGACTTTTTGATAATTAAATTTTTTTTCAAGAACTTCACACTAATTCTTCCTTATATATTTGTATTTTTTTTAATTCTGGTTGCTTCGTTACAAAATTTTCGAAGGCATTACTCCTCGTGTTTATAATTTGTTGATTAAAATTAACGTGGACACTAACTAAACGGCGTATAAATTCCTACAAAATACAAAATAATAAGGAACTTAAATATAAAAAGATAGGATGAAATTTATTTATTATGGACTTAAAAATATATTATTATGCTGATAATCATCTTCTTGCATCTATATATAATCGGTAACCTCGTTGATTTTGATTTTATTTAGATTTATCTTGCAAAAGAATGCTGAAATGAAAGTTACATGATTAGTTATCAATGCTATTTTTTGCTGACAAATTAAAAAACTATGAGTCTAGAGAGCAACATTTATAACTAAGGAAGTTATAAAGACCATACAAAAAAGACAAAAATATATAAAGACTTAATTAAAAATGAGGTCAAATTATAGGGATTTGCATATTATTTTTTTCAATTCATTATTATGATTTTTTTTATTTTTGTTCAATATTGATTTAAAAGATTGGGAATAAGGGTGGAAACAGGCCAGGCCAGGCCAGGCTTTACTCTTAACAGGTCAGGCTTGTTTTGTAGCCTATAGGCCTGAGCCTGGCCTGTGGCCTGTTACAGGCTTATTTTTCAGCCTGAGCCTGGCCTGAAGCCTGTTAAAAAGCCTGTTTTTTAAAAAAAATTCAAATTATAATATTTTTTTTAGAAAAAAGCTAAAATAAAAAAAGTATACATAATAATTAATTTTTTAGTTTTGTCTTTTATTTAAATTTTAGTATCATAGGTGCTGTTTTAAATCTTAATTATAATTTATAAGGATATTATTAAAAACTAATTCGAATTATATGTTAAAATTTGGGACAAAACTATGTTTAAGTACCAAAAAAATTAAGACAAATAAATAAAAAAAACTATTAATTTTACAATGAATAAAGAGAGTATCATAATTTAATTAATATAATACATAAGTTAATTAATCTGTCATTCTTGGAACAAAAATTTCTTTCCTATTTTATTTATATTTTAAGATTTAAAGATCATATTATTTATTGATATTTTTATTTTAAATTATATTTTTATCTTTACTTGTCAACTAAACTTCAAAATCTAAAGAAGAACTAAGCTATTAACTATATATTAAAATTAAAAAATAAATTAAAAGTACACATTAACAATATCATTAACTAATTTTTTTATATATTATAATTATAAGTTTTTAACAGGCTCAGGCCGGCCTAACAGGCTTAACAGGCCTTTTAGAGAGCCTAAGCCTGACCTATTAACTTTAACAAGCCTTCAAACAGGCCTGAGCCTGTCTCTTTTGAAAAACAGGCCAGACCAGGTCAGGCCAAATACAGGCCAGGCTGTAGGCCCCTGACAGGCCGCCTGGTCTGTTTCCACCCCTAATTGGGAAACAACTTCAAGAATGTGCCTATTTAACATGAGGAGAGTAGCCACAATTTTATTTCAGCTCACTTTCCTTCCTAATTTTCAATAAAAATGAACCTCAATTCTGTCGAAGAATATTATCTGTATTACTAAAGTAACACATATCAATCACATTCGATCTAATTAGAGAGTGTTTGGGTGAAAACTAAATCATAGTTTTAAAAGTAATTTTACAGTATATGAAATAGATATATGAGATGAGTTTTATTTCAACTTAAATGCTTTTAAAAAGTACTTTTGGGAAAAAGCAAACACTCCTTAATCTAACTGAACCAAGTATGTTCTTTCCAGAGTGCTCCCTTGGAGTTTAAAGTAAAACAAATTATTCGTGATTCATAAACAATATTTTTCTTACGAATATTACCTGACTTTTATTAATCATGTTGTTATATTCTGGCTAGAAACATTATGCTGATATATTGATATCGTAATGTCGACATCGTCATTGGAAGGGCTCATAGATCCTATTTGGTATGAAATATTAAAAATAAAGTGTAGGAATTAGAATTAAAATTGAAAAAAATAGTGTTTATTAGTATGTGGGATTAAGGAATATTATCAGAGAAAGTCGTATTCCCAATTATGCTTTCATGGGTTTGTCGAATTCCAGGTAACAAGTAATTACTTATACTAAAAACTTTTTTAAAGAATTTTTTTCAATTACAATCAGAGTCTCTATCTCTTATTTTTAATGTTTCGTGCCAAATGAGACCATAATGTCCTGGCTGAAAAAAAGAAGGGCTCATAATCTAAGATAATACATTTTTATGAACTGTGCTTCTCAAGCTCCAAACAAGACTGGACTCTATTTTTCAAAATGCTTCACTTTTATGCTACCTATACGTAGTATCTTTATCGGAGACAATGCTATCTTAGACACAATCAAATACTAAATATTGGTCATTTTGTGATAAACTAGTTTATTTTGTTAAACTCAACTCTTGTTGGTAAATGTGTTTCTCTATTTCTTACGAATGTTCCCTGTTCAAAAGGTGGGCTTTCTTTATTGCAGGGCTTTATGGGAGCCCAATTCATTACTTAAAGATTGGTCCGCCCTTCTTTAAACCTTCCCTCTCACAGTTCGGTCTCCTTGCCCCGGTCCAAAAACTTTCTTATGGGGCTATTTTGGACCGGATATGGGGCTATGAATTTAAAACAAATAAGATTGGTTATGGACATTAAATTGTTATCATGCATATGACATCATTTAATATATTTATTTTTTTGGAATTTAAAAGTAGAGGCATAATGCTGGTCAAACTACTTTTTTTTTTTAGCTGAAGAGGCAAAATTACTTATTATCTTTCAAATTAATTGAGTGCTCCTCCTGATATACAGGACACAAATTGACGTGAAAAATAGAATACTCTAAAAGAAATTTTTTTTAGATATGAATATTTTTTGTGTATCCAGTTATAAGGAATTATTGAGCAAAGTACATTTTTGTCTTTTGACTTTATACAAATTTTTATTCTCATAGATTAATTTTATAAAATATTTTTTAAAATTTCTAATTCTAATATTATTCCTTTTCACAAAAAATATCAACATGTTTAAATGTTAATAAAATATTTTCAAATATTAATATATTATAATATTTTAAAATAAAATTATTAGCATAAAAAAAACCACCCGAGACTAATCCTATTAAGATTAAAATATTGAAAAGATGCTTTATAAAATTAACGAATTAAACTAAAATTTTATATGAAGTTTGACTATTAAAAAATTTACTAATGCTTAAAAATTTGTTTGTAAACTAAAATTTTTATGCAATTGAAAATGTAACTCAATTTCCTTGGTAGAGGGCTTTATATAGTTTGTTCTGCCTTTCATTTCTACATTATATATGTATTACCTTCAGTTTTAATTATAATATCTCATTTATAGACTACAAATAAGATTTTATAATTAGGATTGAATGTAGTATTAAACAATTAACCAAAATTCCTAATAAGAAGTGGACCAATTTTCCAATTTTCTTGGCTCTCTCTATCAACATGTAAATGCTGTGATTTTTGACCAAGATGTGAGTGGGGAGGGATGAGCATCAGACATGAAGCACACATCGTGAATTAGAGGTGGGGCCCAGAAGTATCAGAACCGAGTATATCAAAATTGAGAATTGCCAATAGGAACGAGGCAATCTCGCCTTATCCACACGCCCACCACAATCTCTAATCCCCTTCCATGATCTCATATCCACATAAGCATCTTCCCGCTTCCTCCCTACTAAATTCCGACTCCTCCTTCACCCTCTCTCTCGTCTCTGCGTCTGTGTGATTACCTCGCCATTCTCCGCACCAATGGCTTCCATGAACTCTGCTGTGCTTGCTTCTACCTACGCCATATCTGGTGTGGCTTCTTCTGAATTCAACCCCAAGCACACTTCCATGGCGGTGTCTTCCCCCAAATTGCCGGTCATCAAGGCCCAGCAAGCCTCCTCGTCCGCCGGTCCTCAAGGAAGAAGAGCCGCTCTTTCTCTGTTAGCCGCTACCGTGTTTACAGCCGCCGCCGCGTCTTCTTCTGCAAACGCCGGCGTCATTGAAGAATACCTCGAGAGAAGCAAGGCCAACAAGGTACAAATATTGCCCTAACTTCTCAATTCCTGTTTGAGATCTGCTTAATTACTTCCTCGATGGATGGTGATTTGTATGGTGTTGGTGATGTAGGAATTGAATGATAAGAAGAGATTAGCGACAAGCGGCGCGAATTTCGCGAGGGCTTACACAGTGGAATTTGGGAGCTGCAAGTTCCCTGAGAACTTCACTGGCTGCCAAGATCTTGCGAAGCAAAAGGTACTCGTCGATCTATCTCTATTGAAATATTTCTTTCTGATTCGTATTGTTCATTCGCTGATTGGTTTTGGACTGAAATGTGGTTGCAGAAAGTGCCATTCCTGAGTGAAGATTTGGACCTGGAATGCGAAGGGAAGGACAAGTACAAGTGTGGATCTAATGTTTTCTGGAAATGGTGAACACAACGCCATCCCCCAAATTACATAAAATTCCTGTAAAACAAACCAAATCATTTCAGCTGTTTGCTCTGTCTTCAGTACTGCACCTAATTTCTTCTCCTTCGTGTTCTAGCCTTCTCTTTCTTCGCTTTCTTTTTCTTATTTATTTATTCTCCTTTTTTTTTTTTTTTTGGGTTCAGTCATCAATTCTCCCACGCTCTAACAGCTGCTTCCAAACGAACTTTACCTCTTTCTTCCCTTCATTTTTTGTTTTAAAAAATTTTTTTAAAGAAAACTTCCTATTTGTAACGTAGTTTTCATATTATTAGATCACAAGGTAATCTAATTTTAATACATAATGTCCCCCCCCTAAATTGCAATTTATGGCAGTATCTTTCTTGATAATTTCAACTTTTTCTAGCTAATGTAAAATTTCGCACAGCCAAAGAAACAATCATAGACAAATGTGGAAGGCGTCAGTGATATTATAACTTAGTGAGATGCAAATTTTTCTTATAAATAAAAAGGTCACGATTTGGACCTCAACCTTAAAAATAAAGAAGAAGAAAAATGAGGAAGGCAACTCACGTGTGTGGGGGAGAGAAGCACGAAGCATGCATGAAATATTTAATTTCAATACATGAAACTAAGTTGTACTATAATATTCTTGATGCGTATACATATATTTTACGAAATATTCTTAATACTCCCACATAAACATTCTCTCTGTTATTTATTTTTTTGAAAAAAAAATTGTAGGTAATGTACAAATGCAGCTATTTATGAGGCATGCAGGGATTCTGACATGGACACAGATCAGGCACAAGAAATTTTTATTGGAACAAATAATAATAATAATAATAATTAGTGGAGCGGGGTAGCTTTCTATATGGTCCCCCCAAAAAAATTGGCTCGCTCTCTCTCTCGCATCATCCCTTATTTATTACAATTACATATTTAGAGAGTGTTTGGGTAGAAATAAAATCATAATTTTAAAAATATTTTTACAGTATATAAAGTAAACATGTGAAAGAATTTGTCTTGATTTACGAAAAAATGTTTCTAAAAGTACTATTGGGGTTATCCAAGCACCTCTTTAGAAGCAAAAGAAGAAATAATAATAATAATAATAATAATAGTGTAAGGAATAGAATGGAAATAAACAAGGCTGCAGATCTGGTGATGATCCCATTCAGATAATTGGAGCGGCATTCCAACATCATACCTTTACCATTACGTTGCGCATCAATGATGAGCCCTCTTCCAATTCCACTAATTTTCGTTGCTGCTTTCCGCTAAGTTAGGCCCTCAATATCTCTTCCTTTTTTCTTCTTACAGCTCTATGCATTATCCGCTGCCACTAATTAATTTAAATTCCATCATTATCCCTAAACAACATATGCTTCTTTTTACCCTAATTTTATTTTATTCATAAAAGCAGAAAACTTTTTTATCAGATTAATACTATTTTTAGTTCTTAAAATTTGATTTATTTTGGAAACTTTTTTTATCAGATTAATGCTATTTTTAGTTCTTAAAATTTGATTTATTTTCGTAACTTTTTTTTATCAGATTAATGCTATTTTTAGTTCTTAAAATTTGATTTATTTTGGTTTTAATCTCCAAAATTTAAAACCCGTAATCAAGGTGCCTGAAATTTAACTTCATTTTGGTTCATTTAATAATTGTTGGTCCTCAAACTGTGTTTTTTGTCCCTAAAGCAAGGTTTACGTACCAAAATCATTAGTTTCAAGTTTCATAGGCCAAAACTAAAATAAGATCAAATTTTATTACCAAATATGGTATTAATTTTTTTTTTTTCATTTTTCTGTATTATTTTAACCGGATTAGAACATAGCTCATAAACTTTATCTTGGTGTAACTTATAGTTTCTATAATTTTGACTCATTTAAAAGTTAACCCAGGAGCTTTGAGTTAGTGTAATTTAATTCTTATAATTTCTTATAATTTACCGTTCAGAACATTAGCTCCTAATCTTTACGAAATCATTCTCATCCTTATTATAGTTTTATTATTTTAAAATGTAAGGTCTAGCATTTCAAATTGTTAAAATTATAGAAATTGGGTTGTATTGGGTCAAAATTCAAACATTAAGTTATAATCAAGTTAAAATTATTGAAATTGAGTTGAACCGAATTAAAATTCATAAATTGAGTTTAGTTAAATTAAAACCAGAAAAATCAAATGATTAATTTTCCCTCGTAAAATTCAAACGCCTGGCTTTATTTAAGAGTGGTACTACCAACTAATCAGCTAAATTCAACTATTATTAGCTCTCATAATATTACACCTTTCACTAAGGGGTATCAAACCCTTTTCTAACCCACTCAATTATTAAAGAAGGGACGATCTTTTCTCTCTCTTGTAGCAAAAAAAAAAAAAAAAAGAAGAAGAAGGGAGGATCTTTCTTTTTTACTTGTTTGGTGTTTCATTGATTCGTGTGTGTGTGTGTATGTACACCAAACTACACATCCTTCCCTTCCCTTACAACCTAGGACTCCTCATCCACCTTAATTCACTCCATCACGCATCTTTAATTAGTTACATACATTATTTGACATTTAATAATTAATTTGATCTGATTTTTAATGTTAGGAAGAAACCTTTTTGGGTGATATGTTTCTTGTAGGGAAAGGTTGGTAAGGTAAGGACTGAATGAATCATGGATAGGATGACTTGGACGATCCTTGTATGTACCAACCAGCACAGTATGATATGAACTGATCTATGAGACTTCCAAGGAACATGCCAATAAAAATGCTACTGTGTATTCATCCCAATGAGTTATATTCAAGCTACCCATATGTCTACAACTCATCATTGAGTCTTTGCTTCTAGTTCACTTTTTTTCTTCTTCTTTCATTTGAATTTTTTTTTACGCTTATAAAATTGTGGATTTTGAATCATATTAACCCCGTTCTCAGCGCCATTTATGATTCTTCTCACCAAAATAAATCAACAAAGTTCAACAATTCCCCTATTTTTTTAGGGTGCAAGGAGATGTCAAAGGAGGGGTCCAAAATGTCTTAAAAAGTCTAACTTGATACTAATTATGTTCAAAAGATAGCTGTGATTTAGCAAGCTTGGACAAGGTCCGGGTAAGTATTGTTATGTATAGGCAAGGTGCTTGTATAGTTTGGTAAGTTTGGACAAGGTCCGGACAAGTGTTGGCATGTGTGGGCAAAATGTTTGTATGGTTTGACAAGTTCAGATAAGGTCCCGATATTCAACCCCTTATGGCAATATTAAAACTTCCATTGAAGCATCATTTAATGGATTCCAATCCACTTTTTTTTTCTCAAAAAAAAAAAGATAATATAAATATGAGTATGAATTTTGATGACCAAGTCTTTTTTATGCCCCTGATGTGCTAGGCTGACCCCTTATTACTGGAAACTTTATGAACCCAAACCAATCTAAATTCAAGACTTGATAGGACCATTTCAAGTTTAGAACTTAAAATTCTTTGTTAAGTTTGGAATGACTCCTGTTAGTCTATCTAAACCGCTTGGCGGTTAATCAAGTCAATTTTCTTTATGAGTGGCTTGTTGTTTTGAACAAGTAATTACAAATCCTAACTCTCGGATATGCATAGATTTATTGGGATGATGCTTCTTTTTAGTCTTTGGGAAAAAAAAATTAGTTCATGTAATTGACAAAGAATCCTATTGATTGAAAAAATGGTGAGTTGGGGTTGTGAGAAATCATCTGGACGAAAATAGGTCCTGCAGTGGAAAAACATTTAAAGAAAATGTTCGTAGATTATTTATCTATTAGCAAAGTACTCTCTCCTTCACTAGTTACTTGTTTGTATGGTAAAAAACACACAAATTAAGGAGAAAGTAAAATTTATGTGCTGGTGTGACTGTGTAATAATAATAATAATTTTTTCTTTTTCAGTCTTGCACTCCAATTAATGCCACACTGTTTTAAATCATAACTATCTTTAATAAGAATGTCATTAAAAAACAAATAATAATTATACATTACTGAAATTTAGAAAGAACAACGGGAACGAAATGGAAATCCAAATCAGAAGAGGTAAACAAAGATAAAGGAAATATTTAACAATAAAAATATAGAGAGTCGACTTTAATCTTGTAAGGTATGGAATCGATCTTTACTGTAACTAAACCAATTTTTACTGATTGACGTCTCTATATTCATAAAAACAAGACAAATGCAGAATATATATTTGAAATCACTTGAAAAAAATAACCACGAGGGTAAATGTATAATATGTGAATTTCATACAAAATCATATACTATCTCCAGTTTTTAATATAAGAGTTAGATAACTAATATGTGAATATTAAAAAAATGGGTTATAAGATCCTATACTATTTGTAATATACTATTTAACTAATCATAGACTATTTGTAATAAATGTATATTGCCTTCTCCAATACTCCCTTCATCCTTTATTATAAATCCTTTTAACTAAATTACGTGGTTTAAGAAAACAGTTAAAATTAGTTAAAAATAATTAATATGTAGTAAATGTAATTTTTTTTTCAAATATATCTCTATATATATAGGTGAATGTGAGAGAGTAATGGTAAGATAAATGAAGAAAAAATGTATTAAATATATTAAATTAGGGGTAAAATAGGTAATAATATATTAAATACTCAAACAAACTCAAAGAGGATCTTATGAAAAGAGACAAACCCATTTAAAAAATTAGATCTTATAATAAGAGACGGAGGAGTATATCACTGGTAATTATGTGTATATGAGTTATCTCTTGATAAACGCTCCTTAATATGTGCAATCATTATATGAATTATTTGATAACAAAATAGATAAACATTGGAAATAGGATGGATTAGAGTATTACATTTGGAACTAAATTAAATTTTTAATTAACTCTTATATTTAAGACATGAAGCAGTATATTGTAATTTATACTTAAAATGGTTAAAGATAAGTGAATGATTTATGTATTATGTAGGCGGCAACCACAGGCCAGCAACCCAAATGAAAATGGCATGGAAGAAGGGGGAATGGCTGTAAGAATAGCTAGATAGCACGTGTAGGCACATGCAAAGGCCTTTAAGAGGCAGAGGAATAATCAGAGGGTCTGCTTTCACATTATCATCATCAATTTTAGGAGCCAACCAAGCATGTGTCTCATTTCCGAATATTGCCAGCTAAAATTTCTCCCACTTTTTCCAAAAGCTTTTCTTCATTATAGATTCTTCCTCTTTTCCCTTTTTGCTTCCTTATCATATTTTATTATTAACCACTTCTTTATTAATTTTATTTTTGGCCCAAAATTCTTGGAAGGAAAAAAAAAATTGCAAGGTGCTTATTTGATTCTTTTTACAAGTCATTCTCAATATGTTTTACTGAAATCAATATGAAACTCTTAAATCTTATTATTTTTGTGTGAAAAATTCAATAACTTTCAAGCTATGTCCCTATTTAAATAGAAATGAGTGATAATTTAGAAGCCTAAGAAGGAGGGGTTTTATTCATTATTTTAACAAGTTTAAAATTTGAAAAAATTGATTGTCAGATGCCATATTGTTACGGCAAATAGTTATAAAATGTAGTGGATTACTAAACAAAAATTAGGAATTATCTGGATGAGTGGCTTTATTCATTTATTTTAAAAAGTTTAAAATTTGGAAAAAAGTGATTGTCAATTTCTATATCATTATGGTGAATAACTCATGAAGCGTAGTAAATTATTAAACAAAAATCGTAAATATCAAAATGAAGGGTTTTATTCACTTATTTTAACAAGTTTAAAATTTGAAAAATATGATTAGTAATTGTTATACTATTACAGTAATAAATAACTAAAGAATCATGCTAAACAAAAATTGTAAATCAAATGTGTTTAATTTGTTTAGATGCATTAGTGGTTGAATGGTTATTAAGCTTTTTGGTACCTACGAGATGGCAAGATTAAATCCCGTCCTGACCAACTGTACTTGGGGAAAAATATCTTAGCGACTAGCTAGGTTAATTGAGGTAGCTTTTCTTTTCTTTTCTTTTTGTTTTTAAAAATGGAGGCAATATTATAAAATTACAAGCATTTCAAAATTTCATTTTACTGCGATGAATTGATTTGAAATTATATACATATATGTATTATAAAATATACATCTTTCAATTGTAAAAAAATATTTTATAGGATTTATACATTAAAAAAGTGTGTAATTATTTTCTTTAAATTTAAAACAGATTTTGAAATGTTACAATTAGGAAGGATAACAGAGCATCAATGAATGAGGGGGGTATTAGTTTATTTTTTTCCCACAATTTTTAACATTAACTATGAATTACTATTACTTGAAGAATTTATATTGTCGCTAAATTATAAGTTTAAGAATTCTAAATTATTGATGCCAGAAAAAAATTATTTACGCCCTATTTAGGAAAAATATTTTAATTACGCCAAGCCAAGTGGTAACTGGTAAGATAACATTGGATTGCTCGCCCCCTCAAAAGCTTAATTTGAAATGTGATGGAGCGAAGCCGAGTGGGCCGAGCCGAGCCAATGAGAAAAGCCACTCGCTAGGCGCTTAGTTTAAGCCGACATCATTATGGGATAATCTGATGAAGAGGTTAAAAAAAGGTCATGAGGCAGAGAGGCCTGTCTTTGCTGGTGGTGCCAATGATTTTACTCTGAATTCTGAAATTGTTCAAATTTGGTCCCAACCCAATTTCAATTTCAAATCTGTATTGAATTTTTTATTTATTTTATTTTATTCCGCACACCTTCTTTCTTCTCTTTCTTTATAGATATATATCCCCCTCCTTTCCCTCTCCTCTCTCATTCTTCGTTCTGTTTCTCAGGCTACACTCTTCTTGCTGAGCAGACTCCCCTAGAATCCCATCCCACCATTTTCTGGGGCTTCCTTCCTGCTCTACTCCATCATCTTCTGCGTTTATTTTCTCTCTAATTAAGGTGATTCTTTGTTTATATCTCGGTCTCCCCGCCCGATTCATTTTGTACTTTCTTCTTTTTCATTTTAGTTTCAAATGATTAACTAGTACAAAATGAGTTTCCTTTTGCCCTTTGCTTTTGACAGATTTCTCAACTGGTGATAATTTATTTTCATTTTTCTTCGGTAGATATTGTTTCTGCTCAAATTGTTTCTCATCTATGCTGAATCATGGCAGATTTTCTTTTCTTTCTCTTCATTCTCGTAAATCGTCTGATCTGATTGTTAAAGTGGACTTCGATTATCGGTTAGATGTAGTCGATCTACAATTTTTTTGGGTGATGCTTGCCATTTTACTTGATCTATTGTAGTTAAGACTTGAGATCTACTTTCCTGTCGAAATAGTGGATTTTTCTTTGCAGATAGCTTTATCATGCTGTCGATTGTTTCCATTTTGCATAAAAGTGGTTTATTTCGATACATTCGAGAGGATTTTGGTTTGATCACTGACTTTGGTGTGCTGGTTTATTTCTTGGCTTTGAATCTCTCTCATTATCTGATCATTGAGCTTCCCTTGACATAAACCATGGTTGATTTAAAAGTTACGAACTCCCGGATAATAATACTCCTGTTTCAAGAGCAGCTTTTAAACGGAAATATGTTCCAAATTCTGAAAATATAAAATATTGGTTCGTCTGGCGTGTAACTGACCTAAACATGATTATATTCTGAGTAAAACTGATCTCCAATGCTGTGGATGCTTTCGTGTCTGTGAACTACTGACTTTGTTTGACGCCATCATATATTTTCTCCAGGTTAGTAAAAGATGGCCGATGCTGAGGATATTCAACCCCTTGTTTGTGACAATGGAACCGGAATGGTGAAGGTTAGCATCTTTATTTACTTGTCGAGTTGTTTGCATCTACATATCAATGAATTTTGGCTTCATAGCTCAACTAATATTTTAAAATATGCTCCATATCTGCAGGCTGGATTTGCTGGTGATGATGCTCCCAGAGCTGTGTTTCCCAGCATTGTTGGCCGACCCCGGCATACTGGTGTTATGGTTGGGATGGGTCAGAAAGATGCATATGTAGGTGATGAAGCCCAGTCAAAGAGAGGTATTCTTACTTTGAAGTACCCCATTGAGCATGGTATAGTTAGTAACTGGGATGACATGGAAAAGATTTGGCATCACACGTTTTACAATGAGCTGCGTGTTGCTCCTGAGGAACACCCAGTGCTTCTCACCGAGGCTCCTCTCAACCCAAAGGCCAACAGGGAGAAAATGACTCAAATCATGTTTGAGACCTTTAATGTTCCTGCCATGTATGTAGCCATTCAGGCTGTTCTCTCCCTATATGCCAGTGGTCGTACAACTGGTATTGTTTTGGACTCTGGTGATGGTGTGAGCCACACTGTACCAATTTATGAGGGATATGCACTTCCTCATGCTATTCTCCGTTTGGATCTTGCTGGTCGTGATCTAACTGATTCATTGATGAAGATCCTCACTGAAAGAGGGTATATGTTTACCACCTCTGCTGAGCGGGAAATTGTCCGTGACATGAAGGAGAAACTTGCATATGTTGCTTTAGACTATGAACAAGAACTTGAGACTGCAAAGACCAGCTCTTCAGTGGAGAAAAACTACGAGCTTCCTGATGGACAAGTTATTACAATTGGAGCTGAGAGATTCCGTTGCCCAGAAGTTCTTTTCCAGCCATCTATGATTGGAATGGAAGCTGCTGGAATCCACGAAACCACTTACAATTCTATCATGAAGTGTGATGTGGATATCAGAAAGGATCTCTATGGCAACATTGTTCTCAGTGGTGGATCAACCATGTTCCCGGGTATCGCCGACCGAATGAGCAAGGAAATCACCGCACTTGCTCCAAGCAGCATGAAGATCAAGGTGGTGGCTCCACCAGAGAGAAAGTATAGTGTCTGGATCGGAGGTTCAATTCTTGCATCCCTCAGCACCTTCCAGCAGGTAAACATTTTCTCATTAATTCATCTCTCTTAACAATCTGTGTCATGTCAGTTGAGCTCTAACACATGGTGTTATTGCAGATGTGGATATCCAAGGGTGAATACGATGAGTCTGGTCCATCCATTGTCCACAGGAAATGCTTCTAAGTTCTGAAGATGCTTTAATGGCGAATTATTATCTGCTTTAGTTGGTTTTTGGTGTCGGTCATTGGAGGGTAGTCTGAGCTTTGATTGTATGGTACTCTGGTTCATAGCGGTGGGCAGAAAGTTGTTTTAAGAGGCATTTATTGCCTTTGTTCATCCATGGATTTTCCAAGAGCTTATCCGTAGCAAAGGAGTGATGTATTTTTTAATATGTGCTTCTCATTTTTTTGCTTAAATTTGCATATTTGAAGGTGTTTTTGCCCTTGGAACATTAATTTTAATAGTTAAATGTATGGAGAAATTCTATATTATGGTCAATTTGCGTTCATACACTCTGGGCTTTTATGAATCAGTTGTCAGTTGCTCTCTGGAGATCAATTTAGGGTGTTTATGGTCTGAAAAATTTGACGACTCGAGATTTGTAAGTTCATAATGTGAATTGGTTACAGTGCAATGACCCCTTCGCAAGTTGTCTTGCAAATGAAGCAGCGGCTGTGTTGATTCATGAAATATAAAATGCAGCAAGAAAATAAATGACTGAGTTAGATATATTGGGGAAGTTAGTATTTCTTTTTATGAAATAACCAAATTATAGTATTTCTCTGGTCTTTAATATAAGATTTAATTCTTGAGTTGATTTTGGTTCTAAATATAAGACTCATTTCTCATATTTATTAATTTTCTCTAAATTATTTCTATAGATACTCTCTCAATCATAATCAAGTAGAAGAGGGAGATGGGGTATTAAGAAAGATGATTATGGTATTTTAGGAAAAATGTGTTACTTTTCTTATAATTAACTAATTTATCTAACTTCTTTAATCTAATCAAATTAGTTAAATGAGTCTTATATTAAAGATCGGATGAGTATTATGTTGTATGTATAAAGGGAAGTACATAAACACATAAAATAACGGCATATACCAGACACCCACTTCAAAAAGTTAACAAGACAGAACATAATAATTTTAAATACAATTATTAAAACTACCTAAACGACCAAATCAAAGCTTCCAACAAGCTGAGGAATAAAAAAGATACAACAGTCAACAGCAAGACCATTTTGGCCCCAAAAAAAAAAAAAACAGCAAGACCATGACAACAAACCAAGGCGGAGAGAAATGATGTAAGTGCCAATTTCAAGGAGGGCAGAGACTAGCATTAAGGAAGTTAAGATAGCTAATTGAGGTAGTTATTTATAGCAAATGTTAGCAAGTGTGTGTTTTTTTCCCCTAAAAGCCCCTCATTTAATCATTACTTTCATTCATAATATCCCCTTTAATATATATTATCAATAAAAAATGTTTGGAAAAAAGTTAAATTTGCTGGACAAAGTGGGGACTTTGTATTGTAAGACCAAATCAAATCACTTAACTAGCTTATATTTAGATTTAGAGAGTGTATGTACTGAAGATTCTTTTTTTTTTTTCTTTTGCTTAATTGGCTTGCTTTTGGTTCTAAAATCATTAGAGTTTAAAGAAAGTGCTTTACAGTCATATTGTTGTGTCTCTCCTTTATGCTCTTGCACCCCTGGATATACTAAAATCAAATGATCTAATCAGTTGAAAGTTGTAAAAATGGTCCTTTGATGAAATATTTGAGACAAAATAAAGGTAATTGTTTTCCACAAAAGAAAAAGGCAAAAGGTAATGGTTGGTATCATATGGGAATGGTGTCCTTGCTTTTGAAGGCTGGGGTTAGGGATCTTGTGATTGCGATGCCAATCATATCCTTTGTGGTCCCAATTCCCAAACCCTAATCATATCACTCATATGACAGACAGATCGGAGACATTGATTTGCTGATTGTGCTCACCTATTAATATAAACACAAAACTTTAGACGCCTTTAATCTCATATATTTAATGTACTTTCATCTAATTAAATTAGAACAAGTTAATTTTAAATGTACATAAAAAGAAAATGTTAATAATAAAAGCTATTTAAAGGGTAAATCATGAATAAAGAAATGCACATGTATTGATTTGATTAGTGATAAGTACCTCAAGTTCACTAGATCAATTGTTTAATATTTG
The DNA here is from genome assembly GCF_004799145.2 of Neltuma alba. Taxonomy (NCBI): domain Eukaryota; kingdom Viridiplantae; phylum Streptophyta; class Magnoliopsida; order Fabales; family Fabaceae; genus Neltuma; species Neltuma alba. The sequence continues at coordinate 202,117 of NW_021632377.1, read as the reverse complement.
TCCTTGAGAATCACAGATACCTCCGTAAAATATAAAATACATAGCTCATGGAGACTTTTTTTTTTTGGGTACTACTTCTATTTGTTAACCTTTCAAAGAATGTCATTGGATGTGCTAGTGAGGAAAACTAATCAAATAATATGGAATCATCTTGAAAAGAATAAAAGCTGAAAATAACACTTAATGAAGTTATTAAGTGAGATCTTTTAATTAACAATTTATCTAAATATTTGGTTGTTGATAAAACACAATATTACTATGCAATCGATTTAAGCAACCACACTTGGGGTTGTTGTTGTATTTCCATTTGTCAACCTTTGGATTCTCAAGCTCGGGACCATCCGTGCTCTCTGCTTTAGCCATCCACGTTAAGGAGGATTTCACTTAATCTGTGGACGAAGTTTACTATTTTAAATCATTTTCATGACTTTTATATATGTTTCAGTAGATTTGAGTTTGAAAATATGATTACAAATATTTGGATTCTAAATATTCACACCGTGAATTGGAAATTGTCTATTTGCAAGACATATGTATTCTCTTGTTAGAGGTAATTGTGTTTAAGGCACTGTTGGGTAGCTTTTTTAGCAAGGGCTTGAATCTTGGTTCGTTACGTCGTGAGAAACTAACCCCTTCTGCTAAACTTAACTTCTGTTGGTTTCTTGAGCAGAAATTAAATTGGACAACTACTGATGATTTTGTATTGGGCCAGATGTGTAAATTTGCAGGCTTGTTTGTTTACTTTGGGCTCGGTTTGCCATAGCTATATGGATTTTGGTATGGTGGATCTGGTACACCGTATTTCATAATTCATGTTTGCGAAAGAAAAGAGAGTAGAAATAAGAACGGGTAGTTGGTCATTTGTCTTGAATTTTCTAAAATTAAAATTAAAGATTATTAATTAATTTTTTTTTACTAGGTATAGGTATCCTCTGAGAGACAATCTACTAATTACTAATTGATTTTTTTTTAAATTAGAGGGTTAGATATTAGAGGCTTAGGATTATAAGTAGGGTCAAATCAACAACATCCCACTTTTTTGTTATAAATTCTATTTTAATTGTATTTGATGCATGTTTATATCTTATAGTATTGGAAAAGAAATATTATTAAGCAAATGTTTAAGAAATATGTATATTTACTACAAAACATAAAATAAGCTTGAAGATGATCTAGCATTGTTTACTTAATTTTACTATTATTTAGGGAAAATGACAGAAAAATGACAAATAAACTTCATAATGCCAAAAACATCACCGGAATTTAAGAAATCCCGTTTTGATCACATGAGACCAAATTGGGATTATCATGTTAAATGGAAAGATGAAACTGCCCTCTATATTATTTGAAACAAAAGCGGGGGGAGAGAGGCGCGGTTTTCTCACACTGTCATCATTGGTTGAAATTGACTGCGTGAAGAACAAAGAAGAGAGGAGAAGAGAGCGGAGGAGGAAGCTGTTGCTGTGGAAGAAGAGAGAAGAGAAGAAGGAAGGGAGCAGTCGAAGAAGAGAAAAGAAAAGAATGACCGAAAGGATACATTATGGGAGTATAAAAGGGGAAGAAGAGCGAAGAGGAGCAATTTGTGCTGAGACAGAGGTAAGTTTGTCTAACATTCCCTTGCCGTGTTTGTTAATGGGTAGTGGGCGAATGTCATACCTCTTTTCCTTCTCTTATATATGAGTTGTGTAGGATATGTTCTAATATTTCTTCTTCCTTGGTTTCCCATAGTGTTGCTTTTTTTAATTTTTCCTTCTCTATTGTGTTGTACGTGTGGATTGGGAAATTGTTGGTTTTCCTCCAATTGCTTTTTGATTTGAGTTTTATCAAGGTTTGGCGATTACGTAGAGCTGGATTATAGCTGTAATGTATGAAGTTTGGGACTGTGATTTTAAGAGGAATATCCTTGAGCTTGTCAAATTGAATACACTCTAGGTGTTTGATAAAATGTTTGGACTAATAATTTAAAGTTAATAGATATGATTAATGTAGCATAGACCAAATTATGGGACTGTGGAAGTCTTGAGAAACCATTTTTGTTGATTGGAGAATGGTAATTGGTGCTTAAACATTGATGATCATAATTATAAGATGTGGAAGTCTTGAAAAACCACTTTTGTTGCCTGGAGAATTAGGATTGGTGCTTGAACATTGATGATCATAATTATAAGATGATGGTTACTACTAAATAAGTAGTAGATGGATTTTATTATATAGATTTTTTGAAGTTGAAGTTGTTAAATACACACACTGAAGCTATTAACCACTATATGAAAGTTGTAAAAATGGGTTTTGTTACTCCTCCAGTCCTTAATATAGGATCCAATTGTTGAGTTGGTTTTGGTCCTAAATATAAGACCCATTTATCATATTTATCAATTTTCTCTAAATTACCCTTATGAATACTCCATCAATCATAATCAAGTAGAAGAGGGAGAGAGGGTATTAAAAAAGATGATTATGGTATTTTAGGAAAAACATGTCACATTTCTTATAATTAACTAACTTAACTAACTTCCTTAATCTAATCAAATTAGTTAAATGGCTCTTATATTAAGTACCGGAGGAGTATCTTTCTTGAAAATGTTGTTGTTGACATTTATACTGAAGTTGTTAAACACTTACATCGAAGCTGTTAACTACTATACTCAAGTTGTAAAAATGGGTTTTGTTATCTTTCTTGGAGATGCTGTTGTTGACACTTATATTGAAGTTGTTAAATGCTTATACTGAAGCTGTTAACCACCATACTCAAGTTGTAAAAATGGCTTTTTATTATCTTTTCCGAAAATGCTGTTGTTGACACTTATATAACAGAAGTTGTTAAACACATACACTGAAGCTGTTAACCACTATACAGAAGTTGTATAAATGGGTTTTGTTATCTTTCTTGGAAATGCTGTTGTTGACACTTATACTGAAGTTGTTAAACACTTACACTGAAGCTGTTAACCACTATACTTGAGTTGTAAAAATCAGTTTTGTTATCTTTCCTGGAAATGCTGCTGTTGACACCTATATTGAAGTTATTAAACGCTTACATTGAAGATGTTAACCACTATACTCAAGTTGTAAAAATGGGTTTTTATTATCTTTCCTAGAAATGGTGTTGTTAACACTTATACCGAAGTTGTTAAACTCAAACACTGAAACTGTTAACCACTATACTCAAGTGGTAAATTTTATAGTAGTTGCCTATGACAGAAGGGAATGTTGTTATCTTTCCAATGAGTTTTTAACACTTCTTGATGCCATTGTAACATCCAACTATGAATGGCAAGGATGGTTTTTTTTTTGTTTTATCCTTTCTATCACATGGAAATGGTACAAGTTAGGAATGATTAAAGTGGCTTCTGCTATAAAATTTTGTGAAACTGAAGATACTATAGATCTTATTGTGTGCACTTCAAATATTATAATATTTATCAAAACTTCTATTTAGGGCCAAAAGTGTCAGCAAAATTTTCATGTAAACTTGATTTATTCATTTTAATAGAAGTCGAAGTTGATGAAGTAGTTTGAGCAGACAAAATTTATGCAAGTTGGGTTTGAGACTACTGGATTTGTTGCATTGTTGAACTTTAAAACCCCTCTTCTGCTTAACATTGTTGTGACATGCTTGGAGATTACTTGTTTTCTAACATGCTTTTATTAATGTGTAATGTGTAGTGATAGTGTAGTTAAGTAGTTAAGTGATTTAGTTATGAGATTAAGTTATACGTAACTAAATATGTTAGCTGGCATTAGTTGTCACACATAGTACTCTCCCTGCTCTTTGCCTTTACGTGTAGTGCTCTTTTATAAATAGTGTACAAGCTCTCATTATTATAATACAATACACTATTCAGTCAAACACTTTTGTCCTATTCTCCATTCTCTCTCTCCTCCACAATACCTTTATGGTACCAGAGCTTTCAGATCCTGAGGCCATGTCGACATCATCCGAAACCGCTTCGTCTCATTCTCAACACAAGAAGGATGTAGTTACCTTCTCCCATATTGTTTCGGTCAAACTGGATGAGGGCAACTTTCTGATGTGGAAACACCAAATCACATCAGCTATCAGTGGCCATGATCTCCAATCGTTCATCGACAAATCTACCAAACCTCCATCCAAGTTTATCTCAGATGATAAAGATCCAGAAGCAGTTCATCCTAATCCAGCCTATCTTGACTGGGAACGGCAAGATCAGTTACTTGCTTCATGGATGTCATGTTCCATGATTGATGCAATGCTCACTCGAGTGATGGGCTGTACGACCGCGTTGCAGATCTGGGAGAAGATACACGGTCATTTCGCATCTCAAACCAGAGCAAAAGTTTGACAGCTCAAGGCGCAGTTAAAGAGTACCAAGAAAGGCAGCATGACTGCAAATGAGTATCTGCTGAAAATTAAAGCAATCACAGATGCTCTTGCTGGCATTGGCCATCCGGTCAACGAATCAGACCATATAGAGATCATTTTTGACAGTCTCACTGAAGAGTATGATTCATGGATCACTGCTGTGACTACAAGATCAGAGCCGTATACGGTTGATGAAATTGAGTCTTTGCTCCTAGCTCAAGAGTTCAGAATTGAAAAGAACCAAAAGTTGGTGACAGCTGCTGTGGCAAATATTGCTCATACCAAACCTCCAAACAGAGGAGGTGGTCGTTTCAGGGGAGGCGGCCGTAACAATCGCGGTCGAGGATGCTCCAATGGAAGTAATAACTTCTCGTCCAATAACTCCTCGGCTGGAAAGATCATAGACTCATGTCAAATCTGTGAGAAGAGAGGCCATAGTGCCAAAGAATGCTGGTATCGTTTTGATGAGTCCTTCCAATGACTGAATCTGGATAACAAGAATTCCAAGAAAAATCACAGTGCTTATGTTGCGACAGCTGAATGTGTTGGCGATCCAGACTGGTATCTTGATTCTGGTGCAACCAGTCATGTGACCTCTGATGAGAAGAACATCATAGATAAATTAGATGATAACACACTTTCTATCTACGTGATCATCACAAAGCTTCTTTGAATTTTCCTCAACTACCATCTGCTATGCCCACAAACAGATCATTATAAACACCATGCCACACTAACCTAGCTCTATCCCTCATTAACAAACTTATATGTTCCAATATCTAACCATTCTCACAAGTTATAAATAACAACCAACACTCGAAGATGAATAGACTTTCGCGTTGCTACACAATCTTCTCCCTCTTAAGCTGAAAAAACTAACTTGCCAAGAACCCTAACCTTATCCGACACTAACAAACTCATATGTTTAAATTGCTGACCATTCCTGCACCTAAAAAAACAACGACGAACACCCCAATATGAAGAACGTATGCCTTATGTAATGCCGCACCTCACCTCCTCTAAACCCTTGACTCATGCAGAACACAAGACCACCAAAATGAAAAAAACTGACCACCACAGTGATGCTAGGAGGATAAAAAGAGTTATATGATTTCAAAAAAAAAAAACTTACCCTTTCAAAGTACCACCTTCTCATCACCTTCGAGCAGCCTCTGTTGTCGCACGTTTCTCTCTTTCTTCCTGCCTATCTTCGTCTGGTATGCAGCTTAATGTGGTGCCCACGTTTTGTATTTAGTGAGGGCAGTTTTGTCTTTTCAGTTAACATGATAATCCTAATTTGGTCTCACGTGATCAAAATGGGGTTTCTCAAATTTAAGTGATGTTTTTGACATTATGAAGTTTATTTGTTATTTTTCTGTCAATTTCCCTTTATATTTTCAAAACAAAAGTTCTCTTTAACACATCGAAGCCAATATAAATATTAAAATAAAATTTAGAATGTGCCAAAAATAATGTTTCCTACCCTCTTAATAGGTTGAGATAGATAATTAATTTATTAAACAAATTAGTTATTTATTTTCTTAGAATATATGTTTAATTATGAAAAACACTTAGATTAAATTTTTGTACTCCTTGTGTTAAATTCTCTAATTCAATTGCATATAGATATGTGTCATATTTTTGTCGTGCAAGTTTATAATTTAATGATAATATTTTTAAAATAAAAAACATCATCATTGGTGATTGAAAAACTTGGCTTAATTGATATAAAGAACTTCATATGTATTGTTCATTAATTATTACTCTATTGATTAAAAAAAACCCCTTTCATATATGTAATTAATAACAAACTTTTAAAAAACTAAGACAAAATGGATTAAAATATTATATTTAAGAATAAAACAAATTTCTCAACTAACTCCTATATTTGGGATCAAATTGACTAATAAAATGAAATTTCGAGTTAATAACATCTTTAGTTTCTGAAATTTTATTTTATTTTAGTTTTGCTCTCTGAAATTTAACTAAAACTTTCTAAGCGGACCATAATGAAGTCAAATTTCAAGGACCAAAACTATTAATTTCTAATTTCAATAACCACAATCAAAATGAAATTAAATATTAAATTTTAAGTGTATTAATTCTAAAATTTACAAGAAACAACCTTTCCCTCTCTTTTTTTCAATATTTTATTGCATTTCATGTAAGTTTTTTCAAGTTTCTTCATAGTGATAGGATGACAAATCCCAAAAATCTAAGGTGCTAACATATAATTCCTTTGAATTTTGTTAAATCTTATGTTTGTAATTGTGTGAATCGATATTTATATATTTTTAATAATTAAAAAAATCTAATTATCATTAAATTAATATTTTTGGGATCTAAGTGTCATTTTTCTAATAATATCTAAACTTCATTTTTAAGAGGTATAAGATTTCAAAAATATTTAAACTTTTTCTGATTGACTACTGATTTTGCCTAGGCTTTGTATGGAATACTTTTCGTGCCGACTGTTTATATTTAATACTCCTTCGGTCCTTAATACAAACCCAATTATTAAGTTAGTTTTGGTTCTAAATATAAGACCCATTTCTCATATTTATCAATTTTCTCTAAATTACTTCTATGGATACTCCCTCAACCATAATTAAGTAGAAGAGGAAGATGAGGTATTAAGAAAGATGATTATAGTATTTTAAGAAAAATATATCACATTTCTTATAATTAACTAACTTAGCTAACTTTCTTAATCTAATCAAATTAGTTAAATAGATTTTATATTAAGGACCGGAGGAGTATATGATCTGGTTTGATGTTGATAACTTTGGCATTGGCACTTTCTAAAAGGGATGAGTTGCTCATCAGCGAAGCAACATCGGGTTAAGTATTAGATATGATTCCCTTTGTGAAAACTAATCTTGGCCATTCAGTTTTAATGAATTTGTGTGATTCATTTACCCAAAACGCAATCTCAACCATTGATAGCGCGTGCACATATGTACATATGATCTATTATGAATATTATGTATAATACATAGCTTACAATATAAGAGTTAGACTCAAGCTTTGACAAGTCCAAACAAATGAATTTGATAACAGCCACTTGCATTCTTTTAATTTCTGTTTTTTTAATTTCCCCTAATAATGACTCATAAGATCCCTTCTTATTTAAGTATTAAATCATCATCATTAATTTTTTTAAATTCTTTTTAATAATATTGAATCCAAAGGATATTTCAAATTGGGGAGCCAATTATCTTAAACAAGATATTCTTATTTTTTATTTTTTAGAAACAAAAAAACATTTTTACCCCTAAAAACTTTGTGACCCTGAAACTCTTTCTCCTCTCTTAGGAAACATTCCATAGGTCCAGCTCCTCTCTCTCTCACTCTTTGAAAATGATTCTGTTGCGTTGGGAGAGATCATTTGTCATCATCGTTGTTTCGATAAGGAGAGCCTTCGCCATCACTGCTATTCTAATATGGAGTGTATAACATCCAAAAAAATTTATTTTTAGATTTCAGTTTTATTAAAATGAGATTAATTAATAGTATTTAAATTTTATCTTGCTGTCTAAATTATAAATCATAATTTTTATGAAAAATATTAAAAAAATTAAAAAAAATTAAATTAAAATGTATTTAAAAAGTAAAATATTATATTAAAAAGGAGGGAGGCAAGGCAAGTGGGTGGCCACGTGCCGCCCACTGCCGTGCGGGAGACCCGGAGAGGGGGAGCAATCCCCCCGTGGTGCCTTATTTTTTATTTAGATGGTTGATTTAAAAAAATGCAAATTAGAATTTGATTGGAAAATTGTGATTTGTGATAATAGTGATATTAATTTCGAAATTGATATCTTAGTTTAGTTTATTGAAGGTTATATTGAAGATTCAATATTGAGCTTTGAGGGTTTTTGTTGAAATAAGAATGTTAATAATTTTTGGAGAAGTTTTAACTGGTGGAAATTGAGACTATTTGAAATAAATCTTTTAGGCCTACAGTGACATTTAAGAATTATGGTTTTTAATTGTAATTTTTTCTAAAAGTGAAGCATGAAGAGAGAGAGAAGGATGAAAAAAATGGCAGGAGGAAGAGACGAAAGAGAAGCGCAGAGAGAGAGAGAGAGTACGAAGAAAGGAGTGAAAGACCGAGGAACGAAGGAAAGAGAGGCATGGAGAGAGAGAGTGCGGTGGGGAAGTGAGTGGAGGAAAAATCTGTCCTGTGAAGCAATCATTATTGGCACAAAGGAACGAATGAAAGAGAGGCATGGAGAGATAGAGTGCGCGTGTGGAGAGAGCGAGTGCGGGTGGGGGGGGGGGAGTGGAGGAAACATTTTGTCCATGACTCCATGTGCCACGTGATTCTTTTTCAGTATATCTCAACGGCGTTTGGAGTGCATATTAACGGAAGGACTGAGATCTTAAAAATCCAGAGACCTAATTTAAAATCGGATGGATTCATGAGAACCCACAGATGAATTTTTCGTAAATAAAAAGAATAAGTTGTATTCATAACCGTCAAATAAGTCTTTAAATTTGATGGTTTTTTATTACAACCGTCAAAAAAACATTTGACAGTTGTTTTGATACCACTGTCAAATTTTTTTTTCCTAGACCAGAATGGGAAATCTAAATAAAACTTATTTATTATTTATCATATAATCACAACATGATCATATTTTTGTGAACTTATATGATGAATAAATAGCTGTCAAATTAAAGGCTTTTCAATAAAGATGATTCCTAATTGTGTCATCTATATGATAAAAGAACCATGATATTTTAGCATTTCTTGGAAAAATTTTTAAAAATAATTATTTCAATAATTCAATACTTTTGATTTGGTTCTTAATTCATTTGATGGTAGTAATTAAACATGTTTTTTTAACTTATATATAAATCTTAAGAAAATTTAAAAAATTGAAAACTCTTTAAATTAAAAATAATTCATCTTATCATTTTCTTTTCTTTTTTTTTTTTTGCCAAGGCATCTTATCATTTTCTATCCATTGGAAATTGGTTCTTCAATATTAAACAAATATTATTATTCAAAGATATGGACAAAAGGCCGTAACCTTCTTTGCTTTTTCTTGTTCCTTCTGCCTCCTTTTGGTCAATACAGGCCACCATTTTTCTAGGTCAATACAGGCCATCATTTAGCGTCTTTATAAGTCATTCCCACTCACCCCGTCCCCCCACCATTCACATCTACCAAGAGCGATGGATGCTCCTTCTCCGCAGCTCGCGAGTAATCCAAGAGTCACTTCGACTTCACTATCCTCCGTCGTCTTTGTCTTTATCTCTATCTGTCTTATCTTCTTTGGCTCTGCGAAATCTGATTCTTCTTCTTCTTCGTCGTCGTCTTCGTCGTCCACAAGGTTTTACGCAGAATCTGCACAACAAGAAGCAGCAAAAGGTGTTGGGTATGGCTATGGTGTTCGAAGTGTGAGCACTGATCTATCACGAAAATCTCTGAGCGCTTCGCTTGATCTTATCAAGCCTTCTTCTGTTTACGGACCTGATGTTCCTCATCTCTCCCTTACAGCCAGGTGCTGCTTTTTCTTGCTTCCCTCTTTTAATTTAATTTTCTTCGTCATAAGATGCTGCTGCTGGTGGTAGAAACTTTGAATTGACTGCTTCTTTCAAATAATTTTTTTTTAAAATTTTTTAATTGTCTTTGTGTTCAGTTTTCCTTTGAGATAATTAATAGTATTCAAATTTCGATAATTTCAGTATTTCACTTTTTTAATAAGTTTTTATATTCTTTTTCTAGTTTTTTTTTTCATTTCTATATAAAATATGATGTTGGTAATAGCTCCCACTCAGCATCATCTGAATTAATTTTGTCACATGAATTCAAATAAAATTAAGATTAATTATTATTTTTTTGCCATGCAACAAGATTAATTAGATTACAAATTATATCTAGATACAAGAAAACAGTTATGAGCATGATACCCTTTTTGTTGATAATAAATATATTTTATTTCATTATTTTACTTTTTTTAAAAAAATTATTTTAATTCCCTGGCAGTCTACATGTGGTTTAGTTAACATAGACATTATTTATAATTGAGAATCAATATAGACTAACGTTATAATTGAGAAAATAGGAAGAATTTAATAAAAAAAATTGTGGCAAAACAATTAAAGAAAGCCTGAAATACCTGAACCTTTTTAAATTTGGAGTCCGCTGCGCTTTGCTTCCTTGACCTTTAAAAATTTAAATTAAGAATCATGATATTTTATGTTTTGATTATCAATTCCCCAGTGGTTCAAATTGTCGTTTCTGACATGTCACAATTTTTATATATTTTTTATTATATATAATTTCATTTGAATAATAATACGTAGCATTTCACATGTAATTTTAAGAATTTTCTACTTTTTTTAATTAAAAATACATATTCAAATAAATATTTTAAATGTTTTTAAGTATTTCATTTTAAGTATAAAAATATATAACATTACATGTGGAATATCAATTTTTTTTAAATGAAATGGTGTATTATCAAAATAAGGATGAATATAATTTTTAGCCTCTGAAATTTTAGTTTTTTTTAGTTTTAATCTCTCAAATTTTAAGTCCGTAGTTTTGGTTCTTGGAATGTAATCTATCTTTAAACATTAGTTCTTGAAGGTGTAACAGTGTTAAAATCTGTTGAAGTGTCATCAATAATGTTAAAAGTTGTGATGTGGAATCACTATGTGGCATCTAATTGAATCTTATATAGATAATAAAATGCATCGCATGGAACAACTCTTGAAATGATCAATGAGGAAGAAAAAGACTGTGTTTTGAGAATCTGTTTTTTTTCCTCCTTCTAGTTAGATATCATTTAGTAATTTCATATCACCACTTTAACTCTGGTTATGACATTTTACTAGATTTTAATATTGTTACACTGGAGACCTAATTTCAGAGACCAAAAATTGCTATTAACCCTAAAAGTAATATAAATTTTTTTTACCATTCAACAAGAATCCACAATGAAAATTGTATAAGAAAAAGAATCCATAATGAAAAAACTATAAAAATTGAAACAGAATTATTTCTTTTGTTTTTGGGTTTTGTACATTTCAAGCATTAAAAAACAAACTAAAAAATTCCTCATGAAAAATTCTGGCTAAATCCACAATGAGAAGTCATAGTGAAATTTCTTTGTTTTTTCTCTTGGGGAAATGATCATAGAATTTCTTGTCAAGTATTGGCATGAGCTTTCTTGACATTTCTTGTCAGTATTTCATATAGATTTTATATTATATTACAGTTTTTATTATTTTATTTTTTCTTCTACAAAATAAAATGGTCAAAATACGAAAATAAAAATGAAGAGAATAGAAACAAGAAAAAAAAACTATTTGTGTTGCCAACAATTGTTTTTTTAAATGAAACATGCCACTTTTATTTAATTATTAGAGCGGCCCATAATCTGCATTTGCACTAGTCTAAACTAAATTCCGTTTCATAATTTATAGTTTACGAATAATATAACTATTTCATATATATATTGTGACAACCGTTCTTTTAAAACCCATTTAGATCAAAATTTTCAATCTATTCGAACGATTAACCATGATAGAAAAAAAGAAATCTTAAAATTTTAAAATTGCTATCATGGTTAAAAGAAATAAACTTATAATAAGAGTAACATCGATCGTTACCTTGGGCCTTGGACTTCCAAAGTCCAGAAATATCATTCAACCATTAGCCCAAACCAAACTTATATTTTTAAACATACGAACTGATAAATCAGTTTAATATAAACTATAGAGCTCATTAGTCAAAAGTCAACACTTTCGAAGCAGCGTTACATGCAGAGTCTAAGATGTCTCGGGCCTCCTCGCGGCCTTATCATACCAGATAGTAGTAATTAAAAGTATTATTTTACATCATGATAGTAGATGAGCCCTATGTGACAATATATAACAAGTCAGCACATAAAACAAAAGCAGGGAGGCTATACAAGCTATAACAGCACACTATGCCTCCGGAGCCTTCCCTGATGGGCCACCACCTGAACTATCGCCTGAAAATGTTAAACCATGGGGTGAGACAAATGCCTCAGTAACCAGCTTTCCAACTCATCATACATACTAACACGTGCTCGTGAGGTGTCAAGTGGGATAGTTATTAATTCTTGAGAAATATAGATATATCCATAGAAATATAATTTCAATCATCCAAACCCTCACTATGGGGGCCAACACACAAGCCACATAAGTCTATCCCTCACTCTGGGGGATCAATCAAACATATGGGCCTATCCCTCACTCTGGGGGACGAATAAGAAGCCACAAAGGCCTATCCCTCACTATGGGGGACGAAAGAAGAAGCCAACCAATGTGCACTAATGGCGGCCTTACCACGTGGTAGGATATGACTCAATCCAAAATCCAAATAACAACCAATCATTCACAATATAATAAAAATGTCTCAATCTTTTCTCAGTATAATCCATAAGATATAAACCATATATCTTTTCCAAACTTCTCAATCACAATTCCAAAAATCCCACAAGACAATTTTCATAGCTCAAAAGATATAATTTATCTACTCGAGTTTCAAATAACAAATCATTATACCAAAATAGCAAAATACTCACAAACAACATATTAGCACATATAACAAGTGGAAAGTGGTTACCTCTCGCCAAGGCAATACTAAGGATTACCACAAGGTCAATCATTTGCTCAACCAATAATTAATCTACACAATTAATATAACTACATATTAATATAAACTAATTAATTAAACTTCTCTATATTATTTAAATTTCTAATTTAATTAAATTTTTACTCTAAATTCCTGTAACTCTCATAACTCAACAATTATTAAGTATTTTAAAAACAACTTAAAATTTCTAACAACCCAAATTATTTATTTACCACCTCCAAATTATTTACTTTAATAAAAAGGATTTTCCATAATTTCCAAATATAAAATTATTATGTTATAAATTCTAAAAACTCTCTTTTTAAGTTTAAACCTCAAAATCAAACTCTCAAAAATTTAATAATAATACTTCAAATATTTATAACTAAATAATATGATCAAAACTTTAATGGTATAACTACCATATATATATTTCCTTAAATAATAAACTTTTTAGCTACAATAATTATTTTAAAACCTCCAGTCACCCAATAAATAAAAATAAACCGATTAAAATCTTAATAATATGTTAAACACCTCAAATAAATTATTCAACTTAATTTTAATCGGTAAAATATGATATAAATCATATATCACATATTTTTCAACTAGAAAAATCCATTTAAGCACTAAAAACCAACAAATAGACCAATCCAAACCGATTAAAATCTCAATAATATATCAAACAATCCAAATAAATTATTTAACTTAAATTTAATCAGTAAAAATATGGTATATCCCATAAATAACAGATTTTCAACTAAATAAATTAATTTAAATACTAAAACTAACAAATAGAGAAATCTAAACCGATTAAAATTAACAACTTATTTATTTCTAAATTTCTATAGTCATCTTTTATCAAAACTCAATACTTAGATCATATACAAGTCTCAAAATTTTCTCTAATCACTATAGTAATACTATTATTACGAAACATAAAATATATAAGAAATATTTATGAAGAAAGTTTGATAAAAAGAGATAATTTCATGTATATAAAATATCTTCAAAGCTTACCTTCTCTTTCAAAATGATCGCAGTTCTGCTTCTTTTCTCCCACACTCTTTCTCTCTTCTCCGCTCTTTCACGCCCCCAACATCTTCTATCTCTTTTATCTTTCATTTTTCCAACCACCATTGCATTCTTTTCCTTCCTTCATTAATTCCTTCTCCCCTAAATTCCTGTCCCTTAGTCAAATGGTGCAGCTTTTCACCGAATTTGGTGGAAAGCTGCTTCCTTTTTTTTTTTATTTATTAAAATATTATTATAATAATAAATTATTATTTTTTTTTATTGATTTTTTTTTAACTAAATCCTAAAATAAAGTTTAGGATATTACATATATATATATATTTATATCATCTTCATCACTTCATGAATAAGAATATTTTTTGAAATAAATTAAATATTCACAATTAATTATATGTTTTTTCATCTAATTTTTTCACATTCTCTCCCATTTCTTTTCCCACTGATCCTCTCTCACTTATCATCTAAGGATATTTTTGGAATAAATATGATCTCCTACACAATGATTAAATTACTTGATATTATAGTAATGTTTGATATATGAAGTTTAACATATTAGATTCTACTCTATACAAAAGCATAACGTTATTTTTTTAAATAAAAAAAATTAGTGCATAACTTGCAAATCGCAGAATTTAAAAACGACATGATATTCAGGTTAGCAAAGGAAAAATCACGAAAAAGACCTTAAAAATTGAAAAATACGTAGAGAGACCCATCTACAAAAATTGTTGTCATTTGCTTATTAATTCTTATAAAAACCAATACTAATATTTCCTTAAAAAAGGCACATGATATAAACATTTTGGAGAATTTCAATAAATATCCCTTCTAGATAATTAATATCAGTCAACTCCTAAAAATGTCTTAAATTTCTACGTATTCCTAAGGGTCAAAATTTTATGGGTTGAAGGACAAAAATGTCATGGCATTATTTTGGGGTTACAAATTATTTTATATTACTTGGAAATCACCGAATCTACGTTGCAAATTGCCTTGATTGTAAATCATCGAATTTAAGTTGTTTATTTATATCAAAACAATTGCATTTGAAGTCATGAAGTTGCTTATGTTCTTTATAAATCGTTGAATTTTGATTGTGGGTTGTCGAATATGAGTTGTTCATTTACATTTCACACCAAAATAGGGGTTGTGAATTCATTTATATTCCTTTTAAATCACCAAATTTGAGCTGTCAGTACTAATATTATAGTGAAATTTCAAATTTTTTAGGGTTGACTAATATTAATTATCTAGGTTTAAATGAATTTTTTCCTAAAATTTTCAATGCATGCCAAGCATCACTCTATTAATTGTCTCACACAATTGTCTACAGTTTTGAGAGCGCAGATTGCTTCCGAGTGAAAATCACTGACTCAACAAAACAAAGATGGGAAATCCCGCAAGAATTAATTCCTCGTCATTCCCGTTTTCCCCCTCGTTCCCACTCTCTCCAAAATCATTCTTCTCACCCCTCTCAACATCAACAGCAGTCTCATTCACAACAGTACTCTTTGATTGATTCCTATTCAGACATCGTCTTCACCCTCCACAACACCACCCCTTTTGGGTTCACGCTTGCTCGCAAATCCTCAAACGACATCATCTTTAATGCTTCTCCAAGCCCTGAAAACCCTTCAACATTTATTATCTTCAAAGACCAGTACCTTCAACTCTCTTCCTCGCTGCCAAAAAATAGAGCTTATTTGTACGGTCTTGGAGAGCACACCAAGAGCTCGTTCAAAATCCAACATAATCAGACCCTCACATTGTGGAATGCTGACATTGGCAGTGCTAATCTTGATCAAAACCTTTATGGGTCTCACCCATTTTACATGGATGTTCGTTCTCCTTCAGCTGATGGGAGAGTTAAGGCAGGGACAACTCATGGGGTTTTGCTATTCAATAGCAATGGCATGGACATAGTCTATGATGGTGATCGTATTACTTACAAAGTTATTGGAGGTATTCTTGATCTTTACGTTTTTGCCGGACCTACGCCGGAGTTGGTAATGGAGCAATACACAGAACTAATAGGTCACCCTGCTCCAATGCCATATTGGTCATTTGGTAATTTTCTATTCCATATCTATCCTTGTTGCTTGATTACATGTTCATTTGGTTATTTATGTTGTGAGGACAAATACTTCAAAAGCTGTGTTCTTGTCTATCTAGTATTAAAGATTATAGAATGATCATACTATATAAATTGTTTATTTTGCAGTGTTGTCTCCATGTTAATCATTGTATATCTTAGGTTCTCATGTAGTTGTGATAATTCATTCTGGTCGAAGAAGTAATTATAATAATGAACATCATTATTCATTAGAATAATCTTAAATTTTAGGTGACTTTTATGATTTTATGCTCGATGTGCATTGGGGTAGGTTTAGATGATGTCCTCTTGTCATCTCTAACTTAATGTTATGTATGTTTAGTGTGCTAATAATAGCAAGCAAATAGGGGAGAATTTATAAGCACTTGCACGTATTGATAATGTGAAGTTCACATCATATTCATGATGGTAGTAGATTACTGTCACCTTATAAACCTTTGAACAAACATGTTTGCGAAGGTGCAAGTATGCCAGACTTTCTGTTAGGTAGAAAACTTGTCTGAGATGGACAATGTAGTAGTTGGATGAATAGAAACTATCCCACAACTACTATATTTGTTCTTTTGTTTCTTGCATGCTCTTTCCATTAGGTGAGTGTGTTTGTCTATAGTTGGTATGAGTTTGATGATATTTATACCTAGAGGTTCTCCTGTTTAATTATTAGAGAATATTATATCAAGATTCTTTACTTTATCCTCTAATAGTTAGCTTTAACCTAATTATACTGATGGAACTAGTGATTTTATTGCCCGAATAGTTTCAATAGTCAACTACACCCCTTTGATAGGGAAAATCAAAGGGAAAAATGGAAAATGGTAGCCGACTAACCCTAGTTCCCGTTGGTTCAAAAGAAAAAGAAGACCACAATCAAAATCCCTCCTTAACCTTCGAGAGGTCAGGTCTCTCCCCCAGTCACTAAGATCCTTCCTACCCTTTTTCTCAGCACAGCACCCCAGATAACCGTCTCCCCACTACCCTGATCCTTCGTGGGCCCCTTCTCGTGTCCGCCCTCCTTCTCCTGGTGGTCCCCCTTCCTTACTTGGCACTCGGCTTGCAGGATTGGGTTTGTTCCTGGGCTGTCTCCTCCCGTATACCTGGCCCATTAAGGGGCCGGGTCCATCATTACCTTCCCCTAAAAGTCTCACCTTGTCCTCAAGGTGGAATTCTGGAAACTGTGCATTAATGAGGGCGCTATCTTCCCATGTGCTGTCGCATCCCGGTAGTGATTGCCACTTGATTAGGACCTAGGTACTGCCATCTGTCATTTTTCGTGCCTTGACGACTTGCTCAGGTTGAACCTGTAGCTCATAGTCTTTGGTCAAGAAACTGGGTAGGGTTTGTGCAGTCACCGTAGATGAGAGTGACCTCTTTAGCTAGGAAACGTGAAAGGTGGGGTGAACCCGAGCATCCGCAGGTAATTTCAGCTTATACGCAACCTTCCCGATTCTCCGTAAGACTTCATAAGGCCCATAGAATCTCGGTGCTAGTTTCTCATTTTGCCTCTTGGCCAATTTCTTGAGCTTATAAGGTTGTATCCTCAGGTAGACTTTGTCACCAACCTGGAACTCAACATCTCTTTTCTTGTCAGCTTGTTCCTTCATTCTAGCCTGCGTCTGTTCAAGATGGTACTTGAGTCTTTGTAGGGCTTTGTTTCTCTCCGGTAGCTGGGTGTTAACTTCTTCCACCAGTGAATCGTCATCCTTCCACTTGAAAATGGAGGGGGGATCTCTTCCATATAAAGCCTTAAAAGGTGTGGCCCCCAAAGATCTGTTATAGGTCGTATTGAACCAAAATTCAGCCCATGGCAGCATCTGAACCCACTTCTTAGGACTTTCTCCGGCGAAGCATCGTAAATAAGTCTCAAGGCCCCGGTTCACCACCTCAGTTTGGCCGTCGGTTTGGGGGTGGTAGCCAAAGCTATACTTGAGAGTAGTCCCTGACTGAGTGAATAATTCCTTCCAGAACTGGCTTATGAAGACTCGGTCTCTGTCAGAGACTATTGATTTTGGGAACCCATGCAGTTTCACTATTTCTGCAACAAATCTCTCAGCTACATCCTTGGCGGTGAAGGGGTGTGAGAGAGGAATAAAGTGAGCATATTTGGTGAGTCTATCCACTACCACCATGATGGTATCATATCGGCGAGTCCTAGGCATGCCTATGATAAAATCCACGCTTATATCTTCCCAAACTTGTTGCAGAACTGGTAATGGCTGCAATAGGCCCGCTGGACTTATGGCTGCATATTTATTTCGCTGGCAGGTTTCACATTTGGCCACATAATCTTGTATATCCTTCTTCATACCTTCCCAGAACACCACGTCTGCCATTCTCTTATAAGTCCTCAAGTACCCCGAGTGCCCTCCGATCGGAGAGTTATGAAACTCCTTAATTAATCCATCAGTCTTGGGAGAACTCCTGGGTAGCACCAATCGACCGTTGTACATGAGGCAGCCATTCTTGAGAAAGTATCCCGTAGGTACGTTGGTTCCCAATAATACCTTTTGCCTGAGCTCATTCAGTTTTGGGTCCTTAGTCACCTCAGATTCGAAGTCTTCTACTCCAGTGTATTGCCATAGGGAAAATGAATTAAGGGACAGGTTCGGTACTTCTTTTCGAGATAAAGCATCAGCTGCCCGGTTTTCTTTTCCCGATTTATACTGGATCTCGAATCTGTATCCCATCAACTTAGAAATCCACTTCTTCTGGTCGGGGTCCATTACACGCTGCTCTAGTAAATACCTCAGGGCCTTTTGGTCAGTCTTGATAATGAAGGGTTGAACTGTCAAGTAGTGCTGCCACTTTTTGATGGTGAGAACAATGGCCATTAATTCCTTCTCATAGACTGCTCCTTGCTGAGCTTTTTTGGACAGTTATTGGCTAAAATAGGCAATAGGGCGTCCTTGTTGCATGAGCACAGCACCGACTCCCACTCCACACGCGTCAGCTTCTATTTCAAATAGTATTTTAAAATCGGGCATGGTCAACACTGGTGCATTAGTCATGGCTGATTTGAGTTTCTGAAAAGCTGTTTGAGCCTGGTCTCCCCATTTGAAAGCGTTCTTCTTAAGTAAGGCCATCAAGGGAGCTGCTATCTTTCCGTAGTCCTTTATGAATTTCCGGTAGTATCCAGTGAGACTGAGAAACCCTCTCAAACTCTTTATGTCTTTAGGCGTTGGCCAGGAAACCATGGCTTCTATTTTAGCAGGGTCAGCCTTCACTCCCCCGGCCGTGATGATGTGCCCTAAGTATTCTAACTGTTGTTGGCCGAAGCTACATTTTTTTACATTAATAACGAGTTGGTGTTGCTGGAGAATTCTGAGTGCAGTCTCTAAGTGCTCCGTATGTAATTCCATATCCCTGCTATACACGAGTATGTCATCAAAGAACACCAGAATGAATTTCCTCAAATAATCACGAAAAATGTCATTCATCAAAGACTGAAAGGTAGAAGGTGCATTTGTGAGCCCAAAGGGCATAACCAGGAATTCATAGTGCCCACTGTGCGTCCTGAAGGCGGTTTTGTGCTCGTCCCCGGTCCTGATTCGGATCTGATGGTATCCTGCCTTGAGATCCAGCTTGGAGAAAATTGTAGCACCTCCCAGTTCATCCAATAGCTCATCAACTACTGGGATAGGGTATTTATCAGGTTTTGTAACTCGGTTCAAGGCCCTATAGTCCACGCAGAATCTCCAGCTGCCGTCTTTTTTCCTGACTAGTAATACCGGGCTTGAGAAAGGGCTGCTGCTTGGTCGAATGATGCCAGCTTCTATCATTTCCTTCACCATCTTCTCAATCTCTGCCTTATGAGTGTATGGGTACCGATAGGGTCTTACATTTGGTACCTGCGCCCCCTCTTTGAGCATGATGGCGTGATCTTGGGTTCGGTGTGGTGGTAGTTTAGTCACAGCTTGGCACACCTCACTATACTTATCCAGGAGCTGTTGAATTTTTGGAGTTTGGGTCCCATCTTCGGGCTCCCTTTTCAGATGCAAGCCCATCACGTTGATTTCCAGCCAATACCCTTCAAACTTCCCTTTCAGTGCCCTTCGGCAAGCCTTGTAAGACGCTTGCATGTGTGTTAACGTGGGGTCTCCTCGCAAACATACCCATTCGCTCCCTGATTTAACCTTCATGTAGAGTTGTCCCCAATTTAATCGCACCTCTCCAAGGGACTCGAGCCAAGCTACACCGAGCACCAGATCAATATTAGCCAGGGGAAACGGATAGAATGTTTGCATAACGTTCAATCCCTGCAGCTCCAGCTTCAACCTTTGGCATTTTCCATTCTCATATACACGTCTCCCATCCCCCACAGCTACAGAGTAAGTCGGAGTGGGTGTCACCTCCAACCCCAATTCTGTCACCATGTGTCGGGCAATAAAATTGTGGGTGGCCCCACTATCAATCAGGACAACTACAGGCCTCTCGTTGACAGTTCCCTTCATCTTCAAGGTCTTGTAACTCGAAATGCCCAACACTGTCGCTTGGGAGAGTTCCATGGTGGAATACTCCTTCTCAGTCTCATTCTTTTCTAGTTCCTCAAAATCGCACTCTCGAATCTCTCCTCCTTCCTCCTCGTCAACAACCATCACTTGGAGTTGCTTGGATTTGCACTTGTGAGTGGGACCCCATTTTTCTTCACACTTAAAACACAGTCCCTTCTCTCTTCGACGGTTTATCTCTGCCTCAGAGAGTCTTCTATTCCCCCTGTGGTTGCTGCTTTCGGCACTGGGTACTGCGCTAGGTGTCGCAGCTTGGTTACTAGCAACCTTAGAGTTGTCAAGTCCATGATTGTTGGTGACTCGCGTCCCTGATGACGGAGCAGGGCTCTTGGGATTTTCTGAGAAAGCCGAGAATTTGGGTGGAAGTGCAAGTGGGGGTGCCCAAGTCCTCGGGTTTTCCTTCCGGTACAGCTTGGACTCCTTTTTCTGCTTGGCCTTCTCCAACGTCGAGTTTCGACCTTCAATCTCCGTTGCTGTGTCCATTAGGTCCTCTAGTCGATTGGGCTTTAACACCCGCACATCAGCCTTCACCTCTTCTTTAAGCCCATTCATGAACATGCCCTTTTTTTTTTTTTTGGTAGAAGAACATGCCCATTAGTGAAGCTTCGGACACATCATCAAGGGTTGCCGAAATCATCTCAAACGTCTCCCTATATTCAGCTACCGTCCTCGTCTGCTTCAGGGTGGCGAGTCTCTCGTGGTTGTTCCCAGTGTGCAACTGGTGGAAACGTTTAACCACACTCCGCTTGAACTCCCTCCAACTCGCTATCAGCGCTCGCATCTCTGTCCACTGGAACTAGTTCAATGCTTTTCCCTCCAGTCCCACCACGACAGCATCAAGTTTTTCGGTCTCTGGAACTCTATTGACGACGAAGTAGCTCTCCATCCGAAAGGTCCAGCTTATAGGATCCTCCCCATCGAATAGTGGCATTTCTATACGGTGGTACTTTTGTACTTCCTTCTCTCCTAACACCTCCGTCTCTCTGTTCATATGAGTCCTCCCTACTTCCATCTCTGGGATTCGTTCACCCCTGTTACGGTCATCTCCCCCTCGATCCTCTCCCGTGTGTTCCATCTCTCCTTCTGGTGTCCTTACTTCTCGGCGACCCTCATGAGGGGTCTCGGGTAATCTCTGGTTCAGTATACGAAGAATGTTTGCATTCTGCTCCTGTAGCTGAACAATGGTCCTTTGCATCAAGGATCGTTCCTCCCTCGCTTCCATATTGGACCTCTGCAACTCACCTACTACCCGTCCCACTCCCTGCAGCTCGTTCACTGTCTTTTCCACATTTTCTAGTCTTGCTTCCATCCTTCTGGTACTCACCATTCACAGGGTCGACCCGCTCTGATACCAAAGATGATGGAACTAGTGATTTTATTGCCCGAATAGTTTCAATAGTCAACTACACCCCTTTGATAGGGAAAATCAAAGGGAAAAATGGAAAATGGTAGCCGACTAACCCTAGTTCCCGTTGGTTCAAAAGATAAAGAAGACCACAATCAGAATCCCTCCTTAACCTTTGAGAGGTCAGGTCTCTCCCCCAGTCACTAAGATCCTTCCTACCCTTTTTC
The DNA here is from genome assembly GCF_004799145.2 of Neltuma alba. Lineage (NCBI taxonomy): Eukaryota > Viridiplantae > Streptophyta > Magnoliopsida > Fabales > Fabaceae > Neltuma > Neltuma alba. The sequence goes on along the minus strand of NW_021632377.1, from coordinate 179,933 downwards.
TCAGCACAGCACCCCAGATAACCATCTCCCCACTACCCTGATCCTTCGTGGGCCCCTTCTCGTGTCCGCCCTCCTTCTCCTGGTGGTCCCCCTTCCTTACTTGACACCCGGCTTGCAGGATTGGGTTTGTTCCTGGGCTGTCTCCTCCCGTATACCTGGCCCATTAGGGGGCCGGGTCCATCATATACCCTCACTGAAAACCTATCAGTTAACTTTATTAGTATGTTCAGATGTAACTAGTAGGGGTACCATGGCATAGAAACATGAGTTTGGACTGTAACTGACATTATCGTTATTGAATGATAGAGACTACATAGTATGGGATACAAAGTCTCACATCAATTAGAATGAGATTCTGAATGAGATATTTAAGTGGGTTGGTTATCTCATATCAACAACTAGCTTTTGGATTAGGATTATCCTACTTAAGTATCATTGAAATATGTGTGTATGTATTGCTTTATTTTTTATATTACAACATGTTAAAAATATTAAATCTACTATGACATGACCAAGGAAGGTTGTTACTTCAATAAGAATGCATAATGTATTTTTCTTTATGTAGAAAGGATTTAGTAATAAAGATCTTATGAATTGAAATATTTCATCTATTTTGGTTAAGCTTGTGTCTAGTTTCTGTGCTAACCTAAAAGTTATGTTGTTATTGTTGGAGGGTTTCATCAATGTAGATGGGGCTACAAGAATGTAAGTGACGTTGAGAATGTTGTTGCTAATTATGCAAAAGCAAGCATACCTCTCGAAGTAATATGGACAGATATTGATTACATGGATGCATACAAGGATTTCACACTTGATCCCATTAACTTTCCACTGAATAAGATGAAAAAGTTTGTTGATACTCTTCACCAAAATGGTCAGAAATATGTGTTGATCTTGGATCCAGGTACCTTCTTTTGAACACACACACATATTCGTCAAGCAAAAATTACTCTACTTTTGATTGTAGATGTCATTTGTATTATTAATGCAAGGAAAAATATTCTAACAGGTATCAATGTAGATAAGACATATGAAACCTTTATGAGAGGTTTGCAGGACGATGTCTACATAAAGCGTGGTGGAGTAAATTATTTGGGTGAGGTTTGGCCTGGACCAGTCTATTTTCCGGATTTTTTAAACCCAGCTGGCCAAGTCTTTTGGGCTAAGGAAATCAATTCATTTTGGAGTCTCCTTCCTTTTGATGGTATTTGGCTTGACATGAATGAGTTATCCAATTTTAAAACTTCACCTCCCATTCCATCTTCTAACTTGGATAACCCTCCTTACAAGATTAATAATGCTGGAAGTCTACAGCCTATAAATAGTAAAACAATCCCAGCAACTTGTTTGCATTATGGTAACATCACTGACTATGATGCACACAACTTGTATGGGTTATTAGAGTCCAAAGTAACTAACAAGGTCCTAATAAATCTAACTAGGAAAAGGCCATTTATTCTCAGTAGATCAACTTTTATAAGTTCAGGAAAGTATACAGCCCACTGGACAGGAGATAATGCTGCCACATGGAATGATTTGGCATACTCAATACCATCCATCTTAAATTTTGGAATATTTGGAATTCCAATGGTAGGAGCAGATATATGTGGCTTCTCAGGAGATACAACTGAAGAACTTTGTCAACGTTGGATACAGGTAAATGTTATAGGCCTAATCTCTTTGATGTTTTGGCATTTTGGTGTTGTTTAATAGTTAATGATATGCAAAGGTGGATGAATGGGGGATAAACTAGGCCAAGGCCTTTATTCCTATTTGGGAAAACATTAATATATGTATAAAGTTTTTATAAGATCTACGATCCCTAAAAAAATGGCATATAACTACCAATAAAATTACATGACTCTTCAATATTTTTATTTATATCATTTTCTTTTATTGTTCTTTTACTATGGTGTTTACTTTTTCTTTTTTAAGATAGTTTTTCCTTTTCTTACTTATAATATTCATACATTTTTTAAGTAAAGTTAATTGATGAGATAGGCCGTATGAGTTGAGACATAAAAGAATATCTCTTCATGTCATAAGTAGCAATGATATTCAAATTCTTAAAGCTATGTGGGCTAAAGTTATTTTATCAGAATTTCAATATGATATATTATCTTTTTCTTATCATATAGGTGCTAGTTTAATTTCTTTCATACGATAGGTGTGTATTTTAAATTGTTATAATTTTTTGGTAACATAAATTATTGTAATTTTTTATTTAGTTTTATACGCCCTATAGCATTCTTCCCTGTAACATTATTCCCAACCCCCAGGCAACTCCACTATTGTTGATCAACCCCCAGGCAACTCCACTATTGTTGATCATAAAATTATGTTTTTTGTTATGGCATATGCAAATAAGTTGTCTTTTCTCATTGAAAGTTTATTTGGTTTTTGTTTTATGAAAAGAATGTAATCACATTTGTTAACCGTAAATGCATATACGTATTAAGTCACTTAATAGTTATAAATGATTGTCTCTTGTTACATTGAACTAATGTGTCATGTGTTTAACGTATTTGTATTTATGAAAAGTAAAGCTATTGTCTCATAAAAAATCAAAAGAATGGCTTCAACTTTTGTTTGTATGACCTAATGTCCTCTTTGTATTGCATCTTACAAATTACTTATCAATAAAATTTCTCATTTATTTCGTATTACAGTTAGGGGCATTTTATCCCTTTGCAAGGGATCATTCAGAGAAAAGCTCAAGCCGTCAAGAGCTGTATCTTTGGGATTCAGTTGCTGCATCAGCTAGAAAAGTACTTGGTCTTCGTTATCGCCTCCTACCTTACTTCTACACATTAATGTATGAAGCACATGTAAAAGGGACACCCATTGCACGACCTCTTTTCTTTTCATTCCCTAAGGATATCACAACTTATGAAATCGACTCTCAGTTTTTACTTGGTAAAGGGGTGATGGTGTCACCTGTTTTGAAGCCAGGAGCAACCTCTATTGAGGCTTATTTCCCTACAGGAAGCTGGTTTGACCTCTTCAATATCTCAAACTCAGTTATTGCAAACACAGGAAAGAATATGAGGCTTGATGCACCACCTGATCACATAAACGTTCACGTTCATGAAGGCAATATCTTGGCTTTGCATGGTGAAGCAATGACAACAAAAGCTGCACGTAAGACACCATTTGAACTTCTAGTTGTTATTAGTAACAGCACAAATAGTTCTGGACAGGTGTATTTGGATGATGGGGAGGACCTTGACATGGGGGAAGAGAAAGGGGAATGGACACTAATAAGATTTTATGGTGCACTGAACAACAATAGCGTTTTTGTTGCATCAGAGGTCACGAATGGGAGGTTTGCTCTTGACCAAAAGTGGTTCATAAATAAGGTAACCTTTTTGGGGATTCCTAATAGAAATAGATTGAACAATAGCTGGGAAGTGAAAGAACGGAGTATCATGGAGCGATTAAACACAGATGAAAAGACAGTTATAAAAAGATATTTTGATAGTTCCAAACACTTTGTTATTGTTGAAATTTCAGAATTGTCTCTGCTTATCGGAAAAGAATTCAAGTTAGAAATCAAGGTTTAATAAAACTTGTTACTCATGACATATTGGTCTGTATTTTCTAATGATTGAATAACAATTATGTTATGCCTAATTCAATACTTTTGACTTGGCTCTTAATTGTGATGTGGGCTAAATTTTGAATTACTAGTTGATGGGTAAGTTGGGAATGATGTTATCTCATAAGACTAGATAATTTGTTTGAAATATTTTTGTTTCCTATTACTTGGCATTAAGTTGTGAATTTAATCAATTTACCATACATCCAAATATGTTTAATCTTGGTTTCTAAGATCATTCTTTTCTTTTCTTTTGGATGTCATATTTATGTCTATCCTCTTAGTTCTAGATATGAATTCTGTTAGTAGCAGCTTCACCTAAGAGAAAGATGAATTGAGTGATTAAAAAACAATTAACCTTTGAAAAATAATTCAAATGAATTAAAAGGTGAAGGTTAGAAGGATATCATTGAATGATAAGAGAAATGCCAAGTAGAGCATAGCTAGGTTATATTGGTTCGGTCCACTGCTTGACAGTTCTTAGAGCTCCTTTGAGTTTCTGCTATTAACTCCAAGATTTCAATGGGCTCTTGATGTCTCAATAAAATAATTAAATTCTATCAATCACTCATCCTTACTACCTATAAGATTATATCCTATTTAAGATTGCCACAATCTTTAATATCTCAATAAGTAACAAAAGTTTTTATAAACCTCTCTCAAAGAGTAATAAATGATGATTGAACCTCTAAGATGAACTAATAGAAAGATAGAGTATTGAATACGAAATGAATGCAACAATGTGGTAACTCAGGTTCATTCAATCATTCATTGAATGCTTATTCTATTTATAGTTGATCTCTAAAAGTTGTTCCTTAGACGCAAAGCTTTGTATCTATTGGAGATGAATCAATGTAGGTTAGTAGCTATTGAGTTGCATTTAATGCTTCTGACAGAAGTTGATAACCAATATTACTTTTCCATTAAGTGTTTAATCCTGTGATAAGCTTATTTGAACCAAGTTGTTAGTGCCTTATAAACTCATAATCATTGAAGATAAATAATAGCTTGGGTTATATCTTAAAATTTTAGAAAGTGAACATGAGATCAAAAATTGTTAAACAGAAACTGAAAAGCTTACTCGAGTAGTTGCTTGAGAAGCAAATAGAAAGATTCAGCATTACTCAAAAGTTTTCTTGAGTGTATGCTTACTTGTGTATGTTTTCAAAAGGAGACTGAAGAAAGCTTAAAGAAAAAAAAATACTAACCATTCCATAGAGTGCTTATCGCTTCAAAAGGTACTTGAGAAAGTACAAGATATATGAATTATTTTTTGAGAAAGTATTCGGGTTATTTCTGAAAGATAAAAAAATAAATTGATTTGGATCAATAAGGTGCTTGAGTAAACAATTACTCAAGAATATTTTCAAGCACACTTAGTTCAAAGGTTTTTTAAATATTCAGAAGACTTCTTTTACTTGAGAATATCTATGAGAATATTTGTTTTTCATATAAAGATATTACTCAAGAAGATGATAAAAAATATTGACCAAAAAAAGATCTCTTTCAAGCAAAAAGGGCCTTTACTCAAGAAGTTTTTGGAGAAAGATTGGAAAAATATTCCTTACTCAAGAAAACAAGCCAGTAGAGAAATAAGTAAATTTGAAACTAAAAGACCTTTACTTGAGTATATTTTCGAGTAGAGAAGCACTTGAGAAGTTTGTCAAGTAAAATTAGGGAAAAAATTTTTTTTGATTAAGACAAGATTTTTCTTTTAAAACCAAAATGCTTGGGGAAATTATCGAGAAACCTATTACTCAGAAAGTTTATCAGGTAAGCACTTTGTGAAACATTTCTGACAAAAACTCAATAACTTACTTGAAAAATCTAATTGCAAACAAGAGATGCAAACTCGAGTACTTGCTCAAGTAATGGAAGAGGAAAAGCTTTTAAAACCGGAACACTTTGTCATCATCAACAAATTCCATGCAACTAGCAAATTAATTTGTTCACAGAATCAGCAACTAAAGTGAAGTCCAACAATGAATTTGTTCAGCATTTTGAAGTTTTCTTAGATGGACTCGTATGAGTTAATGGAGTGTTAATTACTTCCTTGGCTTGTGGAATTTCTAAGATTCGATTTTGTTGCAAGGGTCATAGGGTTTTGTGATTGGAGAATGCAAATTTTCATTTGATTGTGACTCTCGTCGTTTGTGATTGTCAAGTTGATGCACTCGAGCAAGATTAGGTGTGGTAGATTTTTTTTTTCCCCCAGAGTATCCCTCACTCGAACAGTGAGAAACTAATTTCTCGGGGTACTGTCAGGTACTGTAACGGGGACCCCTTCTAATAGTGTTTGTTTTATACACACCGCTTTAAGAATTGAACCCAAGACATAATATTTAAGGTACTCAAGTCTCTTCTACTTAGACCAACACTTGTTGGTAGGTGAGGTAGATTTGTTCACATTGGTATCCGTCTTACATAATGTGCCTACCTAATTTAGCAGCCTGCGTAGACTGCCAGTGTTGCAGATGATTGTGTGGTAAGACGTTGGACCGATCATGGTATGAATAGCCAATCTGGTTTGCTGGGCCAAACCAATGAACCTGTTTCTTCGTCGGTTCGGTTAAGAGCTTAAGACCGATAAATCACGTCAGATTTTATATATTATTTTTCATTATTGAGTTTAAAACAACACTGTGTTGGATTTAAAAAAATAGTAATCTATTATATTTGTGCTTTATTAACTTTTTTATTGGACCATGTGTGGTTTACATGTGAGTTACTTATGAATTAATATCTTTTTATTTAAATATTACTCTTTTAATTGTTTTAATAGTTACATGCGAATATTTTTGTATATTATAATTAAATTATATTATTTTAAATATCCAGTTTGATTCCGAGATTAACCCTCATTTAAACTATTGTCTCAACTGATTTATAGACTAGTCTAACTTTAGTACCTTGCCTTTGATTAAATAAAGCTAATAAAAAATATTTATGTACAAATTTGGACTTACCTTAATTAAAATCTAGGGCTTAAACATTTTGATATGAGGATCAAAATCAAGATAGTTCAGCTAGAAACCTGTTATTTGGTTTGAATTATTTATTATTTTTAATTAATGTGTTTCTGAAAACAATTAAATTGTAGAGTAACTTATCATTTTAATTTGAAAAATAATTTCATTTTACTTGCTTTAGTTCTACAACTCTTTGTTTTTTTTTTTTTAATTTTTAACTCATCACAACCCAAAGGTAATCAAAGTCGCTTGTGAATAAATCCAGGTTAGTTTTGACAGGAAAAAAAATGTTAGCGAGGCAAAAGTCCTTTAACTAAAAGTTATGCAGACATTTGTTAAAAAAAAAAAAAGCTTTCCAGACATGCCAAGAGAAAAAACTGCTTCAACCAATTTTTAATACATAAAATAAACATAAAGTAATTCTTTTTGGAATATTTAAAAGGGTTAAGGTGCGCCCAGCACCCCGAACTATTTACCTAGGTGCGTCCAGTGGCCTAAAGTAATTTTGGGTGCATTCAGTGTCCTAAACTAATTAAAATGGTGCGTCTATATCCCAAGCTAACAGAAATGTTATGTTTAACTGTTACTTTCCTGACTCAGCTTAAAGTTGACCTCATATATTCTACATGGTAGACACATGGGTACCCGATGTGTATTATTCTTACTCAAAAGTCAATTTATTTAGAAGAAGAGGAAGGAAATAAATTCAATTTTGAGTAAAAATAATACATATCAAATGTCTATATGTCTACCATTTAAAATATCTGGGGTCAACTTTAAGCTGAGTCAGGAAAGTAACAGTTAAACATAACATTTTTGTTAGCTTGGGATATAGACGCACCATTTTAATTAGTTTAAGACACTGGATGCACCCAAAATTACTTTAGGCCACTGGACGCATCTGAGTAAATAGTTCAAGGTGCTAGGCGCACCTTATCCCTATTTAAAATGACAAAAAGGATCATAATTGAAACCTAGGAAGATAATATACTCTCACATGATCTCATATCAATATGATAAAACAGAAATAAGAATTTGAATATTATACTTCCGATCCTTAATATAAGAGCTAGTTGACTAATTTGAGTAGATTAAGAAAGCTTGTTAAGTTAGTTATTTGTGATAAATAATTGTTTTCTTTCATATAATAAGCCTTACTAATCATGTATATTAGCTAGAACTACCATTTGATGGAATTTTTAACATATGGAATTACTACAAAGACTACTTCGAAAAGTATGAATAAATATGAAAAACAAAGTGGATTAAAATTTTATATTTAGAATCAAATTAAAAGTCAAAGTAGCTCTTACATTAAGAACTGGAAGTAATATATATATATATATATATATTCACAAGTATTTAATCAAGCTCTAACTATCACAAGTTTTAACTAGATATGTTAGTGGCAGTTTCACCAAGAGGGGGATGAATTGGATTATATATAAAAATTTGACTTTTTGAAATAAACAAATGAAAAACACAAAGGAGGCAAGTTTAGAAGGATTTCACCGAGGATGAACAGAAGCACAACACACAGGAGTTTACACTGGTTCGGTTTCAACTATTTGACCTACGTCTAATCCTCAGAGTGCCTCTGAGTTTTCCACTAAACCCCAAGATTTAATGGGCTCTTGGTGTCTTAGTACAACAACTGAGTTCACTCTCAATCACTCCTCCTTACTACCCGTAAGGTTACAATCTCTTCAAGAGTCCACACTCTTAAGTCACTCACAAATTTGAGTAAAAAGAATTACGAACTCTCTCACAGAGTATTTATGATAAGCACTAAAGCTCAGTAAGTAAAAATAGAGTAATGAATACAGAGATTAATTTCGATAGTTGGTAGCTCAGTTCCTTCACTGCTTTATTCAATGCTCTTCATGCCATTTATAATTAGAGTCTTTCAAGTTTCAGCTAGACACAAGAGCTTATAACCATTGGGATATCGCTTGCGTGTGTTTAGTTACAACAGTTGTTCGTAATAAATGTTTCTAACATATAGCTTGAGCCTATAAAATGTATTCGTTGAGCATCGTAACCTATGCAAATGTCTTGGCAAAAATATGAGTTTTCTTCTCGAGTAAATATGAATGAATAACAGAAGAAATGATGATTCTTGGATTTGACACAGTAAATGAAAATCATAGAATCAAAAATTAGATAATTAGAGAATCAGATTATCGAAGTCTTGATTGATTAGCCTTTAATCGATTAAGTTATCGATTAAGAGAAAAGCTTTTGGTGTACATAGATGGAATCATTTATCAATGTTATTAGGGATTAATCATTTATGGAACATATGATCGATAAATGATGAGGTAGAGTCAACAAGAATATACATATGACAATCAGTTAAAAAGCTTATAATCTTGAGACATGTGCTTTCTCAGTTTATATAAGTATATAAGATAATTAATGAAGACTGAGAAAAATTTAAAGATAATATAGAATTATATTTTTTGAAAAGTATCATGAAAACCAGATGTTAGAAAATTTTTGTACTTTTCAGAATAGATTATCAATTATCATTTCATCAAACAGATTATCAATAAATTGAATTATCATGGAAAAACATTTTAAACACAATAATATAAAACATTATCGATAAGGCCTTGATCGAACAAGTTATTCAAAAGCTATTGTAAAAGACTTGGACTGATATTACAGAAAAACATGATGTTGATTGATCAAATAATCGATAATTAAATTATCAATTATTGACAGTGAAAACTTGATTATTAGAAAAAGACTTGATCGAACAACAAAGGAGGTTTTGTCAAACAATTTTAGGACAAGTTATCGACAAGAAGATGATTGATAAAGTGATTGATAAACCATGAAACATTCAAAACAGCATGTGAGTTGAAGAGACTTGCCAATTATCTAAAACATATTCGATAAACTCTTAATTGATAAGGTGATCAATTAACCATTTGTCAACAGTGAGGAAGTTAACCTCTTTACCTGATAGCTTATTGAACATTCGAATTATCGATCATGTAATCAATAATTTCCTGAAAATACTTATATTCAAATAGTTTTACCAATGATCAAGTAAGTAACCAAGCAACATATTTTTCTAACAGAATATCTAGCATAGTGATGATTTAACATGTTATCGATAAACCCTAAACAACACTTGAACTCATAATACACAGTCATTGATATGACATTTATTTGATCCACACATATTCGAACATATTTAACAAGCATGTAGAGAAACTTAATTACTCAGTTTGTTATCATCAAAACTTTAAATGTAACAAGATAGACACAAAGTTACACACTCTCTCACTCCCTTCAAGAAATAGTAGATGCTAACTTTCATGCAGGACCAATCTACTTTAATAGCTATCCAAACTAAGCTGTTAGCCTTATAAATGAAAACATCATGGATGTGTTAAAATTAAAGATTAAGCTACATTGTTTTTTGTATGAAACTTGGATCCATTCCTGTTGCCTTGATCTATAGAATCTAATATAAACTCAAGAAATCCTCTAGCTCCTGAGTTTTAATACCCTAAAGAAGATTGTTATACTAAAGAAGATGGCTATACTCCTTTATTCTTAGCAAATCGAGACAAGGTAAACGTTGTCATTCCAAAAGTCATTTAATGATTTTTGGATTCTCCGGGATAAAGAATTCAAATGCAATTTGGATAATATTTTCAATTTTATTCAATTTTGGTGTGTATATATGAGGTTTTTGTGGGTTGAGTTTTTTGAGTTGGTTTGGTGACTCGACAATTTGTTTACTTTTAGGGCTAGGATCAATAGTTATTTGTCTGTTTTTCATGTTTTTAAGAAGCTGAGACAGACACAGGAAATTATTATCTTGATTATATATATAACAACATTAATAGGTAATTATATAATTTATTTAGATGATCTCAATTTACTATTAAATAAATATGATTTATATGATATGACATAAATTATAAGAGCTTTCTAATTTGAAGTGAACTATTGGAGATTGATTTACAACCTTTAGGGTCCGTTTGGTTCAAAGAACCAATTAGAATGGAAAGGAAGGTAGTGAAAAATTTTCCGCTATGGGCATGTTTGGTATGCATCAAAATGAAAAATAGTTTGATAGAAAATACTCCTCCGGTCCTAATTATAAGACCCAATTGACTTATTTGAGGAGATTAAGGAAGTAAGTTAAGTTGGTTATTTATAATAAATAAGTGTTGTCATTCCTAAAATATTCTTGCTAATTAAGTATATTGGCTAAAACTATCATTATTAGAAGGATTATCTTGGAAAAAAATGCATAAATATAAGAGAGAAAATGGATTTGGTCTTATAATTAGGACCAAATAAAAAGTCAAATTGGGTCTTATAATAAAGAACGGAAGAGTATTATGTTTGGTAGAACGAAAATGGTGATAAAATAAGAAGTGAAAATGACCAATTTACCATATTACCCTTAATGAAAGAGTATCATATTATCTAATAAAAAACCATTTTAAAATGACCAATTTTCCTTCGACATATCCCGCGTCTCTAGGGCAACAAAAAAGCATATGGACCCTAACCAAATCAGGAATGGAGAAGCAAGCAGCAAATTCGCTAATTCTAGGGATTAATGTTTTTTATTTGTGAGTGTGATTTCGACGGAATGAAAGATGGGTAGGTGATGGAGGAATTTGAGAATGTCAAACATGTTTTGAACGGAATGAAACATGGGACGAATAGCCAAATTGGAATTTGGTGAATTTGGTGATTCCAATTACGTACACACCAGTCACTTCCAAATCTCAAATTGGGACTGGCATATACAAGTTAATTCTAATTTCACTAAAGGAATCACTCTCAAAGTACCATTACAATGCAATTTGTTTATACAAATTCCAATTTCATTGTCACAATCACTTTGGAAGAACCAACGCATTTGAATTTGTATATACGAATTTCAATTTTATACACTCTATTTTTTACGCATTGAACAGAGAAATTTTTAAAACAGAATTTTGATCGATAATTATACATGGGCTTTGCCGAAATTTACGCTTTCAGAGAAACGACGATGGCCATAAAGCCAACCTAGAGCCCGAAAAAGAAAATGAAGAATCATATATGAAATCTCAAAAGAGGAATAAATAGGGGGATGGGATTTTCTGGAAATCCAACCTAATGCCATCAGATCGAGAGATTAGATGATGATCGTAGGACCCAGAAGAACTCACGCTTGAACCAGAGATAGATGCAGATCCCAAGCCATCTTCATCTCCTTACTGTTCCCAAAACTCTTCGAGGGCGAAATCGATGGTCGAGGCAAGGGAAGGCCTATCTACTTGCAACCGTCAGAACCTAAACACAAAAATCCCGAGGCCGATCCACTAACAGGAGCAGCAGCAGAGGGAGTAAATCCTTGCTGGTTCTGCGTGAAGAAAGCATTGTGATTGAGATATCATCAAAACTACTAGGTTGAAACAGAGCAACCTTTGAAACGGCCTTTTTATCATTAAGCTATGAACAGTGACAAAAAAAAAACCAAAATACTAGAAGTATTTACCGATATGTCACACTGGTATTAAAATCATTTTTAGTAAAAATGATTTCAAGTTTTATGATCTAACACAAAGTAAAATTGCAAAAATGATTTTGAGTTTTGTCCTATAGCGACACACTTTTCAATGTCTTGTTTTGATATTATTTAAAAATTATTTCTAACATATTGAATCATAATTAAAAAAAATTTAAATTCTATTAGTTATATTTAAAAATTTAATAATTTTTCAATCCTATCTTTATTTAGTATATATGCTTTTAAAAAAAAAACAATTTATACAATAACAAATGAATGATACAATTGTATAATAATGTAAAAAATTTAATGACGTAGCTTATAAATATTATTCTAAAATACCTTCTATCTAATTCATAAATATAACCAAATGAATATATAGAGTATATATACCCAGCCTCTCCCCAGGCTCGTCTTCCTTTATTGATATGTAGTAGTGTATTCTATATGAACCTCCGGTCATATTTATATAAATCGAAATGAGAAGATATTTTTTAGTCACATTTATAAGTTATATTAATATACAATTTTGTCTTTTATTTATCATTGTATAAAATTTTATTTTGTTGAAAAGCATATATACACTACCTTTGGTCCTTTAAGAATTAAACAACTAATTTGAAAAGGTTAAAAAACTTAGTTAAGTTGATTATTTGAAGAAAAAAAATGTGTTGACTTTTCTAAATTACCATCTTCAATCATGTACATTGGAACTATTTTTTGGAGGAAACCCCTAATAATCCACAAGAGTATTTTGGAGAAAAAGTTATAAATTTGGAAGACAGAAGATAAAGTGGATTGAAATTTTATATTTAAAACTAGATTTAACAACATAACTAGATATTATATTAAAGACTTGATGTAATATATATATTAAATGAGAATAAAGTTAGAAAGTTATTAAATTTTAATGCATAATCAATAAGATTTAATGTTTTTTTTTAATTTTGGTCAAACATGCTGGAAGTAACTTATAAATAATATCAAAACACTATATAAGAAAGTATGACATTATAGGACAAAACTGAAATCGATTTCACTTTATATCAGATCATGAAAGTTGAAATCATTCTTGTCAATAATGATTTTAGTACAAGTATAATATTTTGGTAAATACTTCTTACCATGTAGCATTTTTTTTGGGGTTACTGTACATAGCATGATGGTAAAAAAGCCAGGGAAACTGAATTTTAAAACGGAGCACTTTTGACACTTGTAAAAGAGTTATCATCATCACTAAAAATATTAGGTTGTCTTGAGCTTTTGCAAGTTTGACTAGTGTTTTTAAATCAAGCTTTTAAGGACAAATAGGTCTTTTGCCATTTGAGATGGGGGACTGAAGCTTGGTTTTCACCAATTTTGGTGAGAAGCTAATTCCATTTGTTTAAACGGTTAAAGAATATTTTTATCCGAAAGGTTTTCAAAAAAAAGTTGTTAGTATTTGAATTTTTTTTTTATACAATTTTTCCCCGAAAGTAGTAAAAATGTAGTAATTTCACCCTATCTTAATAGATCCAAATGTTCAACTAACGTTGACTGAGTTAAAAAACATTTTTGTTCCCAAAAGTTTTTGAAAAAGAGTTATGAGTATTTAGAAGTAGTAAAAATGCAGTAATTTCACCCTATCTTAATAGATCCAACTGTTCAAGTAACGTTGACCGAGTTAAAAAACATTTTTGTTCCCAAAAGTTTTTGAAAAAGAGTTATGAGTATTTAGAAGGTTTTTTTAGTGCAGTTTTGCTCCAAAAGGAGTAAAAATATAGCAATTTTACTCCACTCAAAATTGTCCATTAACTCTTATATATAGATATATATCAATTTATAGGTTTGGCAAAATAGTTTGAGAAAAAATAATAAATATGAGAAGCAAAACAAATTATATGGTAAAAAATAAATAAAAACATAGATGAGTACTCCTTGCTCTTAATATAAGAATTAGTTGGGAATTAAATTTTATTCTAAATACAAGATTTTAATCTATTTTGCTTATCATATTTATCATTTTCTTTTAAACTAATTTACCTAACTTATCAATTGATATATTATATAAAAGTCAAGTGACAATTTAAGATAGGGTGAAATTGCTACGTTTTTACTACTTCTAGGAAAAAATTGCACATAAAAAAAACTTTTAGATACTCACGTCTCTTTTTTGAAAACCTCCCCTGCCAAAATGCATTTTAACCCGATCAGCATTGTTGACTTTTTGGGCATGTTAGGATAACATAAAATTGTTACATTTTTACTGTCTCCGGAGTCAAATTGCGTCAAAGAAGTTTTTGAGTGCCCACAGCTCCTTTTGAAAAACTTCCAAAACAAAATTATTGTTTAACCCTTATTTAAAAGAAAATCACCCTCTCGTTAAAAATGCTTTCCCGCCAATTTTTTGAGCCAAACGGCTGCTACGGCTAGAAAATTCAGATTTCTTATTTTCATCAAACAATTTTCCTCAAACCAAACGGACTTTTACATATATGCATATGGAACAGATTTCTTTTTTGTTTTTTTGGGTAAAGCATATGGAACATATTTAACTGAGTAAAATACTCTAACTTTTTTTATAGTTGGCCTTAATTAGATCAACCTTCTTTTTATTTAAAAAAAAACATTTAAATTTAAATCTTTAACTCTATTAAAAAATTCTAAAATAATGCTTTTTAATTAAAATTAGTATTAAAAAACATTTTAATTACTAATTTATCTTTTATCATACTAAATCTCTAAGTTTGACTAAAATTGTTTTGAAGAATCTAAGGGTTTTCCTTTTTCTAAATAGTTGTTTCTTAAAAATACTTTTATACAGAAGCTTAATTAATTTAATCAATTCAAAAATAAAAAAATTGATTGAAAATTTGAATAATTCTTTAAACAAAAATATACTTCAGCAAATATGTTTATAAATATCTATAACAAAAAATGTGCTTAAAAATTTTACATTATACATTTAAATTATTGTTATTATCTCTAAAATTTACATCATATATATTATATGATGAAAAATATGCATTTAAACTATTTTTATTCATTTAAAATAAATATAAATAAATAAACAAGTTTCAGTAAATAAGATGAAAATAAATTAAATTTTTGACATTTTATAACATCATCAAAATTAATAAATTTGACAACATATTAGAAAGTTTCAAAATATATGAATTAAAATTATTTTTTTGACAACATATTAGAAAGTTTCAAAATATATGAATTAAAATTAGTTTTGTTTGTATAAAAATTAATTTTTTTTGCAACTATAAATGTTTAAATAATTTTTGTGTTAAGGAGGGGTGTTCAGGTCAAAATAAAAGTTTAAGAGTCAAACTTAATAATCAACTAATGGTTAGACAGATAAAAATAAAATCTTCAATGGGATTCGTGTAATATTCATTTCAATTTTAAAAAGGACTTGTATACGTTTTCAAAATCAATGAAATTTTTATGTAATTAATGTCAAATAGGGGAGCGATCCTATTTTACTCAATTTAATTATATGATAAGTTTATTTTTTTTATCCTCTTCATATATTGAGAGAGAGATTAATATTTACTTTTAGCAATATTTTACAAATCAAATTGGTCTTTAAGCTGACTAATATAGTGGTTCATGAGTTCTAACTATGGTCATACTATTTATAATAGAAAATATTTTAATTACTTATTACTTATTATAAAGAAAATAAAACAACATAAATGTATTTTGAATTATTTCAGAATAATAAAATTGAATAAAAATAAAAATGTTGAAAACTATTATCACGGTAAAAGTATGTAATTAAAAATAAGATAAATTTTTAGCATTCCAAAATATATGGACATATGGGAAAATATGCTATCTGTAAAGAATACAATAAAATTTAATAAAAAATAATATCATAGAATTATAAGAGTAAAAAATTTAAATAAATGATTGGAAAAAAAATCATAGTTAAATTATCATCAACCTTGACATGTCTCAAAACGTGTTTTTCAAGAGTTCTCAGGAAAAAAAAATCAAAGATATAGTTAAATTATCTTCAATCTTGACATGTTTCAAAACGTGTTTTGCAAGAGTTCTCAAAAGGTAGAAACTTATTTTCACATGTAAAGTCGCCTCTCATTCCTCCCTTTTTATCTTTCTTGTTCATCTCTGATACCATCATTTCTTATTTCTATGATTCTATCTTTCATCCTCTTCTATTTCTCCATTTTCAACATTTTTTACAAAATTTTAGCATAAAATAGCTAGTCAAGATTTCATCTCATCACAGTGTTGTGGTATATTTATATTTGGAGACAAATCTCTTGTTCGTTGTACACAATTAAATGGGCAGGCAAAACAAATTGTCTATAACTGAATAATATTTTCTTCATTAAACATAATGAAGAGATATACCCTCTTTATTCAAATTAATGTGCCCTGAATTTTAAGTTTCATGCAATGCGTAAGATGCTCATTATTAATTTTATTATCATTTAAATAAAGATAATATTATGGTACTTATTCAAATTAAATGCCAATGATCTAGTTCTTATCTTGAAAATAAACATATGATGCTCATTCATGTGATAAACACCAAATTATTAATAGATATCAATGTATATGTTGCTATTTTCTTAAAAGTTACTTATTTATCATTCAACTGTTTTAACAAAATACTCCATTACTTCAATATTTGTGCACGCATCATAAATTAATATTGATTGTTGACACAATTAATTAGCCATAATATGCTATGCTTATTCAAATTAAATATGAACGATTTGGCTGTTATATCTTGAAGATGAACATGAAACTCACGAGTGACTCATCTCTAGGATAAGCATTGAATTATTGATACATGTTATTAATCTAATTCTTATCCTAAAAATTAACATATGATGCCCGTATCTATGGTAAGCATCAAATTATTGATAAATGTCAATATATAGGGATAATTATTGCTATTGTTTTAAAAGCTATTTATTTGTTGTCTTATTTATCATTCAACTTCCTTACAAAATTCTCCACTGCTTCTAACATTGCCAAAACAAAGACTTTTAACAGCAGTTAATTAAGGTTTTTCATGACAGTTTTGGAGACAAAATGGATATTGCTGATGTTGAAAGGAGAATAAAACATGACGGTTGTAAATCCCTATGAAAATTGAAAAATTGACTTTCCACGGTGGTTTTCTATATGACCGCCATGATAAATGTTTTTAATGGCGGTTACACAAATAACTGCTGTTAAAAAATCAATTTTTTTAAATACTATGTAAATTCTTTTATTACCTCCCTGCAATTTATAGACCCAAATCAACCAGCAGAGCAGAAGCATATGCAAAACAAATTCAAGATGACCATATGAACACTAGCATCCAATTCTTATTGAATCACCCAATATATCAACAAATAATTAACTAGTTAATAATCAAACAATGAACTAAAATGTGAGGAATGATCTAACTATTTTACATTTTCAAAATTATGTAATAGTATTGTCGACAAAGTGTCCCTCATCAAGTTGATTTCCTCCATGTCATATGGCACAGTATTTTGGAATGCCTGTAAATCAAAAATAACATAGTCATTAGTTAACTTGATAAAAAATATGAAAAGAATTCAAGAATTATATGTAATGTAATCTATATTTACCTCATTTAATTTTTCAGTCACCCCTGTCTCAATGATGTCATTCATGTAGCAGATGACATAATATTCGCATTCAACACTCCCGGGTTAACAACAGTACTAACAAAATGAGATATAAAATTGAATATCAGACTTCAATTATAAACATTAACTTTAATTATTGAAAACATTTATAAGTATATATTTAGATCAAAACAACATACTCGTAGGAGAATCCATCTTGGTGGTTTTAGATTTTACTACTTAGCCACAATATTGAAACTATAAAAAGACCTATCAGCAATAAAAAAAATTGATATTAGAGCACGTTTTTATAAACTTTACATGTAATAAATATACAAACATAAACTAACGTGTCAATGATATCTTTGGTTTCTTCGGTTGGACTTCCACGGAGGAAATCGAATCAGTAGATTTTGTTTCAAAAGGGACACAAAAAATTAGGGTCCAATGGTAACTGCAAAATACAAACTATGTTAATTATAATCCTATATATACAACTTGTGTATCTTAAATACAATAAAATACCTACCTTTCCACATAAGGTGCAAAATATATTTTCTTTTTCGCCTGAGTCATTGTGATCATTATGTAGATCGACCTTGCTTCCATAGTATTGACTATTTTTTGCATCTTTTGAGGACTCATAAAGCCATATGTTCCTTCAAGTCCTCCCTACCGACAGATTTGAGTAAAGTGCCTGTTGTTCAAATAAGAAACATTAGGACATGCACAAGTATAACATGAAATAAGAAAATGATATTATAACTTACAAAATAGCCAGCTGCATGAAGACTATATCCAACTCCTCAAAGTTAAGGAACTGAATGAGGTCTTTCTTGTCAATGGTGAAGTCATATGTGACATCTTTGAACCCATAATCCCCAGTGGCATCTTGAAAGTAAGGGGCTTCTCCATGTTTGCCACCATGGAATGAAGAAGCGCCAAACTATAATACATAACCATAATGTCATCAGGAAAAGGCAGGAGGATAGGATCTAATGATACGCTCTTTGTCACCTTCTCCGTTACCAGCTTTCAAACAAGTCTCTTTGGCCAAAAAATGAAATGTCCTTTAGCCTGAGCTAGTAGTCAAACCTCATCAGTAGGGTTAGGCATTGGTGTACCACCTTGACCACTATGGAAACTATCTATCGTCACCCTCGCTTGATCCTTCAGAACTTTGTTGTCATGGATCGTTGTGCCTAAGAATGCTTGACTATTAGCAACATGAATAGCTAAATCTTCAAAGTCCACATAGAGAGCACACGGGATTCTATTGTCTTCAGCAAGGTTAAGGCTAGGGTTAAGGTTAGACACTGTCAGTTGCTGTGTCTAATTATTACTATCCTTCCCACTTTTCATAATAAGTGAACCCTGAAACATAAAAATAAATTAGTTAAGGCACATTAAATAAGTTTAAATGGATCAAATGAACCTTTAGAAGATTTGAGAACATCTGTTATTATTACTTGGAAAGGTTCAGACACTTGGGGCATCTGGAATCGGGTCATGCTCATCATCATCATAGCCTGTTAAAACTTGGCATCGTACTCCTCACGCATCTTTTGCATTTTTGCCTTGTGTTCTTTAGTGAGTTGAGCGCGAACTCTCTCTATTTCTT
This sequence comes from Neltuma alba, assembly GCF_004799145.2. Lineage (NCBI taxonomy): Eukaryota > Viridiplantae > Streptophyta > Magnoliopsida > Fabales > Fabaceae > Neltuma > Neltuma alba. Next base: position 160,603 of record NW_021632377.1, on the reverse strand, counting down.
TCTGTAATTATTGGTTGAACTCCTCTTTAGATACCATGTTAGCAGAGGATGATCCAGTACTTCTTCGTGAACCAAGGCTAAAGAACTGTTTAATACTAATCCCTTTAGAGGCTCCTCTGACTCTGCTGGGATGGTCAGCCTTTCCAATGGCAATAGCTAACATATCCATTCATCCATAAGGAACAAATGTACCTTGGGATAATTGCTCCTCAAGTGTATCCTGTAACATTAAAACAACAAATTCAATTTAAGATAATTGAAAAAAACAATTAATGAAGTATAATACATAAATATTACTTAGAATCCTCTCAGCAACAACAATAAACTCTGGAGTGATATATTGATCCCTTTTAACCCTCACCGCCTTCCATTTTTTTTGGCGAAAAAGACGCTCAATAGGTGGAATATAGCTAATAAGATCTGAAGCAGCATCTATCTGTGTATTCTTTTTCCGCTCCTTCATCATACTTCTTTCCAACCCATCATACCCTGTACAAGATATGGTATGTGGATACACATTCTGTTCAGATATTTGCTTGTTTTTCCTACTCAGTGCCTATGACAATGAAACAAATTCGACAAAGTTAGTTTAGTTAAATAAGCATAAATTGATTAAAAACTAAGTATGAAGAAACCAAACCTGAAATACAGGGTCTAGACGTTGCTTTACAAACCTCTTCTATGCCTTATCACTAATAAAAGAGTATCGATCTTTAGGATGCCCATTCTTTCTTTTTCCACAAAGATACTCTCTTGTAAGCATGGATTTAAAATCCCTCCACCGTTTATTGAGTTGCTTAAACAAATGGTTTCTCATTTTCTCAGTTACGGAATATCAAATTTAAGCCGCAATACAATACAATAGAGTTATATGTAAATAAGCAATTATAATTGAAACAAATAGAGAAAAGAATTCGTAATGTACGAAAATATCCTCTCAAATGGTTTGCTTTAAATCTTTGTCTACCATCCTCCAATTAGGAATGTTAATCCCAATCTTACTGCGTGCGAGATAACCCACATAACTAGTAAATTGAGCCCCTTCAGGACTTACAGCTTTCAAATCATCATCAAACTCTACTGTAATCCTCATGGGTTGCGTGGTCTCATCACGTAAAGGCAACTTCTTCATAGTGGTTAACAGCTTCAGTGTAAGCATTTAACAACTTAAGTATAAGTGCCAACAACAGTATTTCTAGGAAAGATAATAAAAACCCATTTTTACAACTTGAGTATAGTGGTTAACAGCTTCAGTGTGAGCATTTAACAACTTAAGTATAAGTGTCAACAACAGCATTTCTAGGAAAGATAACCAAACCATTTTTACAACTTCTGTATAGTGGTTAACAGTTTCAGTGTATGTGTTTAATAACTTCAGCTTCAAAAAATCCATCTACTACTTATTTAGCAGTAACCATCATCTTACAATTATGATCATTAATGTTCAAGCACCAGTCGTAATTCTCTAGTCAACAAAAGTGGTTTCTCAAGACTTCCACATCTTATAATTATGATCATTGACTTATTTAGCAGTAACCATCATCTTACAATTATGATCATCAATGTTCAAGCACCAGTTGTAATTCTCCAGTTAACAAAAGTGGTTTCTCAAGACTTCCACATCTTATAATTATGATCATCGACATTTAAGCACCAATTATCATTCTCCAATCAACAAAAATGGTTTCTCAAGACTTCCACGGTCCCATAATTTGGTCTATACTACATTAATCATATCTATTAACTTTAAATTCTCATTCCAAACATTTTACCAAACACCCATAGTGCATTCAATTTGACAAGCTCAAAGATATTCCTCTTAAAATCACAGTCCCAAACTTCATACATGACAACTATAATCCAGCTCTACATAATCGCCAAACCTTGATAAAAGTCAAATAAAAAAACAGATTGGAGGAAAACCAACAATTTCCCAATCCACACGTACAATACAACAGAGAAGGAAAAATTAAAAAAAGCAACACTCTGGAAAACCAAGGAAGAAGAAATATTAGAACATACCCTACACAACTCACATATAAGAGAAGGAAAGGAGGTATGACATTCGCCTACTACCCATTAACAAACACAACGAGGGAATGTTAGACAAACTTACCTTTGTCTCAGCGCAAATTGCTCCTCTTCTTTGTTCTTCCCTTTGATCAACTCCTATAATGTATCCCTTCGATTGTTCTTTTCTTTTCTCTTCTTCGACGATGACCACAGCACCACCAATGTGCCCTTCCTTCTTCTCTTCTCTCTTCTTCCATGGCAGCAGCTTCCTCCTCTACTCTCTTCTCTGTTCTTCGTGCCATCAGTTTCAGCCAAGGATGACAGTGTGAGAAAATTGCGCCTCTTTGCCCTTACTTTTGTTTCAAATAATACAGAGGGTAGTTTCGTCTTTCCATTTAAAATGATAATCCCAATTTGGTTTCATGTGATCAAAATGGGATTTCTCAAATTCAGGTGATGTTTTTGGCATTGTGAAGTTATTTATCATTTTTCTGTCATTTTCCCTATTATTTATTTAAGATTAGTTTTTAATATACTTATCATTTTTATTCTAAGATAACTCATATAATTAAAGCATGTTAATTTGAGCATAGCTTGACTGCAATCTAATTATTAAACTTTTAATCAGTATCTCAAGCAATCTAATTATTAAACTTTTAATTATTATCTCAAGTCTCAACTAATTTATTAGTTATTAATGCATTTTTTTTCAATTTGTTGAATTTTCATTCCCATTATTTTCTTTTTGTGATTTTTTTGGGGAAAAATTTCGGAAAAAGAACCCTAAAATTATTATTTCCTAATTTAGACACCTAAAAGTTGAAAATAACAGAGAAAAAAGTGATGTCAGATATGGTATTTTGTAAATATATTGGCAATGTCATTATTAGTATATTTCTTGTCATTAGCTGTTTAACACTTATCATTGGCATTCACAATTTGTTAATTTAATAACTTGTTATTATCAATATATTTTTGTTATTTGCTATTTAACACTTATCATTTTAATAAACTTTTTTATATAAACATATTTTAGTTATTTAACTATATTTGTAAAATACCAGATCAGGTATTACTTTTTTAGATAGCACTTTTTTCTCTGTTATTTTCAACTGGTTGATCTGAAATATTACATTTTTCAACTTCTTTATTTATCATTTTTTCTCTTTTTTTGTTTTTGTTTTTTGCCTTCCCGGAACCAGACCTTTGATTCGGTATTTGGAGGCTGAACTCTGAAGCTCACACGCCACAGGGAGGGACCAAAGAATGAACCAAAGAGAGAAATGAAATTTGAAAACAGAGCTCTCTCGCTTGGAGGTTATGGCGCCAAGCTTGAAAATTTAAAAACCAAAATTAAAAAATCTCTCGCTCCCACTAAAAGAGGGCGATCCGTGTGCTGCCTCATAACCAAATCCTCACCGTCAGATCAATCCTCAATCCTCGTCATCTGTTCATCGAAACCCACCTGGCTCCCCTACTCTCCCTCCAAAAATTTCAATACCCCATCATCTATAAATACCAAAATCCCTCCGCCTCCCCTTTCATAGCTACTCTTGCATCTTTTCTTTCAATTTTATATCGCAGGCAGTTTCAATAGAAGCAAGCTCAACAATGGCAAGAACCAAGCAGACTGCTCGTAAGTCTACCGGTGGAAAGGCTCCTCGCAAGCAGCTGGCCACCAAGGCTGCTAGGAAATCTGCTCCGGCTACCGGTGGTGTCAAGAAGCCTCACCGTTTCAGGCCAGGAACTGTGGCCTTGAGAGAAATCAGAAAGTACCAGAAGAGCACTGAGCTTCTCATTCGCAAGCTTCCATTTCAGCGTCTGGTTCGAGAAATTGCTCAGGATTTCAAGACCGATCTGAGGTTTCAGAGCAGTGCTGTGGCTGCTCTCCAGGAAGCCGCTGAGGCGTATCTGGTAGGGTTGTTTGAAGACACCAACTTGTGTGCCATTCATGCGAAGAGGGTTACTATCATGCCGAAGGATATTCAACTTGCCAGGAGAATTAGAGGCGAGAGAGCTTAAGAACAATTTATCCTTAGAAATCAAGTGGATTGTACCTAGGTCTTCAATGCTGTTCCCGGCAAATATGAGAAAATGAACAATGATCTACTCTCTCAGTAGACTGTTTAATTATGATCAATGAATTTATTTATCGAATTAGATGACTTTTGTTCCTGTTATAATTTACAACTGGCAATTTACTCTTCGCATCCTGATCTGTAAAATCAGGATCGGGCTATCCGGTTTCTTTAAACACCCAAAAATATCCGTGTGATCGACCTTTGAACTCTTTTGGGTAGTGGAGGGCTCTGGAAATATTGAAACATGATTTAATTTTCTTCAGCTTTCTTTCACTTGTAGAGCTTCCAATCAGTGAAGCTTTGTACTTGATTATATCTAGGCATATTTTTGGTTTTATGTATTTGAGACATTGAGGAAAGGGAGCCTAATGCATTTGTATTTTTCTGTGGGGACCCCCAAATATGGTCACACAATTTATTGAGATAGATTAGATGAGTTTAGTTTTTGTTCCAGGTTGAATTTGATCAATTTTTACCGCATTGGGTCTTCCCGACACACTGTGAAATGGGTGGTTTGAAATTAAGAGGTACTGCGGAGGGTCTTGAGGACTAGCTTTTCTCATGCCCAAAGCTAAAGGGAATTCAAGCAGAGAATTGGGAAACTGGAACAGGTTACCTTGCTTTGGTTTAGCTAGTCTTATTTCAGTTGTTTTTAAGCATAGGTCCAATTATGCTCGAAATGGTTGTTTTATTTGACCTCAAATTTTGGTTGTTCCGCCAAGGACGAATGAGCAAATGTCTGGTTCTTAATCTTTTAGTCTTCCATATTTCACCTGTGGTAATTCCAATGGTTGAAGCTTCATATCTGTCTATAGTATGTTCGAAAAGTCATCGTATGTGCTGTTTAAATGTTACTTGCTGTGGTACGATCGATCCCATAGATTAGAGGTGGGACTGCACAGCCTAAATCTCCCAAAAACAAGATTGTAAGTTTCATGCTCTCCCCACAAGTTTCCTAGTGTTGGACAGTGACCAATGTAATTAGGGAGCATGAACCATCAGAGAATTGTAACATTGTGATCTTGTGATTATCCAACTGCTCAATCCAAAAGTTCCAGACAAAATGAATTCCTCATTTGACTGCAAAGATAAAGCAATCTCAGGCAAGCTAGCTTTAGGTACACAAGGTGGACCATGAAAACCTAAATTAAACTTGGCAGAACATTGATGGATAAATTCATCTACAAAATCATTGATACTAATGCCTAACATTTCATCCTCATTGGAATAGCAGCTCGCTTAACAGCACTAAGCATCCACAACTTGCACGGTTGACAGATGGTGCAGATTTGCTTCAGGCTTCATGTTTCTTTCCTTCCTCATTAGCTCCACAAACTGCTTGAAAGCTGCACCATCAATAAATCGTGTGAGCATTATTGATTTTTTAATTTTTTCTTTTTCAAAAATCAAGTGAAAGAAACCATTCAAATTACTTAATAGCACTAATAATTTTTCACGGTATAGCATAATTTTCATCACTAAATGCATCTGAGCATTATGACAAGCTTTGATTCCCCCTTGACATTTGTGTTTTATAAATTGTAATGACTAGTAGTCTCATACCATAATCGGAATCATGAGGTCCTGGAGATGCTTCAGGGTGGTATTGAAGTGACATGATCTTCTGAGCAGGAAATGCGAGGCCGGCACAACTTCCGTCATTAAGATTGATATGAGTAACCTTTACTCCTTCTGGCAATGTTGCAGGGTCAACCGCATAGTTGTGATTCTGCCATTTTGAAAGAAAATATATACTTCAGGGAAATGGAAAGATAATAACCAAGTTTCATTTCAAACTGATAACAAACTTTATGCGACCACAAATATTTGTTTATCATATCAAATACAGGATGCCAAAGGATGAAGTTTTTCCATTAACATTGCTGCTACGCATGGTTTTCTACTTCATAGCTCATAGCAAGACCAAAAGTCTAATCATGCTATCATGGTCCAGTTAATAATTTTACTCACGGTGAAGAATTGCATGTGCTTGGGAAGTCATATATCACCCAAGAAACTAGGAATCATTCCTTTCCATATGTGCTTGTCTCAAAATAAATTTTCAAGAAAAATAACTCAATTATGTACCTGAGCACTAATTTCAACATGGCCCGTTAGTAGGTTACGAACTGGATGATTTCCTCCATGGTGACCAAATTTCATCTTAAAGGTTTTACCTCCCAATGCCTGGCCTAACAATTGATGGCCCATGCAAATTCCAAAAACAGGCACCTTTCCCAGAATATTCTTCACAGTGTCAATGGCATAGGGAACAGCAGAGGGATCACCAGGACCATTACTGAAAAGAATTCCATCTGGCTTCAACTTTAAAGTATCTGATGCTGGCCATGTAGATGGTACCACAGTAATTTTACAGCCATAAGATGCTAGGCGCCTAAGTATATTAAGCTTGATTCCAAAATCATATGCAACAATCTGCAATTTGGTCACCAGAATGATGGGTAAATTAAACTACCTCATTGTCAACAATAAAGAAGTGGATCAAACAATGCACTATAGAAAATTACATGGAAGGTCTCTCTAGGGCTTCCATTGGAGTTAAAACCCCATTCTTGAGCTGTTTGGTCAACCCATTCATAAGGTGCTTTGCATGATACTCCACTTATTAGATCAATACCTGAATAAATGAAGCAGTAGTGATGAACTTCTACTGATTGAACTGTTTCTACAACCTCAAAGGTTTGCAAGCTTACCAACAATATCCCATGAACGAGACATCTGAAGTAGTTCATCATCTGTTTTAGAATTGTCAGTGCTCAAGACACCAATAAGACTTCCATCTTCCCTTAGCCTGCGTGTGATTGCACGGGTATCAACATCATCTGTTTCATCACAAAGGAAGCACCGAAATGAATATCAGAACCTGAAATCATGCACAGACCAATGATCTTCTAAAAACCACTTCTGCAGTTACTATATAAAAACTTACAGATTCCCATGATATTCCTTTTTGCTAAATAATCGCCCAGTGGTTCTGCGCATCTCCAGTTTGAAGTGCTGAAAAATATTTACACGAAAGGAAGAAAGTGTCAGTACACTAAGTAGAGTTAAGTCAAGGGAAATATATTTAGAGCAGCAGAAAAGAACCTAATACTCAAACTTCTGATTACTAGACCAGCAAGGAAGCACTCTCTGGATTCTTCATCATCTGCCAGGAAATGCATTAAAAAAAATATTTAAATGCCTTCGAAGAACTAAAATTCAAGAAATTAAGAATACAAACCATTTGACTCACCAAAATTTACACCAGTATTGCCAATATGTGGATTTGTCATCAGCACAAACTGGCCAGCATAACTAGGATCTGTCAGAATTTCTTGATACCTGCAGTGCATATGCATAACAGATAATGATATGTAGAAACTAATCCACTGAAAAAAGGGTAAATGAATTGCTGCTATGGGTATTCAGATATACACTCTATCTCACCCAGTTAATGACGTATTAAATACAACTTCACCAACTTGGGTTCCTGAAGCCCCAAATGACTTGGCTCTCCAGATTGAACCATCCTCCAGCACAAGTCTAGCATCTGAATTTTTCCAAGGCCTCTGTTCCTTACCTATGTTCCAGGTAGTAAATCTACATCAATTTCTCTACCCTTTGCAATAATATAAGAATTTTCTTTCATTCATATCAGAGGGAAAAAGGGATATTCACTTGAAAAAGACTAGTACTGGAATGACAGGGATTGAAGCGTTCATTTTACAAAATCAAATGGAAGTGCAGTGCATAATTCGGTTTCAGAGAAGAAACACAAGAAAGTAAATTTTGGTTCACATCTTTTTGAGAAACTTAAGTTTCAACATGGGGCGGTAGCAAATATGTTAACAGACCATAAAAATGACGACAAAACTCATCAAGATCCAGAATTTATCAGTGATAGAATTCAATTGATGATGCACAAATTTTCATCAGAACCAGAAAAACGAATCTGAGTTTGAAAGCGTCACTGGTTTCACAGACAAATATTTCTGTATAATTTTTATTAATATGCTTATATCCAGATTGACAAGTTCGTCAGCAGAAGTCAGCATCTGAATTTTCTCAAGGCCTTTGTTCCTTACCTACGTTTCAGGCAATACAACTACATAAATTTCTTTAGTCTCTTAGTGATAATATATGGATTTCCTTACATTTAAAGTACATATATTGGAGGAAGAAAGAGAATAGTTAACTGAAAACCACTATTGATAGAACGAAAGAAACTGTAAGCTTAATTTTACCAAATAAATTGAAACTGTCGTACATAATTTACTTTCAGGGATAAAAATGCGAGGAAGTAAAGAAGCTGACTTCACATATGTCAAGCAAATTGAATTTTGAACTTCATAGCGACATAGCTATCAACAACTATGTTTAAAGAATGTAAAATAACCACCCAATTCATTAACATCCAGAAATTCATCAATGACAGGATTCAACTGCCAAGGCACAAATTTTCATCACAACTAGAACAGTGAATCTGAGTTAGAAAGCATCACCGGTTTTATTAATATTCTTCTGTCTATTGATACGTAATTACATCAGCTCAACCACATAATGCATATGAAAAATTTATTATAACCAGCCAAAGTTAAGCGGCAAAAGAAAAAAATCTTGGCAAAACAGATGATGATCCTCCACCTTTGTGATTAAGAGGCAGAGCAAGAAAATATATGAACGAGATTCGTCTGGGCTCAGAACAGACATAGAAAACAAGAGACGGTAGAAGGTTGCTTTACCAGTGGCAGCAGCGTCAGAGGAGAAATGGACAGAGCATCCAAGTGTGGGAGCCCTTGAACGACAAGGTGAGAACTTCGAATCAAATCGGCTTGTGAAGTCGCAAACAACAAAGCTCAAAGCCTTTGTTGCCATTGCCCTGCTCGCCCAATTAACCAAGATGCTGAAAAGGGGAAAAAAATGTTGTTCACTGGAAGGGGTAGAAGGAAGAAGCGGAAGTAGGGAGAATACGGGAGCAGATCTCCTCAGAAGCACATTCTCTCAGTATCTCTCAGTAGCTGATCTGGACCGTTAACATGATTAATCATAGCCGCCCATTTCAATACTTTTAAAACCCCTTCGGGACCCCCCAAATGCTTCGATCTTCTCCCACTTTTTGGCATGGCTTGGTGGAAAATATTCTGAGAGGCAAAATATGATTAAAAAAACTCATTTTTTGATAAAATATATTTTTTAAAGATTTTTTTCATAGCTAAAATAACAAAAATCTTTATTATACTCCTTCAGTCTAATTATTGAGTTAATTTTGACCTTAAATATAAGACTTATTTATCATATTTATCAATTTTTTCTAAATTACTCCTATAGATCTCCCTCAACCATAATCAAGTAAAAGATGAAGAGAGGATATTAAGGAAGATGATCATGGTGTTTTAAAAAAAACATATCATATTTTTTATAATTAACTAACCTACCGAACTTTCTTAATCTAATCAAATTAGTTAAACAGATATTATATTAAGGATAGAAAAAGTATGAATTTTTGAGATGTAAATTTCTCCCATTTAAAATGGATATTTTTTCGTTATATATGTAGTTCATAGAAGATATAACACTGTACTTGTTTAGTATTGCAAAAGATGTATCTATTATATATTTATATAAATACAACAGATAAATCTTATACAATGTTAAACAAAAACAATATAATATCTTCTATAAACTTCATAAGAAAAATTTGAAATGGGATAAATTTATATCTTAAAAAAGGAGAATAAGAAAAAATACTTTTAAATTTTAAAATTTGAAACCAGTTTTATTAACTATATTTTAATAATAATTGATAATATTTAAAATGAAAATGACAACATATTTTTGTATTCATTCTTGATTTGAAATTTTGAAATTTTAAAAGTATTTTTTTGGGACTTTTCCTCTTAAAAATCTCTATAATGAATAATTTTGCTTATGAAAAAATTCAAAAGATATTACTTATCCGGTTCTTAATATAAAATCTAATTAACTAATTTGAGTAGATTAATAATGTTAATTGAATTAGTTAATATAATATATTAAAAACACCATAAGCATCTTTTTAATTTTTTTCCTCCCTTTCTTACTTGATTATTATTAAGAAAATATTAATGGGTTTAATTTAAAAAAATTGATAATTATATTAAATAAGTTTTATATTTTAAACTAAATTAACCCTCTAATTAGTGCTACCTCTGGTCATTAATATAAGGATTAGTTGACTAATTTGAATGTATTAAAAAAATTAGTTAAGTTAATTATTTATAATAAATAAGTATTGTATTTCATAAAGTATTTTTGCTAATCAACTATATTAGTTAGAATTATTATAATAACTATTTTTAAAAAATAAATAAATATAAGAGATAAAGTAGGTTAAGATTTTATAGTTAGAACTAAAATAAAATTCAAATAAATTTTTGGGAGGAAAGTATTATATAGGACCGGAGGAATATCTTTGATGAAAAATGAGTTTTTTTCCCCCAATTCATATCTTGCCTATTAGAATATTTCCTACCCAGCTGCACCAAAAAGTTGTAGGAAATCGAAGCATTTGAGAGGTCCGGAAGGTGTTTTAAGAGTATTGAAACGGATAGCTACGATTAATCACGATAACGGTCCAGATCAGCTACTGAGAGATACTGAGAGAATAGGATTCTGAGGGGATCTGCTCCCGGGAGAATACCGGCTTTCAACACAAGTAATAAATAATAAGAAAATTTGCCTTTGATTACATGCAACAGGTTAAAGATTGGAAAAATCCAAACAAGACTCCCAGCAAAATTAAACAAAGTCCAAACCAATAAATTAATTAGGAAAAAATTCACCTGCAAATCATAAAAGAATCCAAGAGAGAATGACAAAACTCAGCCGACAAATATAAAATAAAAAAAAGGGTACAAAAAAAAGCTATTCACATAACAAAAATAAAATATGCCAAAAATCAAATTCAAAAAAATATACAAGAATGTTATAGCCAGAGGCGAACAAGGCTGAAGCAGAAGATAACTGAAATCAAAAGCAGCGTTTAAGCGTTGGTGGTTACCCTGAAGCAAATAGGGAGAAATGGAGAAGAGGCACGAACCAGCAGATCTCCTGAAAGCGATCTTGCGATGGAGGAAACTAGCGAGGAGGGAGGAGCGGTGGGTGGTGGTGACGCGAAGCAGAGAATGAGAAGCAAGGCTTATTTGTGGGGGCCAAGGATGAGAATGAGAGGAATGAACACGGAACAGCGTGGTCTCCACCGGACTTCACGAGCCGCCGGACTCACTGCACACGCCCCCAGAACTCGGAGCAGACTTCTGAGCGACACTGATATTTGACGCTAACCACAACTAGCCCCGATGTCAGCTAGGTTTCATGGTTTTTACCGTGCTTCGGCTTGGCCTCTCATGCATGTCCCTTTTGTTTTCACCGTTTTTCTTAGAGAAAACCATATTGAAGGTACCTATACTTTCTCTCAATTTTTAATTTGGTACCTATGTGTTTTTCCCCTTTAATTAAACATTCAATTTTATCTTTTTAGTAATATTAGCTCTTATAACTTTGTTCTATTGATATTTTTAGTCTCTACATAAGGACTAATGATGTTAATAGAGGAAAAATAAAGATTTAGTTAATAACAAAAAACACATAAGTACCAAATTGAAAATTGAAAAAAAGTATAGGTACCTCCAATATGGTTTTCTCTTTTTCTTACTCCTTTCTTTCTTGTCTTTTTTCAAAAAATATTTTCTATCTTCTTACCAAAAAATATACTTTCTATCTTTTTATTTTTAATTTAAAGTTTCCGGCATTAAATGATTGGAGGGCGAGAGAGCTTAAGAACAATTTATCCTTAGAAATCAAGTGGATTGTATCTAGGTCTTCAATGCTGTTGCCGGCAAATATGAGAAAATGAACAATGATCTACTCTCTCAGTAGACTGTTTAATTATGATCAATGAATTTATTTATCGAATTAGATGACTTTTGTTCCTGTTATAATTTACAACTGGCAATTTACTCTTCGCATCCTGATCTGTAAAATCAGGATCGGGCTATCCGGTGTCTTTAAACACCCAAAAATATCGGTGTGATCGACCTTTGAACTCTTTTGGGTAGTGGAGGGCTCTGGAAATATTGAAACATGATTTAATTTTCTTCAGCCTTCTTTCACTTGTAGAGCTTCCAATCAGTGAAGCTTTGTACTTGATTATATCTAGGCATATTTTTGGTTTTATGTATTTGAGACATTGAGGAAAGGGAGCCTAATGCATTTGTATTTTTCTGTGGGGACCCCCAAATATGGTCACACAATTTATTGAGATAGATTAGATGAGTTTAGTTTTTGTTCCAGGTTGAATTTGATCAATTTTTACCGCATTGGGTCTTCCCGACACACTGTGAAATGGGTGGTTTGCAGTTAAGAGGTACTGCGGAGGGTCTTGAGGACTAGCTTTTCTCATGCCCAAAGCTAAAGGGAATTCAAGCAGAGAATTGGGAAACTGGAACAGGTTACTTTGCTTTGGTTTAGCTAGTCTTATTTCAGTTGTTTTTAAGCATAGGTCCAATTATGCTCGAAATGGTTGTTTTATTTGACCTCAAATTTTGGTTGTTCCGCCAAGGACGAATGAGCAAATGTCTGGTTCTTAATCTTTGTCTTCCATATTTCACCTGTGGTAATTCCAATGGTTGAAGCTTCATACCTGTCTATAGTATGTTCGAATAGTCATCGTATGTGCTGTTTAAATGTTACTTGCTGTGGTACGATCGATCCCATAAATTAGAGGTGGGACTGCACAGCCTAAATCTCCCAAAAACAAGATTGTAAGTTTCATGCTCTCCCCCACAAGTTTCCTAGTGTTGGACAGTGACCAATGTAATTAGGGAGTATGAACCATCAGAGAATTGTAACATTGTGATCTTGTGATTATCCAACTGCTCAATCCAAAAGTTCCAGACAAAATGAATTCCTCATTTGACTGCAAAGATACAGCAATCTCGCGCAAGCTAGCTTTAGGTACACAAGGTGGACCATGAAAACCTAAATTAAACTTGGCAGAACATTGATGGATAAATTCATCTACAAAATCATTGATACTAATGCCTAACATTTCATCCTTATTGGAATAGCAGCTCGCTTAACAGCACTAAGCATCCACAACTTGCACGGTTGACAGATGGTGTAGATTTGCTTCAGGTTTCATGTTTCTTTCCTTCCTCATTAGCTCCACAAACTGCTTGAAAGCTGCACCATCAATAAATCGTGTGAGCATTATTGATTTTTTAATTTTTTCATTTTTCAAAAATCAAGTGAAAGAAACTATTCAAATTACTTAATAGCACTAATAATTTTTCACAGTATAGCATAATTTTCATCACTAAATGCATCTGAGCATTATGACAAGCTTTGATTCCCCCTTGACATTTGTGTTTTATAAATTGTAATGACTAGTAGTCTCATACCATAATCGGAATCATGAGGTCCTGGAGATGCTTCAGGGTGGTATTGAAGTGACATGATCTTCTGAGCAGGAAATGCAAGGCCGGCACAACTTCCGTCATTAAGATTGATATGAGTAACCTTTACTCCTTCTGGCAATGTTGCAGGGTCAACCGCATAGTTGTGATTCTGCCATTTTGAAAGAAAATATATACTTCAGGGAAATGGAAAGATAATAACCAAGTTTCATTTCAAACTGATAACAAACTTTATGCGACCACAAATATTTGTTTATCATATCAAATACAGGATGCCAAAGGATGAAGTTTTTCCATTAACATTGCTGCTACGCATGGTTTTCTACTTCATAGCTCATAGCAAGACCAAAAGTCTAATCATGCTATCATGGTCCAGTTAATAATTTTACTCACGGTGAAGAATTGCATGTGCTTGGGAAGTCATATATCACCCAAGAAACTAGGAATCATTCCTTTCCATATGTGCTTGTCTCAAAATAAATTTTCAAGAAAAATAACTCAATTATGTACCTGAGCACTAATTTCAACATGGCCCGTTAGTAGGTTACGAACTGGATGATTTCCTCCATGGTGACCAAATTTCATCTTAAAGGTTTTACCTCCCAATGCCTGGCCTAACAATTGATGGCCCATGCAAATTCCAAAAACAGGCACCTTTCCCAGAATATTCTTCACAGTGTCAATGGCATAGGGAACAGCAGAGGGATCACCAGGACCATTACTGAAAAGAATTCCATCTGGCTTCAACTTTAAAGTATCTGATGCTGGCCATGTAGATGGTACCACAGTAATTTTACAGCCATAAGATGCTAGGCGCCTAAGTATATTAAGCTTGATTCCAAAATCATATGCAACAATCTGCAATTTGGTCACCAGAATGATGGGTAAATTAAACTACCTCATTGTCAACAATAAAGAAGTGGATCAAACAATGCACTATAGAAAATTACATGGAAGGTCTCTCTAGGGCTTCCATTGGAGTTAAAACCCCATTCTTGAGCTGTTTGGTCAACCCATTCATAAGGTGCTTTGCATGATACTCCACTTATTAGATCAATACCTGAATAAATGAAGCAGTAGTGATGAACTTCTACTGATTGAACTGTTTCTACAACCTCAAAGGTTTGCAAGCTTACCAACAATATCCCATGAACGAGACATCTGAAGTAGTTCATCATCTGTTTTAGAATTGTCAGTGCTCAAGACACCAATAAGACTTCCATCTTCCCTTAGCCTGCGTGTGATTGCACGGGTATCAACATCATCTGTTTCATCACAAAGGAAGCACCGAAATGAATATCAGAACCTGAAATCATGCACAGACCAATGATCTTCTAAAAACCACTTCTGCAGTTACTATATAAAAACTTACAGATTCCCATGATATTCCTTTTTGCTAAATAATCGCCCAGTGGTTCTGCGCATCTCCAGTTTGAAGTGCTGAAAAATATTTACACGAAAGGAAGAAAGTGTCAGTACACTAAGTAGAGTTAAGTCAAGGGAAATATATTTAGAGCAGCAGAAAAGAACCTAATACTCAAACTTCTGATTACTAGACCAGCAAGGAAGCACTCTCTGGATTCTTCATCATCTGCCAGGAAATGCATTAAAAAAAGTATTTAAATGCCTTCGAAGAACTAAAATTCAAGAAATTAAGAATACAAACCATTTCACTCACCAAAATTTACACCAGTATTGCCAATATGTGGATTTGTCATCAGCACAAACTGGCCAGCATAACTAGGATCTGTCAGAATTTCCTGATACCTGCAGTGCATATGCATAACAGATAATGATATGCAGAAACTAATCCACTGAAAAAAGGGTAAATGAATTGCTGCTATGGGTATTCAGATATACAATCTATCTCACCCAGTTAATGACGTATTAAATACAACTTCACCAACTTGGGTTCCTGAAGCCCCAAATGACTTGGCTCTCCAGATCGAACCATCCTCCAGCACTAGTCTAGCATCTGAATTTTTCCAAGGCCTCTGTTCCTTACCTATGTTCCAGGTAGTAAATCTACATCAATTTCTCTACCCTTTGCAATAATATAAGAATTGTCTTTCATTCATATCAGAGGGAAAAAGGGATATTCACTTGAAAAAGACTAGTACTGGAATGACAGGGATTGAAGCGTTCATTTTACAAAATCAAATGGAAGTGCAATGCATAAGTCAAACACAAGAAAGTAAATTTTGGTTCACACCTTTTTGAGAAACTGAAGTTTCAACATGGGGCGGTAGCAAATATGTTAACAGATCATAAAAATGACGCCAAAACTCATCAAGATCCAGAATTCATCAGTGATAGAATTCAATTGATGATGCACAAATTTTCATCAGAACCAGAAAAACGAATCTGAGTTTGAAAGCGTCACTGGTTTCACAGACAAATATTTCTGTATAATTTTTATTAATATGCTTATATCCAGATTGACAAGTTCGTCAGCAGAAGTCAGCATCTGAATTTTCTCAAGGCCTTTGTTCCTTACCTACGTTTCAGGCAATACAACTACATAAATTTCTTTAGTCTCTTAGTGATAATATATGGATTTCCTTACATTTAAAGTACATATATTGGAGGAAGAAAGAGAATAGTTAACTGAAAACCACTATTGATAGAACGAAAGAAACTGTAAGCTTAATTTTACCAAATAAATTGAAACTGTCGTACATAATTTACTTTCAGGGATAAAAATGCGAGGAAGTAAAGAAGCTGACTTCACATATGTCAAGCAAATTGAATTTTGAACTTCATAGCGACATAGCTATCAACAACTATGTTTAAAGAATGTAAAATAACCACCCAATTCATTAACATCCAGAAATTCATCAATGACAGGATTCAACTGCCAAGGCACAAATTTTCATCACAACTAGAACAGTGAATCTGAGTTAGAAAGCATCACCGGTTTTATTAATATTCTTCTGTCTATTGATACGTAATTACATCAGCTCAACCACATAATGCATATGAAAAATTTATTATAACCAGCCAAAGTTAAGCGGCAAAAGAAAAAAATCTTGGCAAAACAGATGATGATCCTCCACCTTTGTGATTAAGAGGCAGAGCAAGAAAATATATGAACGAGATTCGTCTGGGCTCAGAACAGACATAGAAAACAAGAGACGGTAGAAGGTTGCTTTACCAGTGGCAGCAGCGTCAGAGGAGAAATGGACAGAGCATCCAAGTGTGGGAGCCCTTGAACGACAAGGTGAGAACTTCGAATCAAATCGGCTTGTGAAGTCGCAAACAACAAAGCTCAAAGCCTTTGTTGCCATTGCCCTGCTCGCCCAATTAACCAAGATGCTGAAAAGGGGAAAAAAATGTTGTTCACTGGAAGGGGTAGAAGGAAGAAGCGGAAGTAGGGAGAATACCGGCTTTCAACACAAGTAATAAATAATAAGAAAATTTGCCTTTGATTACATGCAACAGGTTAAAGATTGGAAAAATCCAAACAAGACTCCCAGCAAAATTAAACAAAGTCCAAACCAATAAATTAATCAGGAAAAAATTCACCTGTAAATCATAAAAGAATCCAAGAGAGAATGACAAAACTCAGCCGACAAATATAAAATAAAAAAAAAGGGTACAAAAAAAAGCTATTCACATAACAAAAATAAAATATGCCAAAAATCAAATTCAAAAAAATATACAAGAATGTTATAGCCAGAGGCGAACAAGGCTGAAGCAGAAGATAACTGAAATCAAAAGCAGCGTTTAAGCGTTGGTGGTTACCCTGAAGTAAATAGGGAGAAATGGAGAAGAGGCACGAACCAGCAGATCTCCTGAAAGCGATCTTGCGATGGAGGAAACTAGCGAGGAGGGAGGAGCGGTGGGTGATGGTGACGCGAAGCAGAGAATGAGAAGCAAGGCTTATTTGTGGAGGCCAAGGATGAGAATGAGAGGAATGAACACGGAACAACGTGGTCTCCACCGGACTTCACGAGCCGCCGGACTCACTGCACACGCCCCCAGAACTCGGAGCAGACTTCTGAGCGACACTGATATTTGACGCTAACCACAACTAGCCCCGATGTCAGCTAGGTTTCATGGTTTTTACCGTGCTTCGGCTTGGCCTCTCATGCATGTCCCTTTTGTTTTCACCGTTTTTCTTACTCCTTTCTTTCTTGTCTTTTTTCAAAAAATATTTTCTATCTTCTTACCAAAAAATATACTTTCTATCTTTTTATTTTTAATTTAAAGTTTCCGGCATTAAATGATTGGAGGGCTCGGTACTATTGTGTTGTTTCATCATTATTTGCTGTCTTGCCAAATGGAATACTTGTCCATTTTTCTTTTGTTTTTGACCTTCAGATGGAGTGCTTATCTGAATAACTTCGGCTGGGCCTTATCTAACTTAAATAATCAAATAAGATTTTTTAAAAAAAAAAAATCTTAAAAACATATACAGTTTAATTGTTAGTTTTTAAATTCATTATTACATGCTAATTGTTTACAATTTTTATTTTTTTTGTTATTTTACTTTCTCTGAGACGGCAATGAGTAATAATTTTGAAAATTAAGAATAAATTTTTGAGAAGGAAAATACTTACATCAAGTTTCTTATATCTGTTATGTCAAGTCTTTCTTTTTTTGAGTATAGTTTGTAATTAAGTGTCAATATTTCAAAAGTAAAATGCATGATCATATGTAATTAAAGAAGTTGACATGATAAATGTGAAGAACTTGATGTAAGTATTACAATTTTTGAAATTACTTCTTTTTATAAATTTGAATAAAACTATAACTACGATGAAATATCATTTTAAAAACTCTACATTGTTGTATTATAAACTACTGTTTTTTTATTTTTTATTTTTGGGGAAAAAATGCGTTTGCTTGAAAGAACCAACCAAACGCTAAAAGAACATCCACTTTAGTGTTTCTTCATTTTTTTTTTTCAGTCTTATTTTTCCTTAACCTTCATCTTTTTGGCCCCTAACGTGTTTGCTCGAAAAATACGAAACAGAGAGAAAAATAGAAAATATATAAAATTAATAAAAGATAATATTTATATGTTTATCTTCAGAAATAAACACAAATAATATTGAGAAACAATACTGTAAATATATTGAATATTACGGCATAATTTTTCTCCTATCTTTCATTCCCCTGATTTGATTCTTCTCTCTTGCTGGTCCCTCTCCAATTATTCTCTTTCCCCTCGGCCACTAGTGGTGGCCTCATCGCTCCACCACTGCCAAATTCATAAAGTTGCTTCATACTACTTCCGATCCTAATTATAAGAGTTAGTTAATTAATTTGAAAAGATTAAAAAAAATTAAGTTAGTTATTTGTAATAAATATGTAGTGTCTTTCTTAAAATATCCTTACTAATCAAGTTAGAAGGACTATCTTGAAAAAAATACATAAATATGAGAGACAGTGGATTGGAGTCTTATATTTAGGATCAAAATAAAAGTTAAACAAGATCTTATATTAAGAACCGAAAGTAGTAGCACATAACTTTGACAGAATTATTAAAAAAGCAACATATCTATATAGCTATCTATGTGTCTTTATATAATCCATAAAAAAGTTAAATACAAAAGATAGAGAAAGTTGCACCATTCAAAACCCATACTATTCATCAACGATAAATTAAGAAACTTCATCAGAGATCCGCAACTTGAAACTGAAAGGTAACGACAGCATATTATCACTAGTGACAAAAATCTACATAACAAAAGGTCTCCCCAAGCCTCTTCCAAAATTTCATTAAGGAATATATTCGTTGACAAATGCAAACGTGTTGAGATCAGACAGAATTAAATGGACTCTTGAATATGCGATGATCCGTGAAAATTGATACCGATTACAATATTTCATGACCAAAATCCTGTTTTTCTCCTCTGATCCATTCGAGTGCTTTTCCAGATGATTTCTGAGCTGGTCAGTTCATCTAGGAAGCTAATATTTGCATAATCAACGCCAAAAGAACCAAAAATAAAAAAGGAATGACAGAAGTTCGATCTGAATTCAAAGGGCAAAGGACCCCAATAAAAATGAAACCTCCGCCTAGTTCTTGCTGTTTTTCCTTCCCTAGACATTTAACAAAGTGAGTTCCAACCACAGCTGAAATACTACAAGTAAAAACTAAATTCTAATTATCTGAGTAACCAACAACTGCGCCTTATGAAGTCAAAGGTGCTTCCTTTTCTTCAACCGAAAATGGAATTGGCTTAGTTGGAGCAGGAAGTCGACCAATGCTGTCAACTTTCTCTCTTTGTTTGGGAGGAGGTCTAGCTGCTTTTGGCAACAATCTTCCCTTCTTCTCAAACCACTCTGGCTTCAGAAGTGCCCGCAGGCCCAGCTTATTGTAATATACCCTTCTCACAGACCCACCGGCTGCTTCAACTGCTTCCTTGGCTCTTACAGTGACCCTTGACACCTGTAAATCAAAGAATTGCAAGACACGCTTTGCATAATTTTTTTTTTTTTTTGGTTGTGCACAAACAGAAGCACAATGCACCGTCATTACATTCAAGTATTTTTAAGAGTTAATCAGAGCAAGGAATACATCTTAGATTTCTTTTAGCAAAAGAAAAGGCTAAATTGGTTATCAGCCAAATAACTCTTCAATGTTTTCAAAATTCCTTCAAAGTTCAAAGAACAAGAAAGATTCAGGGAGAAAGAAAGAATACTGCGATGACCAACAGAAATTAATGCAAAACCCTTCGACCTGATTTCTTTGAAAAATTTGGACAAACTCGAATGGATCTACGAATTTGCACAAAACTTGAGATAAGCCGCACTGAACTGTATAGCCTCTTACAAGTTTCATAGATATATTGATGGTGATTGACGATTATGAGAACTTTCTTTAAAAAGATAGTAAGCAGCTAACGTTGTCTCTATTCTTTTCTTCCACTTTCTAAGAAACCATACATATATACTCTTCCTATATCACCCAAGTTACCAAGGTTAGAATCTGATTATCTGAGTGCTCCTACTGATAAATGGTTTAAATTCCAAATGGTGCAAGGGCTGTACAGGCCCTCTCAAGACATCAACCTAGTAATCATAATTTACTTAACACAAGCAACAATTTGATGAGTGATCAGTGATACTGATTGGGCTAAAAATTGAAAAATCATTTTTAGTTGGGAAGCAAAAAGCATGATCACGATTCTCAAGCACTGGCAGTCCTTATAAAGTCTACCTCCAGATGAATTGGCCACTTGATCTGCTCAGCACCACGTCCCATCAATCTTACTCCATCTTTTATCTGCTTTCCAATTGCCCCTGTATCCTATGGTAATAATTGTGACCAGAATGAGAGGAAGCATGTGAAGTGAATCAATTTAACTCAAAATGAAGTAACAGTGACTAGACCTTGAGGGTTTTCATTGTAATCAGTTCAGACGAATCTATCTTCCCTGCATTTATAAGCTTGGCAATTTTACCTAAACCCACGGGCTGCAAGAAACGATATATGATGAAATTAAAATTTACACAGATAGCTAAATATGCTCGGAATGGTGCATTTTCTTTGCAAGGTGTCACAAAAATGGTGCACATTCTGAATCATATATCCCACTACGTCAAACAGAAGAAAAGCAAAAAATATGAATAAACACAAAAATAAGCACCTGAAAAGTGAGGCTAAATGGATTCTTGAATCCACGTTTTGGCAACCTTCGTCGAAGTGGAGTCTGACCTCCTTCAAAACCCAATTTTCCATGCCCTCTGGCCTTCTGGCCCTTGTGACCTCTCCCAGCAGTCTTGCCCTTCCCAGATCCAATCCCTCGACCCTTTCTGGTTTTCTGTTTTCTTGGCACGTTATCTCTCAGATCATTCAAGCTCAGAAGACTGTAAGCTCTAAGACTATGAGAATACATGAACCCATTATGGTTAAAGGTTGCACGAGAGTCAAGCGATTGGGGATGTCTCAGCAGATGAAATTGAACAGGTGGGCATGCATGACTGTGAAGAGATTTGCTAGCAATTGAATTTCCAATCATTGTTGAGAGAATACATAGTCTCCTTCTCAGCATATTGCTTTCGCTGGTAAAATCATTGTCATTATCAATTTCGTGGTCTAGAGTTTTGCAGGGGAACAAGCTTAGAGATGGCCACTATCCAGGACAGTTGTAGGGTGCATTTCACAATTAGTGTAAAAAAAATCATCTCATACCCATTTCTCACTGGAATCCATGGGGATTGGGGACCTCGTAAAACTATTAATAAGCATAAATATGAGAATCCAATAAAAAACATATTCAGATCGAGGAAATTAAAAAATGCAGCAAAGAAAATCCTGACCCCAGAAAAAGTTACACCATAATTTGATTAAATCAACCTCAATCAAGAAAATGAAATGAAAGTCAAGGGAATTTTCTCAGACAAATGCCAGAATCGATGTAGCAAAACTGCATTTTGAACTCCAATGTAAATACCCATGCACCGTAACTGCAGAGAATTGTTCATATAGGCGGGCCTATATTACACTCAGTGGCGGCATCTGCTCCCACTGAAATCATTGAAATATGCATATTTGATATCATACCTTTTAGTTTTCGTTCCAGATACTCTAACGAAGATGCCTTAGCAAGCCAATTGATTCAGGCAACTCCTCCAAGCCACTGAAGAATGACAATGATGAAAAATTTAAAACAAAGCAAGAAACGGTGCGACGACGTCCGAGGCAGGGTTGACAATTTAACAGATGAGGCGGGGAACAAATTCATATCTAGATTCAAAGCTAGACTGAACAAATAAAGACAAAGCCCTAAAGTTCGTACCTTCTTCAATACTAGTCGCAGAACAACAGCGCAGGGCTGACAACGGAGGACGGCGTCCAACGGCGAGCTCGACCAAGAGTGGAATGCCGAACCAAAAATGAAGCTCTACCCCGCTCACAGTAGAGTCGGATTTGCGGGTTTATAAAATTAATTATATTTTCGATTAAAATGGAATTTCAAATTATTTCATTTTCATATCAAATTCAATTAATTTTTTTTGGCCAAAAAATACAGTTAATTTTTTTAATCAAATTTTTTTGACCATTTTAATTTTTTAATCAAATTTGAACATTTAGGATTTTGTTACTTTATGGTTTACTTAAGTATGATAAGTTATTATTCTATTTATTAGGAAAAAGAATACTATAACATCATTTAATTTTAGTGTTTATTGTATGTTGCAAAATCACTCTTAAAACTTATAAAATACTCCACCGTCTCTTATTATAAGATCATTTTAACAAAGTTATGCTGTTTAAGAAAACAGTTAAAATTAGTTAAAAGTAATTAATGTGTAACAAATATAATTTTTTTCAAATATAACCCTATATATAAATGGGTAAATGTGAAAAAGTAATAATAAGATAAATAAAGAAAGAGAATGTATTAAATGCATTAAATTAGAGATAAAATAAGTAATAATGTATTAAATATTCATATAAACTCAAAGAAGATCTTATAAAAAGGGACAAACTCATTCAAAAAATTGGATCTTATAATAAGAGATGGAGGGGGTAAGATCAGCAATTATTATAAATTTGATGAAAATAAACGAACCAGGTGGCCTTGAAAAGTTGAAATCAATTTAGAACTAAATTTGCAGTAAACATAATTTTGAATTTATGAAGCTATTCCTTCACATTATGCCATATATCAAACTTGAAACATGAATCCCCAAAAAAAAAAAAAAATTGAAGCTAAATTGAAAACCCAGAACGTTAATATAAAAAACAGATTCCACTTGAATGTTTAACCAAAACATTTAAACAATGAAGAAAGAAGTTAAACAAATGACGAAGAGATTTAGGAATTTAATTAGTCTTGGATACATTACTAGTTACATTATTAGAATTTTTTCAAAAAAGAAGAGTACCATTGGTTTTTGTCTTTATGAAGCTTGTTAAGGATTCTGTTTTCCAAAAAAAATTTATAAATAAAAATAAAATACAAACTAACTTACAGACTAGTCTGTATTTAAAGTCTGCGAAAAAAAATTCCAATATAGATATTAATTAGGAAAAAAAGTACAAGTCCTGTCTTACATTTTTATTCTATTAAAAATTGTAAATTTTAATTATTCAATTTTTAAATTATTTTTATCAAAGTAAAAGAAGGAGAAGGAATTAGAATAGTGATAAAAATACTAGATAGGCATGAATATTTATTTGTGCCATCATTTTCATCTTTTTGGCTGTAGTTGCGAAAGTTTTATTCTTTTCCGTTTCGGAGTATAAATCATAAATTGAAGAACCAGAATTGGCGTGACGACTGCGGAAGAACGGGAAGGCCGAAGACGGGAAGAGAGATGGGAGTAACAAAGGAACAAGTTGAAACTTCCTTGACGGCCAAATTGAATCCCTCACATATGGTAAGTTTTCTGAATCCTTTGTGTGCACCGTCGTCCTCTTCATTTCTTCGTTCTGGTTTAATACTGATGGTCCTGGGGGGGGGGGTGGTCCGCGCTGTGTTGTGGATGAAGTATACTTTTTTCGAAAAAGATTAAAAGGAGAGGTATTTTGAAATACCTCATAGGCAGGATAATTAATTCCCAAGGGAGAATGACATTTTCAAAGGTCCTACCAGCTCGAACCCATGCCCATGAGTTTCCGCCGTAGCATAAAACCCATGAGACAAGAGTCAGCCGGTGATGAAATGTGCTTAAAGCAATTACATGTCTCTGCAAAGCTATGACGAATATGAGTAATCAAATTGCAGCGGTGAACTAGACTTTGTTATGGTATTCTCAAGTTTTTATTTTTAGAATGCGCACTGGATCCCACAAACCTGTGCCCCCTACTTCTCCCTTTTCTTCCATCGTAATATTTAAGTGAAATAAAATTCAGTAACCAGTTTTGTAGATATATTGAAATGCTACGTTACCTGACAAACCGATGACTACGGAGCTGCACGTTTACGGTAATTCTATGGATTTTAAACATGAAGTTCTGAACCTGAAGACGTAAAGGAGAAAGAATGAACAGTGAATGCCCTTTCAAAAGTGTTCTATATTTATGGGTTGGGTTGGTTTGGTTGGTTTAGAGTTTAGAATTTATTGGATCCAGTGTGTCTGGCTGCAAGCAGCTTGCTTAAAGATCACAAATGCAAGGAGATTCTCATAGACAAGGAGGAGATTATATTTCACAAGTGAAGTTTGATGTGATGATCAGAAGGTGGGGTTTTGTGTTTATGTTGCAATAACGATCTTGAATAGGAATCTGATTTTCCTCTGTTGCCTGCTGGGTACTATCAACTTCATAGAGACTAAGATGACGGGTCCCTCTGTCTTCCACTTGCATTTATTCACTATTAAATAGGCACCTTTGTTCTGTTTACTTAATCTTAAAACTTGTTCAAGTGCTCGTGCTTCACTACGTGACTACCTCAGTTGGTATTGCCCATCGCCTCATTCCTTATCTGTGTTGACTTTCAGTCTTAAGGAAACTGTTGGATCTAGCCAATTCTACTATGACTTTTTGGGCTTTAATATATCTCTAGTCACACATGCCTTGCATCTTGTCTTATGGCTAATTTTTTTGCACGATGGACTTGCAAGTTATTTGAAGATTTTGTTGTTGATAGAATACAATGGTGTCTTGTGGTCGTGTAACCAACCTCACTTTAGGATAAGACTTGTGGTTTATTTGTAAGTTGACCTTTTGGTTTTTGCTTTGTGGAACAATATGGCACTCCTAAGGAAATTGGTCTTCAAATTTGCAACCAACCAGTCTGTTTGAGTGTTAATCAACCTTATTGCTCAGCTTGGGCTGGTGCGTAATTTCCCACACTATGGTAAAGCATCCCAAAAAGGCTCACACAGGCATCTTCTCCCTCCACCCTTGCTTATGTAAAGTGAAATCTAGAATTAAAGTTAGAGTGTCACCTGTAGTCTGCCACATTATATTGGTCTCTGTC
The DNA here is from genome assembly GCF_004799145.2 of Neltuma alba. Taxonomy (NCBI): domain Eukaryota; kingdom Viridiplantae; phylum Streptophyta; class Magnoliopsida; order Fabales; family Fabaceae; genus Neltuma; species Neltuma alba. The sequence goes on along the minus strand of NW_021632377.1, from coordinate 135,166 downwards.
TCTCTCTGTCTCTCTTCCTCCTTGATGATAGTGGTATAGATGTGTAAATTAAATGTTAACTATAGCCATAAATTGCAGCGGAGATTTAGGTCTCTCTCCCTCTCTCTGGAGTTTATTATTAGCCATCCCGTTATATGGCACTATTCTTGTCTATCTGATATCTTGATGAAAACGTTCCTATGAAGAACTATACACGGATCAAATTTGAAAAGGACTTGAATTTGTAGTTCATTCTTGAATGATTTCGCTGGGACTACTGTTATGATGATGGAGACATAATTATAGGAATGTTTTTTTATCTTCATTGTTTTCTCATTAGTAGGAAAAAAATGTCATGATAAGATGGAAACGATGCATCTCTGCAATTCATATATGTGTTTTAATTGATTATCCTGTACAAAATTTTCATTAAGATGTACCCATATGAGACGTTTTCTCCGCGACTTAATCTTTTTCCATCTGTGTTTCAGGAAGTCATTGATACCTCTGGGGGGTAAGTTTTTCCAACTAAGAGATCTACTTTGTACTATATATAAATATATATATATATATATATATATTGTTTGCCTTTGGCTCATCCTCTATCTTACTATAAAATTTAACTGATGCGGCTATCAGGTGCGGAGCTAGCTTTGCAATTGAGATTGTATCAGAACAATTTGAAGGAAAGAGACTGCTTGAGAGGCATCGAATGGTGAATGCTGCATTGGGTGAGGAAATGAAAGAGATTCACGCTCTCTCTATAAAGAAAGCTGTGACCCCAGAGCAGTGGAAACAACAGCAAGAGTCCACCAAATCTGATGCTACTTCGGCTTAGCTTTGATAAATGTTAAAAGATGAAAATCTAGCTGCTTTATCATGCTTATCAGCTACTGTAATAAGAGTCCCAAGTTTGTGGATTCTAGTTATGTGGAACCTCATTAATACTCAAGTATCTACCTACCAATGATAATATACTAGCATACTAGTATTTTAAGTTGCAGAATGTCTGATTTTTGGTAAATTAAGTTGTCTGAGGCGTACAATGTCACACCTAAGCAGAGAAAGATTGCCCCCAGTAGTGTTTTTTAAATTGAGTTTGAGTGCATACAGTGCTACATGTAAGAGATACTGCTACTTTTCTGATACAATTGAGGACGGTAAAAAATGAGAGGAAAAACGGTGAAAAGGTAACTCATTGAGGAATCTTGCCTGTGTGGATTGACTGTGTCGCTCTGTTTGAAGCTATTTGGCTGCAGGCTGTAAAAAGACTGCCACCCTAGTGACTTATTACCCCCTCTTTTTTTGACCTGGATTCCTCTGGTCCTTTACAATATGGGGAATGACATAAGCTTAAAAGATCAAGCTAGTGACAATTCGGTCCTGAAAAATTGATTAAAATGTGAGTTGTGAGTATGGATTCAAACCGTTATAAGAAAAGGAATATCAGTTACAAAACGAGAGTTTCATTTGAAACTTAAATATTTTATTTGCAATTAGTACTTTTATATTTACCATTGTCCGAATTACTATTCGCAACTCATTTTTTAGAAAATTTTATTCATAATCTAATTATTATTATTTTGATCTTTGGGTGAAGGGAAGAAAGCAAACTGGCTGGTTCAACCAAAAAACTGATCACTTGACCTATGGTCCGGTCTGGTTTAAGAGCTAAATTGATCATACAGTAAACCGATATCTACCTAGTTAAACCGATTGAATGATATGTTACTATTGATTCTATTTTTCTTATTCAGCTCATAATATCTTAGTCACTATAGATTTGAATGAACTTTATTGATATTTTGATATTAATTTTAGTTATTGAAGAATCGTAAATAAGAATATTTTTAAAATTGTTACACTTTGTTATGATTAAAATCAAACTATTATTGTATTTATTTGTATTTTGTTATTAGTGATTATTAATGTTGTATTATTTTTAATTAAATTATATTATTTTAATATAATTGGTTTAGCCTATTTTTCTTTAAACTACTACCTCAACTGTGGTTTATATTCAGTTTGGTTTTATGTTCCTTGTCCTTATTACCTAATTGTCATTTGCCTTTACAATTCGGGTTGAATTGAAGTCATGTGTGTGATCATTTAATAAGTAAATCAAGTTAAATATAATCATAATTTTGTGGCCGATATGGCTAACCTTTTCTTGCGCTCCTTCTTTTGCAATATAATTAATCAGATGTATTCTTGGATTCTATCTATCCTCCACACGACATGTCTAGACAATCAATTCATTAGTGGACTTTTACTTGTTTTATTGGAGAATTCTTAAATTTTGTTTTACGCTTGAAACGTTCGTTTGAAGGACCATGCCCATAATCAAGGTCGCAGCTTCTTCGCACTTGCCGTCAGCTGCCCAAAATCACCACTTCCTGTTGTCTTGTAATATAAGATAATATCAGAGGTTGGTTAGACAAAAATATATTTCAAAATATAAGATGTTATTAAGATAATTAATATAATTTTTTCACTTTCGTCATAGATAATAAAAGTGTGACACTAAAGACAATTTTATCATTTTTCAAAGATAAAAAAAAAAATTCTACTATTTTAGGACAAATTTAATGACTAAATTTTCATTTATTGGTACGTGATAAAAGTTAACAAACTTCTTATATTATGGACAAGTATTGCTCATTATTAATTTACAAGTATTATCTTAAATGATTACATTTAAATTTAATTTTAGATTCTTGCATTTTACTGTCGAAATATGCAGTTTTTGAAATGGGCAATCAAATAGTGAAGTGTAACAGCCTAACAGGATCTCTCTCTCTCTCTCTCTCTCTCAACCCTCACAACCCCCACAATAATGACCGGGCAAAATCTCAGCCACATGTCTTGTGGTCTTTTTATCCCCAACCTTCAACTTAAAATAAATGTCTGCTTTGAAACTACCATCACGTTTCCAAGTTCCCAGTCCCTTCAGACTTCAGAGCCAGAGCTTTCTGTAAAATGGCCGCTAAGCTAGTTCCCCCATCAATGGCTGATTCCCATCTCAACCCTCTTATTTTCAGAACCATGAACATCCCAAAGCTCCAAGGATATGTCGTATCAAGCCCTCGTTCAAAACCATACACTTCATCAAGATTTGCAGAGACCTCTTTTGGATTCAGACCCATCACTATCACAAAAGCTGCAGAACGAAGCTCTGCTTTGCTAGGTGATGAAGCACTTTCCCACTGCAAAACTGCACTTTATGAAGCTGTGCAAGGTACCATACTCACTTGGATTATTCTCTCTCTGTTTTTTTTGGTCATACGATGCTTCTCATTTTCTTCCATGGCCTGGAAAAGAGGAGAATGAGGAAATATGATTGATGCATATATGAAGGAATTAACAGGGGAATTTTTGGAATCACTTCTGCCAAGAAATCTGAGATTGATAATATAGTGAAGCAGCTAGAATCTTCGAGTCCAACTCCAGATCCAACTCACAATTTGGACAAGGTGAATTGAATTCAATTTCCAATATTGATTAACCGTGCCATCAGTCACATTCATTTATGAGCTTTCTGTTAAAATTGTTTTCATATTTGGAAGATGGCTGGGTGCTGGAGACTTGTTTACAGCACAATCACAATTCTGGGTTCCAAGAGAACGAAGTTAGGCCTCAGAGACTTCATCTCATTGGATGATTTCTTCCAGGTTATTGATGTAGCTGAGGTGTGTGTGAATATATATATATATATATATCATAAGTTTTCTCTCTAAGAATTTGGTTTTAGTGTTTGTTTGTTTATTTGACTAATTAAGGATGAACATGTGTGATTGCAAAAATGGAGAGCAAAGCAGTGAATGTGATCAAGTTCAGCTCAAAGGGGTTGAGTTTGTTGAATGGACAACTTAGTATTGAGGCCTCTTTCAAGATTGCCTCCTCAACAGTTAAATCTTCCTCACTTTATTTCCTTTTGTGATTGTTGCGATTTGGAAATTACTACTTAGCTGATAATATATATTACTGACATTTCGATTTTTGATCTGATTCACAGAGAGTTCTCATTAATTACGAAAACTCTACTATCACTCCTGACCAGGTATGGAAGTCATTTTAAGAAACATGTTCGTTGAACTTGAATGGGTTTTCTGTTAATTAGTCATAGTTATTGAATTGAATGTTGTGAATGCACAGTTAATGAATGTGTTTCGGAAGAACTATGATGTTTTGTTGAGCATCTTCAATCCAGAGGGATGGCTGGACACCACGTATCCTAATGCAACATTATGTTGATTTTGCCTTTATTTTCTCATGCTTCCTAAGAATTTACCCCAATTTCGGTGCAACTTAAACTCATTAGATCTAAACCATCTATATCTCATTTGGATAGTCATGATTTTTTTTTATTTGTTCAAAATAATTATTTTAATATGGGTAAAATCCAAAATAAAGACCATCTCTTAACTATCATTTTTTTAAAAAATAGTTTTTTCTATTTAAAATAATTAGTTAAAGATTTCAAATTTAGACCATTCAAATCAGATATAAATGGTACAGATTTGATGAGTCTAGAGTACTTATCAAAACGATGAGTACTGAAATTGGTTTTTTTGGCTTGTAAGAATAATAGTATTTCTAACCCCTATTTTCCTAAATCCAAACATAGCCTTAATTAGATTCTTTATTAGTAAAATGACATTTAGGTCTCCTGTTTTTTTTTTTTTTTTCAAGTCTATATTAACAATTCATCTCTTAGTAAGAATTTTTGACACCTACTTATTTTTGAATTTATTTTTCGGGCCTGAGTGTTATTATTTCACCTTCTTTGTTTCCACTAAATGAGTCCTATACATTTACATGAAGCACAAAATGAGCTGTATCACGATGATTTCCTACAATCTTTCTATAATAATTTACATGAAATTTCACTCTTTCTTTATTGTTTTAAATAGAACCAATTTGATTTTCTTAAAAAAAAAAAAAATTTGCTTGAAATGGGGATTGGTTCTTCTGTTGTGATTGTTTCTTGCTATGATAGATCCAATAGATATGTGGATGACACAATGAGGATAGGAAGGGATGACAAAGGCAATATCTTTGTACTGGAGAGATTTCAAGATCACAACTCTTAGACTCTCAAACTCACTTGAACTCAAATATTTTTCCTTTCCTTCTCCAACTTCTAATTTTAATTACTGATCGATGTACTCAGGTGGCATTAAGCTAAATTCTCTCTTACTATGCACAGATTGTACAATTGAAGACAGAAAAACTTAAAAGCTCCAGGATAAATAATTTGATTGGTGACAAAATTGTGATGTCTATCCTTTCTATATATATATATATATATATATATATATAAATTGCATAAATTGTATTTGTGCTCAATAGCATTCTTTTTGGAGTACTCCTTCCTACTAGCAAAAGGGTTAAGACTTTAAGATTTGGCAATTTGAGATGGCTGTCATCGTCAATCAAAAGCATCTATAATGGCAGGTAGATTGAGTGGCAATAGATTTAATATTAATATTAATATTCTTCGACTAAGATTTTAGTTTCAAGTCTTATTGAAAAAAAAAATAGTTAATCCTTCTAGATATCTAATTTTCCAAGGTTAATGAAATTAATTCAATTAATTGTTTGTAAGAAATTGTGTTGATTTTATTTTTTTAATCGAATGGTTTTTTTTCCAGAAATAAATCAAAGAAAGAAAAAAGAGTTAATATAATATTTGATTTTAATTTTAATTTTGGTCCCATAATTTTAAATTATAGAAACTTGGACTATTCTAATCTTTTAAGGAATCAAAACTTATAATTATAAGACTTAAAATGAAAATGAAAACAAATTAAAATGACTGAAGAAAAACCTATAATCCAAGAAAGTACTGCGGGTAACATGAAGCGACAGAAGTACAGAGTAAACAAAGAATTCCCGTGTCGCTGGAACCTCCTGTGTTTAATATGAGAAATAAATAATTAATTTAAAGAGATTAAAAATATTCATATAGTTGTTTATTTGTAAAATTAAATTATGCTATGTAATTATATATATAAAACTATTTTTCAATGAAAATTTTAATATCTTATAATTAATAAGGGTATTTTGAAAAAATTATAAATTTGAGAGACAAAATATATTGATATTTTATATTTGGAATTAAATTTAATCTTCAATTAGTTTTTATATTTAGGATCAGAAGTAGTATAGGATAAAGTTGAAATATTTTTTTCTCGTCAACAAAATTGAAAGAAAAAATTCTAGAACATGAATCTTGAAATTATTATTTCCCAATTCAAGTACCCATGAGTTGAAAATGACAAAGAAGAAAATGATATCTAATTTGGTATTTTGTAAATGTAGTTAAATGAAAAAATATCATTGTATTAGATTTTTAAAAAACTATTAAACTTATTATTACCAATACATTTCTTGTTATTGGTTGTTCAACACTTATCAATTCATAACTTATTAATAAATAATTTATTATTATCAATATATTTTTTGTCATTACTATTCAAAACTCTATAATAAACTTTTTTATATAAATATATTTTAATTATTTAATAATATTTGTAAAATATTAGATTAGATACCACTTTCTTTTACGTCATTTTCAACTCTTAAGTGCCTGATTTGAAATATCACATTTTTTCAATTTCTTTATTTTTTATTTTTCCATTGAAATGATATAATTATAGTATTAGTTAAATTAGCTGGTAAAAAAATAGTGTTAATTAAAATAATATGATGACCAATTTGATAAGTGAGATCGAAAAGAATAATTTACACATATTATTTAATGGTGGTAATTTTTATTAGTATATATTTTTTTTAATAAAAATAAAAATTTTATGAAGCCGAGGTACAACGTAAGATCTCGTCACCTCAAAACCGTCAAGTCAGTCTTTTCCCCTTTTCCCCTCCGCCGCCGATTCACCCGTCCTTTACTACAGCACTCGTCGCGGCTGTAATCTAGTTAAACGGATGTTAGAGAACTCGACTTCGAGTTTACCCGAAAACTCCATTCAACAGCGGAGGCACGCAGAGGAGGATGGTGGTAAGCCTGTCTCTGATGGACACCAAGACGAAGACGTTGACCGGAATGTCACCGGTGGCCGGTGGCCTCCAGAAGAGACTAAAGCTTTGCTCCAGATAAGGTCTGACATGGACGCTGATTTCAGGGATACCTTACCCAAAGTTCATCTTTGGCAACAAGTTTCCAGGTCAGTAGTTCCCATACATCGCTTCCTGTTCGATAAAAGTCCCCAGAGAGCTGCAAAATTTCAGCCTCTAAAAGATTATGGTTTTACGCGCTTCAAGTGTTAATTTGTGAATGTGAATTGTAAGTGCAATTTTCGTCTCGAATCTACGTCCTTACTTGTCTCTTACTTGTCTCTTCCGTTTTCCGTTCCGCACTATAAAGTATAGTCTTTTTTCTGTCCACTCCTCATCGAATTCCACGATTTTTTTTGCGCTGACTGTTACACTGTTATTCTTTTAACCTGGTTTATTTTTGCAACGGTTGAGACTTTTTTTTTTTTTTTGGTACAAGTGGTTGAAAATTTTTAGTTAACTGTAATGATTGGTTTTTGGAACTGTTCAGGAGATTACGGGGGCTAGGATATAATAGGAGTGCTAAGAAGTGCCAGGAGAAGTTTGAAAACGTGTACAAGTACTACAGAAGGACCAAGGAAGGTCGTTATGGCCGACCAACGGCAAGACTTACCGATTCTTTGAGCTTTTAGAGCCTCTTATGAACTCTCCTTACCCTGAAAAGGATGAAGAACAAGCGAGAAATACAGCAACAACACACCACAACCCCAATGGATTTGTCCGATGTTATTCATGGTGCTATTCAACATCCTTACCCCCCGAAAAGAATGAAGAACAGGCGGAAAACATATAGCCACAACACTACCCCAATGGATTTGTCCAATGTTATTCAAGATTCATTCCCATTTTCCATTCGGTTCTCTAGTGCCCCCTCTAGTTCAACTACTCCCTCTTCGAGCGAAGAATCAGAGGAAGACATTCGAAAGAAGAAAAGGAAACTGACGAAGTGTTTTGGGGGTTGATGAACAAAGTACTAGAGAGGCAAGTGGAGCTACAGAAGAACTTTATGGAGGTTTTAGTCAAATGCGAACAAGAGAGAATGGCAAGAGAGGAAGCATGGAAGATGCAGGAATTAGCTAGGATTAAGAGGGAACGAGAGCTTTTAGCTCAGGAAAGATCAATTGCTGCGGCAAAAGATGCAGCAGTGCTTGCCCTTCTGAGTAAGTTCACAGGACAAACGGGGACCATAGAATTACCTGAGAATCTACTTCCTAACGATTTAGATAAGGACGAGCAAGAAAATGATAATGCAGGCAGTAGTGTTCTTGAAAAGCAAGAATGTAGAAATGGTGGGAATTTCACACTGACGAGTCCATCTTCCTCTAGATGGCCCAAAGATGAAGTGGAAGCTTTCATTAGATTGAGGACAAACTTGGATGTGGAGAATGAAGGAAATGGGCTTAAAGGGTCTAATCCTATATGGGAGGAGATATCTTGTGCAATGAAGAAACTTGGGTACGATCGGAGTGCCAGGAGATGCAAGGAGAAATGGGAGAATATGAACAAATACTTCAAGAGGATGAAGAAAAAACCAGAAAAAGCCTCAGAGTCAGAGTCTAAAACATGTCCTTATTTTCATCAGTTGGATGCTCTGTATAATAGTGAAAGGCCTAATGAGAAGTTGGAGGATTCAGCCAGTTCTCATAAGGAGGATTCAGCCAGTTCTCATAAGGATCAACTGAAGCCTGAGAAGCCACTAATGCATCTTATGGAGGGTCAGTCCCAGTCATCATCAGAGGATGCTGACAGCGATGGAGGATCAGAATAATGAAATGGTGATACCCAATAATCATGAAGTGGCCATCATGGGTTGAAGAGCAAGAAGAGACCCTATTTTTGTGAACTTGTTCTAAATCTGATTCCACCCATCTCATGGCAGTGTTTTTGTTTGGTACGTCAATGAATATCTTCATCAGATTTTATTCGCTATGCGCTCTCTGCTCTCAGCTCATCATTTCATCATCAAACCCGCCCCAAAAAAAAGTAGTACTACTGCTTCAAAATTTTAGTGAAGAATTAATCATAGTTTAGATTTTTATTTAACAAAAAATTGTAAGTAGAAGGAGTGTTTATCTATAGCTTAAGTTATTTAAATTTTGGAGCACGCGTGCCGATCTAGAAAGAGTTGTGTGGGGGTGAAATAAAAGTCACAGGGTGTGTTGATTAATGTAGTACTATTTAAATCCTTGAATATTGCAACCCCATGATATGTGTGTTGATGGGAACAGGTTAAAGGTGGTGGTTGTAATATTGAAGTGTCAATTTGATGATTTGAAACTTGGAAGGTGCACTCACATTATTTTTATTATTGGCATCTGGAACTTCATCAATTTAAGCCAGATGAATTCATGTGCGAATCTTCTGTTATTATTAAATTTGTGGAATCTCTGAGATGGGCCACCCACCGTCGTTGATCGTTGCGCCAATTAGTCGGATGCTTAAAAGTTAAAATCATGGCAGCAGATGAAGGCGCGATAAGCTTCATTCTCTTTGTCCAAAATTGGATCAAAAGGGTTAAACTTTTTATACTCTTTCTTTTCTTTTCAAGAGATTGGAGATTTTCGGTGTCCTCTTTGTTTATACACCTAAAAGTCTATTTTCCATATTGTTTGTGCATGTAACAATGTAATTGTAAGCCGTCTTGTTTATTAATCGTGCTCCATTCATGTTCTACCAAATAAAGGTCCCACATTGGTCAAGATAGAGGATTTTAATAAAATGATAGAAATAAATTATAGAGTAATACTCCTCCGGTCCTTAATATAAGACTCATTTAACTAATTTGATTAGATTAAGGAAGTTAGGTAAGTTAGTTAATTATAAGAAAAGTGACACATTTTTTCTAAAATACCATAATCATCTTTCTTAGTACTCCCTCTCCCTCTTCTACTTGATTATGGGTGAAAGAGTATCTATAGGGGTAATTTAGAGAAAATTGATAAATATGAGAAATGAGTCTTATATTTAGGACCATTCAAGAGATTGGAGATTTTCGGTGTCCTCTTTGTTTTATACACCTAAAAGTCTATTTTCCATATTGTTTGTGCATGTAACAATGTAATTGTAAGCCGTCTTGTTTATTAATCGTGCTCCATTCATGTTCTACCCAAATAAAGGTCCCACATTGGTCAAGATAGAGGATTTTAATAAAATGATAGAAATAAAATTATAGAGTAATACTCCTCCGGTCCTTAATATAAGACTCATTTAACTAATTTGATTAGATTAAGGAAGTTAGGTAAGTTAGTTAATTATAAGAAAAGTGACACATTTTTCCTAAAATACCATAATCATCTTTCTTAGTACTCCCTCTCCCTCTTCTACTTGATTATGGGTGAAAGAGTATCTATAGGGGTAATTTAGAGAAAATTGATAAATATGAGAAATGAGTCTTATATTTAGGACCAAAACCAACTCAAGAATTGGGTCCTATATTAATGACTGGAGGAGTAATATTTAGTGGGGTATGATTGGAATATTGCAATTAATATATCAAACATTACTTATTATTTCTTACATATAATATCAAATTAAATTAAAATTAAGTTTCTTATAAGACAGAAGGGAGTGCTGATAACATTTGGTAAAATATATTTTTTTAAGAATCCTTTTTATTTTATTTTTGACCCGAGAAAAAAAATCCCTTTCTTTGAAATTAGAAAGAGTTCACGTGTAATTTTGTGAAGGCTGCACCTACACAAAAAATTGTAGAACAATGTGATATACAATCATTTAAATCTAGCACATAATTAGTTAAAGGTAACAATTAAAGAAAAGCAATATCGCACCGATTTTAAAAGATTACAAGAAAAATTGCTGAAAAAAAATTCCTAATTGCAAAATTTGACACTAACAAAATTTGATTAAGAACCCATGTGTAACTTACTTCAAGTAGATGTAGATCTCCTTCAACTGTATATAACTTATCTTTAAATATGTGCCAAATCAAAGACATTTACATATACTTGAATATATTGTATTGCACATAATTAAAAAAAGGTGCGGTTTTGGGTCCTTTAAATATCTCATAGCATAATAAGTTTTAGAATGAGAGAATTTTTTAACAATTCTTCCAAGACCATACAATGCATTGTTTCATAATTCTTTCTAAAGTGCCTGCAATTTCGCTCAAAATATTTTCAATGCAAAAATACATTTTAACTGAATTAGAAAATAACTAACATACTTCATTTTGCCTCTTACTGGTAGAATCAAATTCAGGTTGGGAGGGGTAAATTTTTTCCTTGGCATTTGGAGGAATCAAAATTATATTTTTTTCAATGCAAAAATACATTTTAACTGAATTAGAAAATAACTAACATACTTCATTTTGCCTCTTACTGGTAGAATCATATTTTCAATGCAAAAATACATTTTCTGCAATTAAAGAAAATAACTAACATACTTCATTTTGCCTCTTACTGGTAGAATCAAAATCAGGTTGGGAGGGGTAAATTTTTTCCCTTGGCATTTGGAGGAATCAAAATTATATTTCTTGAGTTTTTATTTAGAAGTAAAGTTTTTCATACTCACAGTGTATTAACCTTAAGTGCTAATATTCTAAACAAATCCTAAACCATCTTCATTCCTACTTACTAAGTGCCAAGAGCTCCAAACAAATCTTCCAAACAAATTCTAACCAGTTTTCGGACTCATTTGAAATAGTTTATAAATAACTTTTAATCATGGTTTATAAAATACGAGATAAATATATTAAGAAAATTTTATCTCAGATAATGTAAAACGTGTTTATAAATAATTTTAATGGTGATAGCTTATAAGTTCTTTATTCGCCTTCAATCATCTTCTCCCGCACCAACAAGCTTTTAAAACGCCCTTTCTTCGTCCGTCGGATTTCCTCACACTCAGATAAACGCATTGAGATCCGAGTATCTCCCCTCCCAGTCTCTCCCTTTCACTCGCTTTAAAATCTAAACCAACCATTCAATCCTCATTCAAATCTTTCACCGTTTCTGATTCACTGCTTTTTACTGCATTACTTTGTCCTACTCTCCCACTGCTGTTTTTTAAAAAATTTTAAAATTATATTTATAGCTCTATATCAGAAAATCCCCAACGTTCTTCTTGCGGCTCCTTTGGCTCTTTATCCATGGCGGACTACGAAGGCCACCACCACCAGAAGGAGACGGCATTGCAAGCCTTGAACACCATCATCCAGCTTCACTTCGAGAAGACTCTAGAGAAGAAGCGCGCCATTGATCTCCAGAAGAAGGAGCTTCACAAGCTCTTCCAGATTTTCTTCATCTTCCTCAGCCTCGTCTTCCTGACTCTCTCCAGTTCCTCTCGCCTCCAGTGCCGCCATTGCTGGATCCCTATCTCACTCCTCTCCCTCGCCCACCTCATCTTCTACGTCTCCGTTGCCCAGACCCTCCGCTGCATCAACGCCTTCAAGTACCAGCGCCGATGCCACAAGCTCACCCTGGGCTTAGCCACGGAGAAGCTGAGGGAGATGAAGATGAAGCTGCAGAGCGGGAATGAATTCGACGGAGTAGGGGACGAGGAGTTCGAGATTCACTACCAGGAACCACCAGAGAGCTATTTCGGCAAGTTCAAGAGGAATTGGGCTCTCCATTTTGGCTTCTTGATCTTGATCTACGGCTTTATGGTATCTGCTTCTGTTGTCCTTCTCTGTTTTTAGATCTTACTTCTTCTGTGGTAGATCCCAAGATCCATATATCTGAACTGAATTAAAATATGTATTCACTCTATTTCATTTCCAATCCGGAAACATTAGATCTAGCCATTAGTTTAAGATTGTGAATTTGTGTGTAAGTGAGGGGGAAACAGTTATTATTTTCAGCGAAAACATGCTCTTTTTCTATCCCTCCCAGTCTTCCTCACCATACCTTTTCACTTTTCAGCTTTCCTTCTTCTCTTTTGACTCGTAATCAAATGAACACCTTTCCATTTGGTTGGGTGCCTTTTTGCTTGCGACCATCAAGTATCAGGAAACAAGTGAACTTTTTCTTGTAACAGAAAGCAGAAATACAGTAACATTTACGATACCTTTACCATGATAATTAGTAGCCAGTTAAATAAGTTGAATAGATTTAATAATATTTATTAAATTAATTATTTATAATAAGAGATATTATTTTTAAAAAAATTTATTAATTTATTATTTGTAATAAATAAGTAGTAATTAATAATTAGAGCTGAGGAACTAGCCACACGAGGCAGAGAGGTTCGGAATTCAATCAGTAACTAGCCATATTTATTTGTTTATTTAAACAATAATTTCAAACACTCACTCCAGTGTGCAATCTGAGCAGGCATGCTCCTCCAGTCCTCTTCCTCTTCTTTTAGAAGCATGCTCTTCGGCTGTCATTCTCTATTATTAAATTAAATTATTTAATTGTTTTTTTCAAATTCCAAATATCGCCTTTTTTTATTTTTGAAAACAGGAAAAATATTTTCCGTATTAAAAATTATTATTTCAATTTTATACATTAAAAAATCCATTTTTTTAATCATTATCTTGTGAGTTGACATGTCCCTTGGACCCCGCACAAATGCCGGGAATACAGGAAATCTTTGCATGAAAAATAAAAATGTACACTGAATTTGACAATTGGATGCCCAATCAATAAATACTTACAACTGTTTAATTTTCCGATCTTTTTTTTCCTCCTTTTCTTTTCTGAAAAATAAATATGATAGCATATTAGCACAAGTCTGGTCAGCGATAGAGTTAGCTACCGGCTGAAGCTGTTTCTCCTGCAATGAGACCAAAGCAGCTACGCCGTCGAGATTGCACTGCATAATGACTTGTACGCATTCACGCACTGTTTAAATTTTTCTTCAGCCATCACCTGCAACCAAGTAATTAAAAAGAAGCCCTTTGATGAGACCAGATTCCACATATTATTAAACACATCATCATATTGTTGCAATTTTTTTTTTTCTTTCCTTAAACATTATAGGTGGTTTGATTGGTTTCTAATGCCGATTCTAAAGAATTTAGCATCGGGTATTGTGTACGAACATATTCATCAGGAGGGTCCATCTAACAATTACAGTTCGGTATGGTTTGCACCTCTATTTCCAACTCATGTATTAAAGATGTTGAAAGGCTAAACATAAATATGTCAACCTCACCTGGGAGGGGCCTTGATGCTTATCAGGATGCCATTTCAAAGCTGATAACCGGAAACTACAATTGAAAAGAAAGATATCAGTAATTTATAACTTTTATGTAATGCGTGTGTGGCAAGATCTTGCCCTTTAGTGTTGAGTTCGGTATAAATGATGCCAAGGACCACTTACGCGTTTTTAACATCTTCAATCTTTAAAGGACCTGTGGGAGGCAGACCAAGGATAGTTCTATCGGAAAGCAAACCTACACGAAAGGAATCAATGTCATCATTAGACTCGTCATCACTTGCAGACTCAGCATCACTTTCATTGGTCCACTTTCTAGTTTTCCTTCTATTTGCCCAGCTTGAGTGCTCCCTCTCCCTCCTGTGATCGAATCCAGATGTTGAGTTCTCAAATGAAGACCCCCGCCAATCGCAGAAGGACCACGTTGACGATTTAAAACCAAATCTTGAGCAGAAGATTGTCTCAGGATCATCAAAGTCCTCACAGAAACTCTCTCTTCTGATTTTCCCTGAATTGGGACAACCAAACGCTCATCAATGGCCAGGCAAGTAAAATGCACATCAATTTCAACTTTAAAAAAAATGATTTTAACTTCTTGAATCAAGCTCAAATTATTTTAAATTTGACGCTTAACTATAATGACTACCATGCTCTAAAACTATACACATCATTGGATGTGTTGTTCCTCAGATCTAACAAGTATGATATACAAAAAAATGCTTTTGTTATCTAGTTCTCAACTTATACACAGAGCTTGTCAGACAAATGAGTGGGGGAAAATATAGATGAACACAAAAGAACTCACCTTTTGGTTTTGGGTTCCTTTTTGATTTTCCATGCCACCGACGAGACTTTGGTCGACCTTTATTATCACGGTCACCTGGATTATCTTGATCTCCACACTGATCGCAATCTCCTTCAAGTTTCCATGTTTCTCTCTCCTGGGTAAAAAGTGCAAAACAAAAGCGTGTGAACATGATAATTTGTTGATAGGTAGCATTCGTGGTATACAGAAATGTGTAAGTTATTAAACTCCAAGCAAATGCGCTATTCAATGGTGTCTGTTAGAACATAAAATAAAACCATGCTCTCTAGCATCTCTATGATTGACAGTGCAGACACCCACTGCGCATAGCCCGTCAGGAAGGAAGCTCTTACACTTTTAACAATAGTTAAAATCTGATTGATTAGCTTTACTTAGCTAGTAGTCAGTTTACTAAGCAATCAAAACTGACTACAAAGTTTGGTATTACAATCTATTCTTTGAGTCACAATGAACTGAAGCAAAATTCAACCAATGCCTACATTGGTTTCCCTCTTGCTTCTTTTCTCCTCTAACCAAACCTTAAAGTCACTATATATGGGAAGTGTTAACCATTTGAGGATCAAAGATGCAACTCGGTTGTGAAAATTGTTTTCTGCAAAAGCAGCTCCTTTCTGGACTTGCAGTCCTTGTCTTTAACCCACAAACTTAATCCAGACTCTCACAGCCTCACCAAGAGAATTGAGCAGCCAAGGGCAGTGCAGATGAATAATCATGCAATTGCAGATTTGCAGCAATCAATCAATATAAAAAGGTACTCCGGAACATGGAATAACAAGAATTCTCAACATAATTAAAATCTTAAACAGCATACCTGAGATGAAAATTGGGAGGACCCACTATTGTAAAGGAGATCCTTCAGAGCTTTCTTTGCATCCGAGCGCTTTTCACGCACTACAAATCTGATATGATTCTGAAGTCAAAATTTTGTCATCAGAAATTTTTTTTGGCAATTTTGGCATCAGAAAAATTTTTGGTTTAAGAGTTATGATCTAAGCAGCCAAAATATAATTCCCGTAATAAATATGTTTTGAATTCCATGGAATTCATAGCATTCAAACGCCAGAAACAAACACTAATCTTCAATAACTAAGTGGATGTAACAACAGCAGGATGTCTCATACATTACTTGTAACAAACTTAACATTCAAGAAATGCCTTAAAGCCATATGCTGAAGTTGCACATTGGATGGCTGTTGATTTCTTCTTACATTCTGCAAAAGTATGGTGTTTATCATGCTTTCTAACAGCTACCAAACAGAGCTTGGAAGAAGGGGAAAAGTTACAGGGCCAATGGACAATGGTTATGTAGCAGCACTTCAAGGAAGAAATGAGCAACAAACAAACAACTAACCAATTCGTAGCCGCAAATTTTTACTTTTATTTTTCAAGTCTCTGTACTATGCAAATTACATTTTCAAAATCCAAAGCAACATCTTCTGCGGCTCTCTATTTCTGCATTAAAATTGCTTAGAAGCAGCTTGAGCCAAAACTTGAGCAGAGAAACCCCACCCTAAGAACAATTTGAACACGCAATGCAATAATTTTAGTTCATATTGGATAGAGGCGCGCCCGTTTTTCAAGTGGTCTATTCTTTTGGTCCCATTTTGAGATGAAAAGCAAAAATTGAGAATCTGAAGTCAAGCAAACCAGAAAAATAACAGCTTAAGCAATGAGGGAGATAAAAACTCACAGAGTTGGATTTATTCTTCCTTCTCTGAAACGAAGTGGAATGAAAGGCCGAGGAAGAATGGGTTGGTGCTAGATTCGGTAAAGGAATCAGGTAAGTCTTGAGCGATATCACGTTTCGCCATCGGGATATTTGCATATCGAATCGTCAAGATCGAAGAAAGGCTTGACTTTAGAGAGTTTGACGCAGAATGAGCTGCGATGTATGAATTAAAAGGCGTTTACGAGCGGAGGAAATGGATGCGAGACTTTGAGGTGAAGCGACCCCGAGGGCGTCTCCGCACGCTCCGTTCACCAAAGCAAAAGCCACATGGGGGTGGGGAGTTGCCGCCACCGTAGATTCTCCAACATGGGCCTGACCCGTCATCTAGCCTGCTAGAATAGATTCATTTTCCAACGAGGTGAGTTCACAACGGCATGACAAACGAAAGTTTGGATTTTTATTAAAAGAAATGTTTACTTTTCGTGATTAACAGTGCCTGAATAAAATTGTCTTCAATAAGGGAATAGTGTGTAGAAGAAAAATTATAAAAATTTAGCAATGATTGGTTTCTTGTTTTGAAAATAGAAGTTTTATTCAAAAAATACATTTAAATTTTATTTTTCAGTTTTGTGTTTTGAACAATAGAAAAGTGAAGAATCTCACAAAAATTGAAATAACTAGATTTTAAATAAAAAATTTCTACAAAAATTATTATTATTTACAAGTTCGATTGAAATTTAGTAACTTCAAAGTTTATTTTTATATTCTCCCATAAAAATTAATTTTTTTATAAAAAGCAAAAAAAGTCCGAACATATTTTTAAATGGTTTGTTACTTTTTATTCTATAAAATTAAAGAATAGGTCGAGAACATTGTATTTTCATTAGTGACAATAATACCAACAAACCAAACTATTTTTTCACTCTTCACTTCACCAATATATTATATATGTATATATTAAAATAATATTCAAACTATAGCCTAATTTCAAGTAGGGACAGATAATATCGTTTCTCAGATTTCCTCATTCATATGTCATGCAGCGTAATTCTACAGCAACTACTTAAAGTAACAAGCATTGCAAAGTATAATCCTCGTGCGTGCAGCTTGGTCAAACATCTGCCCAGCACATTTTGTTTTATTCATTTGATGAAGACTCCTCTCTTTCCAGATTTAAAGTGCCAAAGTCAGCTCAAAGAGATTTAAAGTACTCCAAAAGATTTTTTCCTGTCCCAATAAGTACGTTTTTCAGGATTCGAACTTGTATTATCTTCTTTATGAAGATGAGACTTCTTATTTACCATGTCAACAACAACTTATTGGTATTTATACTAGCTCTTTGTAACAGGATTATATGCAACCCTTTTTTAATGGTATCAGACCAAAGAGTCTTTACATTGTGATTTCCTAAAATTGTAGTACCTTCACTCCTAATTAATCTTGTTTATAGACTATAAACAAACTCTTATAATTAGAACAAGAGATAATATATTATACACTATCTCTGATCCTTAATATAAGAATTAGTTAACTAATTTGAATAGATTAAAAAAAAAGATAAGTTAGTTAATATAATTATATTTATAATAAATATGTATTATCTTCTTAAAATACCTTTGTTAATCATGTTTATTAGTTAAAACTACCATTTGATGAAACATTTAACATATGCAACAAACACTCCCTTAAAGTGCCAAAGTCAGCTCAAAAGAGATTTAAAGTACTCCAAAAGATTTTTTCCTGTCCCAATAAGTACGTTTTTCAGGATTCGAACTTGTATTATCTTTTTATGAAGATGAGACTTCTTATTTACCATGTCAACAAACAACTTATTGGTATTTATACTAGCTCTTTGTAACAGGATTATATGCAACCCTTTTTTAATGGTATCAGACCAAAGGAGTCTTTACATTGTGATTTCCTAAAATTGTAGTACCTTCACTCCTAATTAATCTTGTTTATAGACTATAAACAAACTCTTATAATTAGGACAAGAGATAATATATTATACACTATCTCTGATCCTTAATATAAGAATTAGTTAACTAATTTGAATAGATTAAAAAAAAAGATAAGTTAGTTAATTATAATTATATTTATAATAAATATGTATTATCTTTCTTAAAATACCCTTGTTAATCATGTTTATTAGTTAAAACTACCATTTGATGAAACATTTAACATATGCAACTATTACAAAGATTACTTTGAGAAAAAATAGATAAATGTAATAGACAAAATAGATTAGGGTCTTATATTTAAGACTAAATTAAATGTCAAACTAGTTCTCAAATTAAGCACAGGAGAAGATAGTATATATAGATATAATTTGTAAATATATATATATATATATAGATTGATCGATTTTTCCTACTGTGTCATCATTCAATTAATATAAAAATAAATGAATAGCCAGAACGTAATTGGATTGGGATCGTGGGGGTACGTAAAGAAGAGAAAGGTGGAGAAGAAATGGAGGGGTTCCACCAAGAATTAGGTGGTGTGTAGTAGTCGGATCAAATATCCATTCCTACCACCGAGGGCTCCACTGCTTTTCTATCAATCCTGATCGATATTTGAGCTCATATGCTCAGTCCTCCATCAATAACACTAAAAACTACCATGCTCTTGCTATATCTTTAAGAACTAATTAAAGAGAAGAAAAGGCAACGAGTTGGTGTGATTGTGAGCTCGCGGTGATACGTAAGTGGAAGACATGGGAGGTTGTGGGAGCAAATCCCGAGTTCCGAAAGAAACTGGGCAGCACGAGCACAACACAGCACCAGGAGAAGCCGTTGTTGGTCATAATAATGAGGCCATCTCTGAGTCTGGTCAGTCTCAACCTCAAGTTGAAGCTCGTCGTCCTCAACTTTCACTCCATGAGATCCTGGACGTGGATCTCGACCACCAATCCAACAAACGCCCTTCTCTTAGCTACCTCTTCCATCAGGTACCCGCTGCCTCTTATTTCTTTGCTATTTTTTTTTTTTTCTGTCTTCAGTTTTCCAGAATCTTAATAAGCTAAAAGACATGGCTTTTGTTTTTTATTTATCTTTTTTGCTTTTTCATGGCATGATTCTCTTGGAGATCTGTTAGATTTGGTTCAAATATATCCTAAATACAAGAACTAATTGATTGATTTAAATAGATTAAGAAAATAAGTTATATTAGTTATTTGTAATAAACAGATATTATCTTTCTTAAAATATTTTTACTAATCAAGTGTATTGGTTAAAATTACTATTATTAGAAGGATTATCTTAAAAAAAAACATAAATATTAAAATCTTATATTAAGTACTAAAATAAAAGTCTAACAACTAACTACCAGAGCTAGTATATAGTTTTGGTGGAGAGTATCTTTATCGCTGGCAAGTTGTAAATTTGCCTTTTTATTGTTTGTTTTGGTAGTTTTCAATTTGAAACCAAACATACATACTTGGCGTCAGTCACAATCTTTTGGTGGATTCCACACTTGATAACGTTGAGATATATGGCTCAGCTCTACTTGAGATCACTGCAGGAAGGAATTTTTTTAATTTTATCATGCATTATTATAACTGCTGCGTCTACTATAGTTATTTTATATCCCTTTTTTTTTTTCTCTTTTTGCATGATTTTGTTTGTTATAGTCAATACACTTGATTCGGGATAAATCTGCCCCCTTTCCCCTATTATTGCCAATGTATATTGAATACTACTTTCGGTCTTTAATATAAGATTTTATTTGACTTTTATTTTGGTCTTAAATATAAGACCCTAATCCATTTTGTCTCTCATATTTATGTTTTTTTTTCCAAATTAATTCTTCTAACAATAGTAGTTATAGCCAATATACTTGATTAATAAGAATATTTTAAGAAAGACAACACCTATTTATTACAAATAACTAACTTAACTTCTCTTTTTAATTTCCTCAAATTAGTCAACTAGCTCTTATAATTAGGATCGAATATAGTATTTCAAAAAAGTAAATACCTTTCTTAGTAATGGGATCGGAAAAAGAATAGAAAAGATGATTCCTTATTGTATTTCCGATGAGGAAGTGCCCTACCACAAGGATATATCATTTGGTTAGCTCTTCTCAGCCAGTTTTTGATATATTGCCTGGTTAGCTAATAGCTTCTATTTGTTTCGAAGATTCCAAACATCACATCAAATCCAAACTACCTATTTTTTTAATTACTTTTTGTTTTTTTGAAAAATCAAAATTAATTACATAATATTGCCTACCTTAAATATAAGAACTGTTTGAAAATTTAATTTAATTCTGAATGTATACTCTAATTCATTTGTTTCACTTATTTATTATTTCTCTCATCATTTTGTTTCACTTATTTATTTATTTTCTCTCAAAGTAATCCTTATGGTAATGAATCATATTAAATAATTTTTATTCTAATACATATAATTAACAAGAATATTTAAAAAAACAACACTTCTTTATTATAATAACTAAACTAATTTTTTAAATATTTATAACTAAAATTTATAATGTGCATAGCCTTTGCAGGACCCCATTTGTTGGGATCCCATTGGGTTCACGTACCACACTACTGCTAATGCATGCGTCTCTTCATCTGTGGTCTTCATTAAAAGGACTGTTGTGTCCCCAGGGCTACATGATTGATAAATTAAAACTTATACTTTATAAAATTAAATTTAAAAAATACATAATGAGATTGCATGTATGTATAGATGCGTATGCATGCATACATACATTACACACACGCATATATGTAATGTCTTACGAAGTGTTTGATGTATTATAATGAAAACTATAACGTTTATTAATACTTTTATAATTATTATTAAAAAAAGATTCTTATTTTTATTTCTTTTTTGAGTTAAGTATAAAGGAGTGTGGAAAGCACTCCAGATACATAGAACCCTGATTCAAAAAAGAAAAAAACTTAAAACCCATTATAAATACTACTTATGTTGAACTCTTCGTAAGCATGTACTCGGTAATATGAAACCAATATATACTAAAAAAATCTGTTGAGAACGACCAGGCCCTATGCCGGGAAAAAAAAAGGAAAAATCACTAACAGGTCCCACAGAAGGCAATTTATTACTCTGAGGTCCCACGAAATGTCAAAATCACTGACAGGTCCCAAGGGACCTCAGAGTAATATTTTCGTTTTGTAAAATGACATTACTGCCCCTCATATTCCAGATTCACATTTACTCTGTCATTACGATTTACAACCTCAGCAGCGACTATTAACAACCTAATGAGAGGGCGTTAACAACCCTAGCAGTATCCGTTAACAACTTACTTTATAGAATTATATAACCTCTACATAAGAGTAAATTATAACCAAATAATATAATACAACAACTTTAACACTAAAATGGAAAGCTTTTTGATATCATTAAGAATTTTAACTAGATCTAATAGGATTATAGTAATATTTTAATGCAAAGATCCATTTACAATCTCAACAGCGATTATTCACAACCGAATGAGAGGGCATTAACAACCTAAGCAGTAGCCGTTAACAACTTACTTTATAGAATTATATAACCTCTGCATAAGAGTAAATTATAACCAAATAGTATAATACAACAATTTTAACACTAAAATGGGAAGCTTTTTGATATCATTAAGAATTTTAACTAAATCCAATAGGATTATAGTAATATTTTAATGCGAAGATCCATTTACAATCTCAAGAGCAACTATTAACAACCGAATGAGAAGGCATTAACAACCTAAGCAGTATCCGTTAACAACTTACTTTATAGAATTATATAACCTCTGCGTAAGAGTAAATTATAACCAAATAGTATAATACAACAACTTTAACACTAAAATGGGAAGCTTTTTGATATCATTAAGAATTTTAACCAAACCCAATAGGATTATAGCAACATTTTAATGCGAAAATCCATTTACAACCTCAACAGTAAGTATTAATAACCTAAGGAGAATTGTTAACAACCTTAGCAGTGCCTGTTAACAACTAACTTTATCGGATAATATAACTTCTAACTATAACTAACTAAACTATAACTAAATAGTCTTAAAGTTAATCTTATATAGTTGTTAGAGGTTATATTATCCTATAAAGTCAATTGTTAATAGATACTGCCTAGATTGTCAACAGCTCTCTTTGGATTATTAATACTCACCATTGAGGTTGTAAATAGATCTTCGCATTAAAATGTTGCTATAATCCTATTGGGTTTAGTTAAAATTCTTAATGATATCAAAAAGCTTCCCATTTTAGTATTAAAGTTGTTGTATTATACTATTTGGTTATAATTTACTCTTATGCGGAGGTTATATATTCTATAAAGTAAGTTGTTAACTGATACTGCTTAGGTTGTTAATGACTTCTCATTCGGTTATTAATAATCACTGTTGAGGTTGTAAATGGATCTTTGCATTAAAATATTACTATAATCCTATTGGATCTAGTTAAAATTCTTAATGATATCAAAAAGCTTCCCATTTTAGTGTTAAAGTTGTTGTATTATATTATTTGATTATAATTTACTCTTATGTAGAGGTTATATAATTCTATAAAGTAAGTTGTTAACGGATACTGCTAGGGTTGTTAACGCCCTCTCATTAGGTTGTTAATAGTCGCTGTTGAGGTTGTAAATCGTAATGACAGAGCAAATGTGAATCTGGAATATGAGGGGCAGTAATGTCATTTTACAAAACGAAAATATTACTCTGAGGTCCCTTGGGACCTGTCAGTGATTTTGACATTTCGTGGGACCTCAGAGTAATAAATTGCCTTATGTGGGACCTGTTAGTGATTTTCCCAAAAAAAAAGCATGTACTCGGTAATATGTATTGGTTTCATAGGCCTGGTTGTTCTCAACAGATTTTTTTTTTAAAAGAAAAAATTATTTGGTAATTTGTTTTTAATAAGTTTTAAAGAAAAACAGAAATTTGTTTTTAAAAACTAAAAGAACAAAAACAATTTTTTTTGTTTTTGCATTTTTTAATTTGGTATAAAAAAGTTCTTATTTTTTATTTTTTTTTAGGTAAGTATAAAAAAGTGTGGGGAGCACTCCAAATACATAGAACCCTGATTCAAAAAAGAAAACAACTTAAAACCCATGTATTTGGTAATATATATTGAAGTTTCATAAGCCTTGTTGTTCTCAACAGATTTTTGTTTTAAAAACGAAAAAAAAAATTATTTGATAATTTGTTTTAGTAAGTGTTTTAAAAAAAAGAATTTTTTTAAAAAACTAAAAAACCAAAAAGAATCTTTATTTTTTTTTGTTTTTGCATTTTTTTATTTTTTATTTTGGAAAAATTAGAAACCTTTATTCTCTATTCGATATCTTTTTCTCCATTTGACTACTTGAATTCTCATTGAAGCTTCATCCTCTAATATCAATATATTTATTTTCAAATGTAAGTTTTCACAACAATTATCCAAACATATGCTTTTGTTTTGTGTTTCATAAACTTGTGTTAAAAAAATTATTTTATAAAACTGTTTTGGGCGAAAAAGTATTGATGATAATTTGTTCAATAAAGATTATTATGATGGACACAAAACTCTTCCAAACCCCCATGATGATTTGAAGTTGAATGAAGAGTTTAATAACAAAGATATAAAGAACTATATATAACCAAAATCATTATTCATGATATTATATGTCATATATGTGAACATTATTTTTCTCAATATTTTATCATCTCTAGCGTTTATATAATATCAGAGTGAAGATGTGAAAGCAAATAATGTGAAGGGAGAAACATTAGATTGTGAAGTGAAGGGGTCAAATGAAATGGATGAAGGAATGAAACAAGAATCACAAGCAATAGAGGCAAAGGACAAATTCTCAGAGGAAACACAAAGCAGCAACAAGGCAGAGAAATGTGAAGGAAATGAGAGTGAGCAGGAAGCAGAGGCAAAGACATCTATCTGCAAGATGAAGTGAGGACTTTATCACATTCACTGCTTTCCCCATCTGCTAGTCCCTCTATTGTGGTTGAGATAAATCAATATTTATTAATTTTATGTTTTTATTTTGGGAAAGTTACCCATATTAAATTGTTAAATTTGGCTTGTAATTTGTAAATATTAATTTGTCATGACTTAGTTATTATTATTAAATGAAATTTAAGAGACCTATTTATATTTATTTTTCTTGTATAAAAGCTTATGTGTAATTTTCTTTCGTTTTATTTTCAATGCAATCCATGATAAACCGTTAAATTTAATTAAAAAAAAGAAGAGCAAAAAGAATCACCCATGGGTTTATTCACATATCAAGTAACATGATGCACACGTGTATTAATCCTTGTTCTTTGTTTTGATATATCCAATCAGTGGGAGCAAAGTTTTTATTTGGGAAAATTACATAGAGGTCCCGAGGACTAGAATTTATTCATCCAAAATCCCTTGAAATTATGAAATTCTTCCCAAGTCCCCATGGCCTATAAAGCAAAACATTGTAATTGTGAAAAGTCTATTTTGCCCTCGTTGATAGAAAAATAAAAAATGAGGGGGGAGGGGAATGCTTTCAGTTGGTGCATTGGGTGCTGCATGTATGAAGAAAAGAAGCTTCACGAAGAAGGAACAGAGGTCTGCAACCATTTCTATTGTCTCTGTTATTTCAAGCAAGCTATGTTTTTTCTTAGGTTTCATCATTAACAACATCTGTTTGCTTTCATCCACAACCATTGAAAGTTTAATATTGGTTTCAAAAGTTGATTGGCTAAGAGTGTGTGAGTATTAAGGATATGATTCAACTCACTTGAACTATCAAGGGATGCTCATTTTAATTATATGTAGTTTTAATAATCTTAGGTGTGGTTTTGTTATGTGTAGTTAAAGTTATAAAATGATGCTCTGTTTCTAATTAAAATGAATGAAAATGACAGGTTTTTATTGTTATAACCCCTATAATACAAATGATTAAATGTCTTGTTAATGGGTATATCACTACAAGAAAATGTTGAAGTAGCAGCGGAACATTTCTAGCGGTTCAACTAAACCGCTAGAAATTCCAAATATTTCTAGCGGTTTCTATAAAAAGCGCTGCAAAATACAGACGGTTTGACCATTGCCCGCACATTTCTAGCGGTTACCACCTAACCGCTAGAAAATTAGAGCTAGAAAATTCCCCGGGCTTTGGCGGGAACTTGGCGCCAAATTTGTAGCGTTTACTTTCTAGCGGTTCAGGCCAATAAACCGCTAGACACCGAAAAATTCTAGCGGTTGATGCATGAACCGGTAGAAATATTTTTTATTCCCCGAGGAGTTTACAAATTTCTAGCGGTTCGGTCCAGAACCGCTAGAAATTGCTAGCGGTTTGGACCGAACCGCTAGCCAATTCCCGAGGCACATGTGACCGTTGGGAATTCCTAGCGGTTCGGCCCAAAACCGCTAGAAATTTCTAGCAGTTTGGACCGAACCGCTAGGAATTCTCGGTCTATATATACCCCCCCACACTCTCACTTCTTCAATCGTTCTAGAAGCGAAGCTCTGCTGAATTTTCTCCACAAACATATTCGAGTTCTGATTCAGTTGCAGATCCTTATTTTCAGGTAAAAATAGTAATTTATTGATAAATATTTTTATTTTATGTTTTATTTTATTTATTTTATTATGTTATAGCTTATAAATAATTTTTCTTTTTATTTCATTTATAAATAATTACTATTTATTGTTATTAGGATGACTCGTCGACACGGGAAAGACCCATTGATCCTGAGAGAGCTGGACCCAGTGAGGTTCATCATGATGCTGGTGAGCCATTCCCCAGCATTCATGACTACGATCTTAGCGAGGAGGATATCCTCAGTTTTATGGAGCAAGATGATGTTGAGCGGACTGAGGAAGCTCATTTTACTGGGGATGAGCAACCCCATGCTGATGCTGATGCTGCTGACGAGGAGGAGGAGGAGGAGCAGGATCAGGGGAATGAGTATCCCCAGGCTGCGCAGCGTCCTGCTCTGAGACGTCAGGCTGGTTATGAGGTGGAATTTGTCGGTAAGTATTTATTTAACTTTTTAAAGTTTTGATCAGTATTTAATTTATATAGAAATTGTATTAATTTATTGATATATAATTTATTTCTTAATTAAATTTTGCAGACACTGAGGGGAACAGGTCCTATCGGAGGCTGACAGCCAGAGAGCTGTCTATGATGACGAGCGGACGAGTGGTTGTGCCGCTCAATGAGTTGGGCCAACCGACGAAGAAAGGTGGCCAGTTGTACAACAAGTACGTGCGCCTCCTTGGTCAGCAGTGGAACGCTGTTCCCCATCTACGTGCAGGACTGGAAGAAGATCACCTCAGACAAGAAGCAGCAAGGCTGGGAAATAATGAAGGTAATATAAAATTGTTATTTATAATTTTTTTTAATTTAAATAAATGATTATATATTTTGTTTTCAAATAATTTAATTGTTTGATTATAATTTTTTATTTATTTAATTTGTTTGTTATTTATAATATTTTTAAAAGTAGTTAAATGAATATATATATTTTTTATTTAAATTATTTAAAAGTAGTTAAATGAAAATAATTTGTTATTGATTTCATTAATTTATTACTTATAATAATTTTAAATTTAGTTGAGTAAAAATATTTTTCATTTAAATTACTTAATTGTTTAATTATTATTTGTTTTTGATTAATTTATATTTTATTTATAATATTCTTAAATTAGTTAAAAACTAATTATTTGTTTTTTATTATTGAAATTGCTTAATTATTTGTTTAAATTTGTTATTTAGTTAATTTATTATTTTAATCATAGAGTAAATTTATTCTGGGGGAGGAGTTGAGGGCTGACACGATCAAGAGGCTCGGGATGGCATGGAAGAACAGGAGGGCCGACCTGTGGAGGGAGAAGAAAGGTGACGGGACGAGGCCCCTCCAGGAGATACTGGCAGATGTACCTGGTGGAGTCCCGGACCAAGACTGGTCCAGTTACGTCTATTTTAGGATGACGGCTGACCAGATGGTATGATAATATTGTATTAATTATAATTTCTTTATTTTTTATCCGACTTGACTCATTTAATTTAATTTTTTTACATTTTGCTTCAGGCTCTTTCTAGGAGAAATGCTGGGAGCGTCAGGCATCAGACGATACGTCATAGGGCTGGATCCAGGAGCTTTGCGATCACTTATGACGAGATTGTGAGTACTTGAAATAAATTTATTAAATATGTATATGTATTTAATTTGTAACTAATTATTTCTTTGATTTCATTTACAGAGGGAAAAGACGCAGCAGGAGCGGGGATACACGCCCACTTATGGCGAGATGTGGCCGATGGTGTATAGACCCCGAGACGGGCGTGCGTCGGATGAGGTTGAGGAGATAGCGGTAAGTAATAAATTAAATATTAATATAATATCACAGTGTAGATATCATTATATTATAATTAACTTCTTTATATTAATTTTGGTAGGCACGGATGACTCAGGTCGATTCCGAGTTGCGTGAGTCTCAGGGGTCTGCCTTGGATCCCACCGCCTCACTTTTAGCGGGTCGTGGCCGGCCGCAGCACCCTGGTCGAGTTAGCGGGCTTGGACTTGGACCTACACCGACTAGGTTGCCCCGCTCAAGTGGCGCTGGCCCTTCATATACTGCTGGGAGCTCTCATGCGAGTGCGAAGCGGCCGGGTTCCTCATCCTCAGAGGAATTGCGAGAGGAGCTCAGACAAGAGTTCGAGGCCAGGATCGTGGAGCGTGATCGTCAGTTCCAGGAGCGTGATCGTCAGCTCCAGACGCAGCTTGACCAGCTCTTGGCAGCTGCTACGGCTCTGCGTCATGTGGTGGTCAGTATAGCTCCAAACATCTCGGTTCCTGACATCCCCGACCTACACATGCCACCAGTCCCGCCCCTACCCCCCCATCCGCCAGTCCAGTCCCAGCAGGTTGAGCGGCCTGCCCACCCCCAGCCGGAGGATTCAGCAGAGGATGATCACGATGATGCTGCTTCTGCCCCCCACCCATGATTTGCTTTCATTGTATGGGATTTTATTAGAATCTTGATTTTACGGTTTTATATACTATTTAGATATTTATTTAAATTTTATATTTATTTGTTTACTTTATTGATTTATTTCTATAATTTTATTTATGTCAAGTACTAATTAATATTGAAATATTTATTTATTTATTACAACATCAACATTACAATTTATTAAACACGTTAAACATGTTAATTAATCAAAATAATTCTATAATCATTTATTAATTTACTAAATATTTATTTTTGTAATGTTATTAATTTATTGTGCGGTATTTCTATTTAATATTTAAAAATAATATCGTTTGTAGCGGTTCAAAAACCGTTAGAAAATTCAACTGGATTTTAAGCATCGTGAAACTTTCTAGCGGTTCTTGTAAACCGCTAGAAAATTGGATAATTTTCTAGCGGTTGACAATAAAACCGCTAGAAAATTTTGCTAATTTTCTAGCGGTTCTTGACCTAAATTTCTAGCGGTTTTATAACCGCTAGAAAATTCAAAACCGATGGAGACAAAATTCCCGTTAAACCGCTAGAAATTTCTATCGGTTTGTAACCGATATTTAGAATTTCTAGCGGTTAATAACCGCTGGAAAATGAAAATTTCCGTTAAAACCGCTACAAATTTGTAGCGGTTTGTAACCGCTACAAAAAAATGACCGTTCCACCAGCCTCCTTTATAAGCTGAAGCACTCCAACTGAATTCCATTTTAACTTCTCTTTGAGCTCTGTGTCATATTTTCACGAAATTTGAGCATTATTAGTGATGGATAGGTCGTGGATCAACTTGCACCGGTCGACTCCGCAATACTTGGCTGGTCTAAACTATTTCTTGGATTTTGCTTTCGCCAATGCTGCCGTAAATGGTAAGATTCAGTGTCCCTGTCCTAAATGTAATTTCAAAAAGTGGCATCCCAAAGATATTGTTAGGGAACATTTAATCTTTAAGCCTTTTCCGCGAGAGTACGTATTTTGGCAACTACATGGGGAACGGCTAGATATGGGTGCTGAGTCAGTGCCAGTAGTTTCACGGATGGGAGTTCGAGTGGATGAAGCCGATGCCGTGAATGATGCTGTGCGTGATGCTTTTGGTGTTCACGAAAGCTCGAATCCCAACGAAGATGAAGTAGAGGGACCTCAACCGGAGTTTCTAAGAAACGAAACTGCTCGGGAATTTTTTGACCTCATGACCGAAGCTGACAAGCCTCTTTATTCTGGGTGTACAAAGTATTCGAAGTTGTCATTCTTGGTGAGGCTGTATCACATCAAATGCTTGTGCGGTATGACTGACAAGGCGATGTCTATGTTGCTGGAATTACTGGGAGATGCTTTCCCCCAAGCTGAATTCCCTCCATCTTTTTACGAAGCAAAAAAGATTATTAACAAGCTTGGCTTGAACTATAAGAAGATAGATGCATGCCCAAACGACTGTATGCTATACTGGGGAGATGATGCCAACAAAGAGATTTGTACGAGATGCA
Organism: Neltuma alba; assembly: GCF_004799145.2. NCBI lineage: Eukaryota > Viridiplantae > Streptophyta > Magnoliopsida > Fabales > Fabaceae > Neltuma > Neltuma alba. The sequence continues at coordinate 105,044 of NW_021632377.1, read as the reverse complement.
AGACGTCACGCTATAAGTCGGTACGGAAGGGCAAGAAGCAAAAGAAGAAACCGGCCAAAATTCTCAGGTACAAATTATTACAGCGTGTTACTTGTTCCGTCTCTAAAAATATTCGATATTTGAAATTCTTAAAACAATTGATTATGTCATCAATTTTCTTAAATTGAGTCAATATTTAGTATTTAAATATTCGGTATTTTAAATTTTTAATATATTATTTTCTTAGATACTTTCCTTTGAAACCACGGTTGCAAAGAATGTATATGTCATCAAAAATGGCTCAGCACATGAGGTGGCACGCGACTGAGGAAAACCTAGATGGTAGGTTAAGGCACCCACGAGACTCGGAGGTGTGGAAAGCGTTTGATGCGAAATTTCCAGACTTTGCCAATGATCCTAGAAATGTACGTCTTGCATTGGCAACCGATGGTTTTAATCCCTTCGGAAACATGAGCACAAGTTACAGTATCTGGCCGGTGGTGTTAATTCCATACAATCTACCACCTTGGATGTGCATGAAGCAGAGCTCCTTTTTGCTTTCCATGATCATTCCTGGCAAGAAAGCACCAGGAAATGATATTGACGTATACCTGCAACCGTTGATACACGAATTGATCGACCTATGGACGAATGGTGTTGAGGCATATGACTCACATGACAAGCAACTATTCAATCTCCGTGCAGCCTTGATGTGGACAATAAGTGATTTTCCCGGTTTGGGAACTTTGTCTGGCTGGAATGTGCATACTGGGTTGGCCTGTCCTGAGTGCAATTTTGATTCTGTGCCATGTCGCCTTCCACACAGTCGCAAGTGGTGCTTCATAGGACATCGACGGTTCCTTGATTCCAAGCACAGACTTAGATTGCAACGGATTCGCTTCGATGGGAAACAGGAGAAGAGAGATCCTCCTGTTACTTTGTCTGGTATGGATATTTTGCGGCAGTTAGAAGATGTTCATGTCGAGTTTGGTAAGAGTGTGGATCCCGAACGATTGGGACGACGATCTCGTGGGACATCTGATACGCAACCTATGCAATGGCGGAAGAGAAGCATATTTTTCACTCTTCCTTATTGGGAATCTAATTTGCTACGACACAGTTTGGATGTTATGCACATTGAAAAAAATGTGTGCGATAATGTGCTATATACGTTGCTCAATGAAGCTGGAAAGTCCAAAGACCATCTCGCAGCTAGAAAAGATTTACGGGCCTGGGGAATTCGTGAAGAGGCTTGGCCTGATGAAAACGACAAGTTTCAGCCAGCTAAATTCACCTTGACAAAGCAGAACAAGGATATCTTCCTCTCGACGTTGAAGAACATAAAAGTACCAGATGGATATTCTAGCAACATCTCAAGGTGTATCGATCTGCAGGCTCGAAAGGTTACTGGGTTGAAAAGTCATGACTCTCATGTTCTTATGCAACAGTTACTTCCATTGGCCTTGAAAAACACACTTCCTTCTGATGTATCGGTGGTTTTGGTAGAATTATGTTCATTTTTCAAGAAGTTGTGTGCGAAGGTCTTGGTAGCGGAAGAGCTTGATCAGCTGCAAAATAAAATTATTCTTACACTTTGTCACTTGGAGATGATATTTCCTCCATCATTCTTTACTGTTATGGTTCACTTGACTGTCCACCTTGTTCGAGAAGCAAAGGTTGCTGGCCCAGTTCACTATCGATGGATGTACCCTATAGAGAGGTACTAGATTATCTTTTATTCCCGCCTCTTTAAATTTCACATTGTTCTTTCATTTACTCGTAATTATTAATGCAATTTTAACTTACAGGTACTTGGGAAAATTAAAATCATATGTTAGGAATAAGGCATGGCCTGAGGGGTCAATAGCAGAAGGTTATTCCGGAGATGAGGTCCTAACTTTCTGTTCGAGGTACTTTGATGACATGGAGACATCTTTTAACCGCCCGCGTCGCGTAGATGATTCTCCTCCTGGTCCTTCCACGTCAACTTTATTTCCTCCTGTTGGGAAACCAGTTGGAGGATATGAATTCTTCAGACTCACTCCTACAGAGAAACTCCAGGCACACAGACACGTTTTGATAAATTGCAGCCAAGTTGAACCCTTCATGCAGTAAGTATATATATCATATAAGCTCACTAGCTTTTACACTTTATATTTGTTTCTTACTGACTCTTCTAACAAATTACACTTTACTATAGTGAGTTTAGAAGTTATCTCAGGCGTCAGCTACGGGGCCGTGCGCGTTCTGCTGACATTGATAAAAGAGTCCACAAAGAGTTTCCCAGTTGGTTTACACGTCGAATACGTAATGACAACAGCCCATACACAGATGAATTCAAAGCTCTTTCTCTCGGTCCGTTAGACCATGCACGAAGGTTTACCGCGTACAATGTCAACGGCTTCAAGTTCTGTACGGTTGGACGTGATCAGGGATTGCTCACACAAAACTCTGGAGTTTGCGGGACATTCGGAACGAGATGTTATGCTAGCAGTAGTGATGGCGATATGCGCTTTGGAGGCGTCACTTACTATGGAAAGCTAATTGACATTATTGAGTTGAGTTACCAGCTTTTCACCGTGACACTGTTCAAATGCTCCTGGGCAAATACGACAACTTCACGGGGACTCGCTACTGACCATTTGGGCATCACCTCAGTCAATTTCTCTAGACTTATTCATACGGGGGCATCTGAAGATGATGAGCCATATATCCTTGCTTCTGAGGCACACCAAATTTACTATGTCGAGGACGAGAAACATAAAGACTGGAATATGGTCGTTCACCTCAAGCCACGGGATCTTTACGATATGGGTGATGGTGACATTATTTACGACAGTGAACCCTTCCAACCCTCGAATTTTGAAGACTTCTTTCCTCAAGGAGATGATAATTTGCCACTTATCAGGTACACGTCTTTTCTTAAATTATTTAAATAATTAACTACTAATTACTAATTTTTTCCAAATACAATATAAATTTAACAAATTTTTTTAAAATGTGTCCTTTCAGGCCGGATGATGATGGAGAATAGCAGCATCCAAAATAAATTATTTAAAAAATTTTCGTCCATAAATACATATGTATAAATTAAAATTCGTACAGTTTTTTTAAAAATAAAAAAATTTTCATTTGTAGCGGTTACATAACCGCTACAAATTTTTTTTCATGAAATTGTAATTTGTAGCGGTTATCAACCGCTACAAATGTATTTTCACGAAATTGCATTTGTAGCGGTTAATAACCGCTACAAATGTATTATCACGAAAACTTTACGAAATTGTAATTTGTAGCGGTTATTAACCGCTACAAAATACATATCTGTAAATTAAAATTCGTTCAGATTTTAAAAAATAAAAAATACTAAATTTCTAGCGGTTAATAACCGCTACATATATAACCGCTACGAAATACTAGCACTTATATATACGCTAGAAAATGAATAACAGCTACAAAATGCAATAAAACGCTACAAAAACACCGCTACAAATGTGTTGCTGATCTCTATAAATACCATATCTTCTCTACATTCATTTACTCCATCTCTTTTCCTTCCTCTCCTATTCTTCTTCATAATTCTCTCTTTTTTTCTTACTATCTCATATGGTGGTTTTTTTCTCTTTACTCTATGGTAAGTGAATTTTATTTTATAATTCATTGTATCTTTTATTTGTTTTTATTTAAAATTTACTAACATATTTATTTCTCCTTTCCTTTCAGATTTTTCTTCTCCACACTTGTCATGCCCTCCTCAACTGATTCAAATACTCATCAACCTAATACTATAGGTTCAATATTACAAAATATATCATCTTCAATTCAACTATCTTATTAAATATTCAATTAAATTATCTTATTAAATTAAATTCACTTCTTTTGACACATTCATCATTTAATTACATATTTTTATTACAAAATTTAAATATATAAAATGTAACATATAACTAATTATACAAATTAACAAAAATTCTTCAACATAATTTATTTAATGGTTTTTAAAATTATAATATGAAAAACCATAAATTTTTTTTCTGGCACGGTAAACATTTCTAGCGGTTCCGAACCGCTAGAAATATTTCGTCAAATTTAAATTTTGCGCCAAAATTTCTAGCGGTTCAAATCGCTAGAAAATTTTCCCCCGCCATTCCTAAAATTCAATTGGCGGGAAAATTTAATTTCCCAAACATTTCTAGCGGTTATTCCAAACAGTTCTAGCGGTTCTATAACCGCTAGTAATTTTCGCGCGCTACTGAAATTATTTAATTCCCGGCAAAATGGATTTCGTTTTGCAGGTTTCTAGCGGTTATAAAACCGCTAGAAATTTTTTTCCGGGAACTTTTCTAGCGGTTTTATAACCGCTAGGAATGTGTCTCCTTCAGATATTTTCTAGCGGTTAGAAACCGCTAGAAATTTTCTATCGTTTTGACCATGATGTGTAGCGGTTGCGATAACCGCTAGAAATTTTTTCTTGCACCTGTTTTTCTAGCGGTTTCCTTAACCGCTACAAATTTGATTTGTTGCGGTTAAAACCACTAGAAATGTAACACTCTAACCGCTAGAATTAACATATTTTTTTGTAGTGTATCAAAGGTTGTTAATGTAATTGTATGAGTTGTCATTAACAAATGATTGTGACAGGTTGCCATGAAGGATGGCAACTTTAAGTGGGAAGCATTTGTTTTGTTACCTCCGTATAAGGGGAGAATTTATTAATGCTGTAGAAGATGAAATGTAATATGTGAGAGGTGGTGTAAGAATAAGAATGATAAAAGAAAGCACATCATATGAAGAATTTAGAACAATGATAGTATCAATTATAGGAAAAGAAAGTAATAGAATAGTTATAAAATTCATAGTAACTTTTGATAAGTGTATATTTGTAGACATTGTAGATAACAAAGGAGTGAAACATTTAATTAACTTCAATGGTGATAGTAGTCATGTATGCATAGGAGAAAATAGAGATGAAAATTCACAACTAACAAAGGATGTTCTAATAGAAGAGCAATATATGTAAGTTTTATTATTTAAATTTCAAAGTAATATTATCTATTGTCAATTGTTGTGTTTAAGTTGTTATTACAGTGGTCAAATGTTGTCATTAATAACCCCATGACTTGTCATGTTGTCTAGGATGGAAGACTTGTTCAAAAGTTCAGATGCATTGTTTATGTCTCCACCCAGTGTGTTTAGTGAAGACCTACTATCATTGCCATGTGGTTCACAAATAATGCCAACTCCAATTCCTGAAATGAATCCAACAAAGTGGAAAGATTTGGTTGCTGGAAAAGGACAAATTTTTTCTAAAACAGTGGCTCTTAGGCAAGCACTATATAAGAACCTCATTGCTAAGAAGTTTTCATACAAATTTGTCAAGAACAATCAATAAAAGATTATTGTGAAGTGTAAGGTTGAGGAATGCTCGTGGTACGTGGGTGAATACTCAATGGGACAAAACTAAGATGCTAAGTTCTTAAGAAGTGAGCATGTGTATTATACACAGAACAGCTTGGTTGTATCTTACTCTAGAAGGTCAAACTTAACATCATCAATCATGATAGATTTTTTGAGGTATAATATAACAAGAATGCTAATAAAATTAGAAGAGATTTGTACAGGGAATATGGGATATGACTGAATTATAGTCAAGCATATAGGGGCAGAGAGAGAGCATTAAGAGAAATACATGGTCATGCAGATGATTCATAGATGGTCATTCCTTGGATTTGTGAAAGGTTTATTGAAATTGATCCAAACACAATTGCTCGATGAGAAGGCTTGGATAGCAATAGATTTGAGAGGATGTTCATTGCTTATAGATGCTCAATTAATAGATTTTAGAAGACTATCAAAATATACTTTATACAGATGGATGTTATCTAAATGGTCCATATATGGGGACATTGATTTCAGCTAATACATATAATGCGAACAATGAACTGTTTCTATTAACATATATTGGTCCTTGGGACCTCTGTGTAATTTTTCCTTTTTATTTTTTGGGGTATTATAAACACTTTCCACTCTAATATTGCCCATGTCATGTGCACTATAACCTAGCTTCTATATTTTGTTCCGAGGCAGTAGCTTCCTTTTTAGACTCCACTTGGATCAAAACTTCTTATTAACACCCACACACACTTACATGTACATTTTTTCAGCCGTGCTTGTTATTTTACACTACTTTCTATCCTTAATATAAGATTTTATTTAGCTTTTATTTTGATTCTAAATATATATCCTCAATCCACTTTATTTGTCATATTTATTTATTTTTTTCTCAAGATAGTCCTTGTAATAGTAATAGTTCTAACCAATACATTTGATTAGTAATGATATTTTAGGAAAGACAACACATATTTATTACAAATAACTAATTTAACTAGTTTTCTTAATTTACTCAAATTAGTCAACTAATTCTTATAGTAAGGACCGAAGATAGTATTACCCCTAATTCGTAATATAAGATTTAGTTAACTAGCTAGGTGAGATTAAGGAAATTACTAAATTATTTAATTATAACATACTATCTAGGTCTTTAATACAAAAGTCAATTTGGCATTTAATTTGATCCTAAATATAAGATTCAAATCTATTTCATATTTATAAGGTTTCATTAAATGATAGTTTTAGTTGATATATATGATTACTAAGGATATTTTAGAAAAAATAATACCTATTTATTGCAAATAACTAACTTAGCCAATTTTCATAATCTACTCAAATTAGTCAACTAGCTTTTATATTAAAAACTGAAGATAGTATGTTATATGATTTCTTTAAAATATTTATATGTATCATTATATTAGATGTCGATAAGTAAAACAAATTAGTTTGGAAAAGTAATAAATATAAATATTTTAAAGTAATTTAATAATTTTCTTTTTAAATTAGTTAATCATATATCAAAAATGGGACAAGACATATATATATATATATATATATATATATATATGAGTTTTTAAAGCATGCAAAACGTACCACCGGAAAGTTCAAGACATGGGCTTAAAACTTAGCCTTAAAACTTGACCCACGTTCTGGTCACTCAGAAGGCCCAATGGTCGGCTTGAGGAGCAGAGCTTCTGTGAATTAATGACTCGTCTTCCTTACCACGTTCCAGTTCCCTCGGAGAGTTTAGTGTTTCTCAGTTCGCGCCTCCAAAATCACCCCCTCTGTGGTTTGAGGTTCGAAGCTTTCGATTCTGTTTTTAACCGCCATGGTCAGATGCATACTTTCCAAAAATGTCGTCATTTTCTCATCCATTTCTTCTTCGTCATCGTCAGTTCGTCCTCTCCTCTTGAAGTTTTGTCACTGCTCTAGCTCGTTGAATAGCTTCTCATTACTTAGACGCCGTTATCATGTATCCAGAAATATACCAGTCCCAGTATGGTGGGATTTTGAGAATTGCCATCTACCGTCTGATGTGAATGTTCACAGAATTGCTCACTTCTTAACGGAGGCAGTTAGAGGCAAGGGCATCATGGGGCCTCTTCAAATTAAGGCATTTGGTGACGTTTGTCAGCTCTCGAGGGTCAACCAGGAGGCTCTCGCGTCCACTGGGATCAAAATCATCCACGTTCCTAAAGGCTGGTCTTTTTTTTTTTTAAATATTTTTTATTTGTTGGAATTTGTTTTTCCTCCCCACTTGCACTGAGTGAAACACATAGCATAAAATAGTCCAAAGCCGATCATTTCATGGAACTATCCGAATAGTGCGTGTACATTACTGCATTTTTTTTGATATTCTATCACGCTGTTGCTGGCAGGCTGATTTCACTATAAATCTCTTGATCTGTCTAAATATGATTTTGAGTTTGAAAAGCAATGAACAAAAGCATGCTTTTGGCTGCGAGTGAGTGAGATAGGAGGGGAGTTATGGTCCTTTTCTGCATCTCTGTTGTTATGCTTACATTTCTTACGGCAATGTTCCTGTTGTATTGTTCACTATTTGTTTACATTTTAAAATCATCTTGTCTCTAAGTCTAACTACATGGTTGCAGGTGGAAAGAATAGTGCTGACAGATCTCTTCTTATTGACCTTATGTTTTGGGTTTCCCAAAATCCTCCTCCCGCGCATTTGTTTCTAATTTCGAGTGATAAGGATTTTGCTGAAGTATTGCATCGTTTGAGAATGAGTAATTACAATATCCTAATTGCTGGTATGAAGACTTCTTCTCTTCTATGCAATGTAGGAACTATAGTGTGGCACTGGAATTCATTACTTAGAGGAAAAAATCTTGATGGAAAACATTTCAATCATCCTCCTGACGGTTTGTATGGTGGTCACAATGATGCACCTCTTGAAGACGCTTTCCCCGAGTTGCGCCCAATTCCAAAGGCAGTTGTGCGGCAGGTTCATCAGATATTGAGATTGTATCCAAATGGGGTCTCTTTATTATGTCTTAAAACAGAATTGGAAAGAACTGGTATCTCCTTGGATAAAGATTACTATGGATATAAAAGATTTTCCTATTTTATTTCATCAATTGTGCGTGTACATCTTCAGCTTGTACCTGGTAGAGGACTTATTGTACATCGCATCCCTGAAGAATCTCCTGAACCCACTAAAAGCAGTTTTGTACCATCAACAAAATTAGTTGAAAATGAGGAGTGGAATCATGTGCCTACTTCAACAGAGTTAGATGCTACTTCTGAAAAGTCAAATAATGATGACAAATATGCTATGCCAACAAAAAAGGAACCTGATGCAGCTTGTCACATTGGTGGAAGCATGGAAACTCACAACAATAGTTTTAGTAAACATCTAACTTTCTTGGGTTGGATCAAAAGTTGGTGGCCATTGAGGAAAAAGTTTGTAAACATGCATACTTCGACTGCTCGTGTGAATGAGATGGTTAGTAATGCTACAGAGCCCGAGTTATTGGGTTGGAAACAGACAGTTAGTCATGATGATAGTCATGATAAAGAGACTGAGATGTCAAATTTGAAACAGAGGGTTAGTCATTCAGAAGGGCTGCATTCGTTAAAACAGAGACAAATGGCTAGTCAATTTAAGGAGCCTGAGTTATCAGAACTGAGACAGACAGTGGATCATTCTGGAGAGCAGGATTTATTTCATTGCAGCTCCTTTTGGAAGGAAATGGAATCTTTTGTTTTCACCTCCAGAGGAGCAATTATTGTCTTCCACTCAAGAAGCAGGTCAGCTGGATAATAGTCCTTGACAGCTCATTTGAAAAAATTTATGCTATGTGTGTTTCTAGAGATAATTGCAAGACTTTCTCCTTTTCGTATGACATTCATTATATAGCCATGCGGTGAAAGAGTCTCTAAGTAATAATATGCATTATGGTTTTTGTTTTTGTTTTTTTTAATTTTTTACAGGAAGGACATGGCGCTAAGTTTTAAAAAGTATGGACCCCATGTTCTCCACTCTCTCAGTGAAAGTGATCTCCTTCTATTGGTGGATTTGTTAATATCTGAGAAAAAATGGTTAGAGGAAAGGCCTTCTCAGACTTTTCCTTTCCGTGCCATTCCAAGCAGAACAACACAAAGTAAATTGCAAAAATCATCAGAATGTCAATTTGATAAAAACCAGAGTATTCCTCATGACGTGGTTTCTTCACCTGCCACTCAAAAAGGGCATGCTGAGAAGTCTACAACTGACATGTTAGCAGATGTTCAGAAACTTGTGAGTGAGATCTTGAGAGATCAATCAAATGGGTGCAATATGGGCCTGATACCAGATCGTTTTCTGGAGAAGTATGGCTATCATTTAGATTTTGGGAAACTTGGTTATTCTAAGTTATCCCACCTCATACGTAGCCTGCCTGGAGTGGAAACAGAGGATGCTTATTTCTTTCCTGCAAATCATGGCATACGTGCTTCTGGTAAGGAAACTTCAATTCTCAAAACCCAAGAGACAAAACCGAGTGATGTAGTGTACCACTACTCAGGGAATGAGTTCTGTGATTCAAACTCTGAAGATGATCAGCAAGACTCCACATGGGAGGAATTAGGACCTGCTACTGTCAGGGATTCCAACAAGAGTGACCTCGTATCAAAACCAAGGCAGAAAGCAATAGAGCTGAAGAGCGCAATAGATCTTGATTATGAGCCTGATCTCTCTGATGATGATTCTTTCGTATCTGGAGGAGATAACTCCTGTTTAACTCAATCAGAGTATGATCACTTCTCTGCTGCAAATAATGGCATATGTGCTTCTGGTGAGGAAACTTCAATTCTCAAAACTCAAGAGACAAAACTAGGTGATGTAGTGCACCACTATCCAGAGAATGAGTTATATGATTCATTCTCTGAAGATGACCGGAAAGACTCCCCATGGGAGGAATTAGGACCTGTTTGTGTCATCAATTCCAACGACAGTGACCTAGAATCAAAACCAAGGCAGAAAGCAATAGAGCTGAAGACGGCAATAGATCCTGATTATGAACATGATCTCTCTGATGATGATTCTTCCGAATCCGGTGGAGATAATTCCTGTTTAACTCAGTCAACCGGGGAAGGGGCGCCAAAACTTAACGGGAAAGATGGTTCTTTGCAAAATCTGGACTTAATGTATGGCAGTCAAGAAGGAGGCGATAGTGTGAATCCGAATGAAGCCAATACAGTAGGCAATGGTCTGACTGATGGTTTAAATCCATCAAGAATTTCCACTCCGGCTGCCAGTTCAGGAATTCATTCAGGGGGCAATAAGGAGGGGGACGAGCCTAAGAAAAACGGTTCATTTGATGCTGAACCAGTCTCACACAAGGATAAGGAGCTGATGCAAGAGATATTACGATGCTTGAAAAGGGCAAATGACTTGAAGATGCCAAATTGAGGAATTCCAGGAGTTCACAGTATCTGAAGTGGGGTTGGATCCTATTACTTTGGAATCGAAATTATGGGATTCTTGTGACTTAGGATATTAATATAGCCAGATGGACTCCTAGTACTTGAGAATAGAAATTATGGGACTCTTGAGAATAGAAATTTTGTATCTTTAAGTCTCTTGAGAATAAAAATTTGGCATCTTCAAGTCTGATGCCTTGTTGCCAAGGAAGGCAATTCTCGGAGTTCAGACATTTAGAAGCTGGGTCCTTTTACTTCAGAATGGAAATTATGGGATTTTTGTGATTTAGGATTACTTCCATACTCAGATGGGATCCTAGTACCTGGAAGCAGAAACCATGTACTTAGGGTTACTAACAGAAACTCAGATGGCAGCATGCTTCTTTCCATCACGCACGTTGGACAATTTCACTGGCCATGGTACTAACCGTTAGGTTGAGGTTGGTTCATGTCTGTGAAATGGTTGCTCTTATGAGATTATGATTCTTTTGAAGATATTTTTTTAAGTCTAGGCCACAAAATTACATGGGTGTGCATACCCGTTTAGAGTTTATTGACGTCCTACCACTTTGATGTCATTACTATAGTACTCCCTCCTGTTAGTGGAGCATGACTTTTGGGAGTTGATGATCCATGAGTTACTACAGAGATGATTTACAAGGCTTAAAAAGACTTTGGGAATTAAATTGCAGATTGAGGGATGAAATTAATCATTTGTATTGCTATTTTAGGGCTTGTTTGGAGTTCCGTTCAAAAAGCACTTTTAAGCAAGTTCATATAAGTCAAGACAAACTCTCCTCATATACTTACCTCATATTTCGTAAATCACGTTTAAAAAGTTATTTAAAAATCATTCCAAACAAGCCTTTAGTAACAATATAACAGTATCAAAATATTAATGTAAATATAAATGAATCGTATTATTTATTTATAAGTCATATAGCATTTTGGCTAATTCTTAGACCAATGCGTGATCTTACCTCTACCTTAATTAAACCATTGAAAACTGCACGAGGGAAAATTAGATATGTTGACTAAGACAAATTCTTTTAAGCTCCCCAAAAAAGACAAAAAACAAAAACAAAAACTCGATGCCTAGCCAACCTGAGTTGCTCCACAGTGTTTTCCCGAATCAATTACCAAAAAAGAAAACAAGCAAGGGACAAGATGGAGTGAGAGTTACAATGAAAAGCACAAGGTCGAGAGTCTAGGAGGCTGGATCAATTTTCAGGGAAAGCAAGTGCTGGGTGTATTTGGAACAGATTATAAGTAGTTTTTCAATCGTGAGTTAAGAAATTTGAGATTTCAATATCAATAGCAAACAAGGCCTATATGGATATTCTTGCACTGATACATTACCTCCAATACCTATAGATTATAAATAAAATCTTATAATTAGGACAAAAAATAATATCATGAACAGGTGGGAAGAGCTGCTGCTTCTTTTTTCTTCTTCGCGGTGTCTGCAGCTCTCCTACTCATACATTTGAAATTTTGAAACCTCGCATTCTTCGGATTCTCACAAGTCAGAGCTACATTTCCACGGGACATTTAAAAATGAAGGCCAAAAAAAAAAGAAAAAGCAAAAGCCTGCCTTTTTTATTTTTTATGTTTCCCCAGCAAAAGCCTGTTAAACTTTAGCTCAGGTGCGCATATCTACTCTCATCTTAAAAATTTAAATGAAGGACCTTTCTTGTTTTAACTATTAATTAGGGAAAATTACACTCAGGTCCCACACAAGAGAATTAATTCACAAAAGTCCCTCGAAATCCCAAAATAACTCCCAAGTCTTCAGGGACCTGTGTCTAATAAATTGTAATTGTGAAATTACTTATTTACCTCCATTCATTTACAACCCCAACAGTGGCTGTTGACAACCTGAGGAGAAGTGGTTAACAACCTCGACAGTGCCTCTGGTATCCCACAGAGTGAGTTGTCAGGGGCACTGCCGAGGTTGTTAACAACTTCTCCTCGGGTTGTCAAGAGCCACTGTTAACCACTTCTCCTCGAGGTTGTAAATAAATTATTGCAATAAAATTAATGGGGTAAATAGGTAATTTCATAATTTCAATTTATTACACACAGATCTCTAGGGACTTAGGAATCATTTTGGAATTTTCAGGGACTTTTTATCAATTAATTGTCTTGTGTGGGATCTATATGTAATTTTCCCTATTAATTACACTGTTATTAAGATTATTATTAAAGCTATGCTCAAAAAATTCAGGAGAAAGGAAAACGGAGAGGAAAGAAAATGTTATGATCTCCTTTATTTGGATAAACGAGAACAAAGGGGGAAAATGAACAAATATAATCTTCCATCTAAAAATATATTATGTTTAAAATTAAATTAGATACTGTGATGATTTAAAATACATTATTTAATAAAAATATGCTACTATATTTTAAAAGAAAAATGGTATTTTTTAATTAAAAAATTAAAAATGGATAATTTTGTTTAAATTACATATAATAAAAAATTGAATTATACATTATACAACATTTTAAATAAATGCTAAAAGTATAATATAAAAAATGAAATATCGAGGGCATGATGGGAAAAATTTGTTTTTTCCGTACGAAGAGGAAATGAAACAGTTTCCGACTCTGATACCTGATTTTATTTCTAATATTTCTTGGGAAAATGGCACTGAGGTCTCACGTAAGACAAAATATAGCAAAAAATTCCCTTCAAACTTAGTAATTGTTTAGAAGTCCTAAAGGACCTAATTGTAATAAGTGAAAACATGAAAAGACTATATTATCCCTGCCAAACATGTTTAATTTCATCCAAATTTCCTCTAGGTTTTGTCGAAAGTGAAAGACTCCAGAACTGTCCCACCGTTGCCGCTTAGATTGCATTCTCAGCCTCTGTTTTCCATGACGTTTACTCTCAACCTCTCCATTGTTCTCAGCACCGCTTTCACGTTCGCGTTCAAAAACCATTCTTAGCGTGGTTTTCGTGTTAACATTCAAAGACCATTCTCAGTGCCTATTTCACGTTCTGTGAAGGTGTGTATGAAAGCTTGGTTGCTGGCGTGGTTTCATTTTGCAATGGGGGAATTGATGCTTGTTTTTTAAAAGCAAATTTTCAGTGAAAGTAGGTATGAAAGGTTAGCTTTCTGGTATGTTTTCATTTTGGCTTGGCAAATTACCACTTCTCCTTCATCGGTAAATGTTACTGTTTGTGGAATTGTGGATCCATTTTGGTTTTTCTTGTATCTATGAGCACTTTCACCTCCATTATTGCTGGTTTAATTTCTCATGTACATATCACAGTGCTATATACAAGGCAATTTTTTTCCAAGGAAAATGACCTTTGCATTTAAGCTTATATATTCATTATATTGGTGTCTTCTTATTTGACCTTTGCATTTGTCTTTGGATTTTATAATTATGAAATAATGATAAGAGTAACAGCATGATACAAAGGTGTGTGCTTTGTAATATCCTCACAAAGTGTGAATTGAATAGAAAATCAAAATGTACAACTGCTGTTTTGTTGGCCCGTTGAGAAGAAATAAAAGTCCACCTTTAGGCATACTTGGTCATCAAATCAAGTTATTAGTATATATATGTGGGAAGGAATAAGCAGATTTCATGTCATTTGAACAGAAAAAGGAAATTAAACAGCATTGGAGATTGAATAAGTGGCGTTAGTTGATAATTAAGATAACTTAGACACACACACATTGTTATTGTTGTAATTATTATTAAATGTGTTTTTTTTATCCCACCTAGAAGGAAATAATGATAACTGATTTTTAACACTGAAAAGAAGATGAAAACTAATCTTTAGAAGCTTCGTCAATAGTGATTAATGGCAAAATCATAAACAAGCCATGCCTGTTTCTTTGTAGATATTATGCTTACTTTTTTTTACTGACAAATATTGTGCAATATGGTTAGTTTAAGTTCCTTTTAGTGTCCTGTTGACACATGACATATAGTTAAGTTAATGTTCTCTTGTTTTCTTTTTTTCGCTTTTTCCCTCTTTGGTCTAAATGCAACTATGTAAACAGATGCTAACAAACATGTTCATTCAATAGATGCTCTGTCCCTTGTTACTGAATACTGTATTAGTTGTCACTAGATGCTGTGTCCCTTCTCACTGGATGCTGTGTCCCTTGTCACTGGATGTTCTGTCCCTTATCACTGGATGTTGTGTTGTTAGTGATTCTTTTTTATTATGTGTTTTTTTTTTCCAGATGAATTGTTTCCATATGATGCTACGTGCTGTTAAGCCAGAATTGTTTGCCAATGAGAACAAAATTGAGAATGAAGTGAAATGGGTTAAAGTTTATGTGCAGAATGATACTTGAGTGTAGTTGTTTGATTGTGTTATGTTGTTTGTTATTGTTCACAATAACAATTGCATGATGCTTACATATTCAATTTCCTTGATAGTGATTCATGTGGAGTTCATGTCCTCTCTTGGCTACAAGAGTGGGAAGGCACTGTTCGTGATGATACAGGATATACAATGCCACAATACTCCAGTAATGAACTACAAGAGTTAAATGTTGGCTATTTGTGGTGGTTGGTTACCCATTCAAATAATGAACATGAAGATGAAGTGATGTTGTTGCTATTGGACTACAATAAGAGTAAGAGAGGAGATAGAGTAGTTAATTAATTTTTTATTCTGTTAGGCCATGATATGTGTTGTAAGATGACTGGCAACTAAGGGTGTTAGCACTTAATGGTCAACAGGTCATTTTGTAACAAACTGATCAAATTATGTTTATAATATTATTACCTTTTTCATCACATGTTATAGTACCAATTTCTTTAGGTTTTATTACATTTGTAATAATATATGTTTTATATCTTTATTGATATCAACAAATTTATGTAATATTAATATTATAAGAATTATGTTACCAATATTACTCTGTACAGAGATATTGACAAGTGGGAGTGTATAGATCAACAGCACCCAGCGTATAAATTAACAACTTGAGTTATCTAAAATAACAAGTAATATAACAAGAGTTGATGACAAGTGATATAAGAATTTCATAACAAATGAATGTGTGGATATTAACAATTGATATTCAAAATTTTTACAACTGAAGGTGTCATTTATTTATAATGTTAAATAATATTTACATTAAAATATAATTATTAAGAAGAAAGTGTTACTCAAATTTATGTTCAATTGACAAGGGACAGTGTCTTCATTAACAAGTCACAGTACTCCATTGATAAGTCATAGTGCGACCATTGACAAGTTACAGTGCAACCATTAACAAGTGACAGTGCGATCATTGACAAGGGATAGTGCCACTATTAACAAGTTAGTGTGCCACCATTGATAAGTCACAGTGTCATCATTGACACTTCATTAATAATGATTATATATGACAATATAACCAAAATATAATATAACAGAGTAATTGAAAATATCATATAATACTAAAATAGGTTACGTAATTTAAATTCACATTGTTGACAACTTATGTCAGTAAATTAATTGACAAGTCATACTGTAATGATTGACAAGTCATAACATGTCTAATGATAATACAGGGTGCAGGTAATGACAACTAAAATGACAGCAGAATCTAACACGCTAATTCATAGCCAACTTTCATTTACACCTTAATATACATGAAACTACACCTATATCACAACCCATCCCAAAAAAAAAAATAGGGATAGCATGTAATTACGAAACTAATTATTGGTTTGTATTCATTTACAAAAAATTTCTTTCACACCCATTCACAAAATATTCCCTTCAATAATCAAATCCTTCTATTTTGTGAAATTCATTTATGGTGTAGGTGTTAGGATCATTTCAACAGCACAAAGAATCGATGGTGGCTCTCTAATCTCATCAAATAAGGTAGGTAGAGACATAGAGAATCCATTGACACCTCCAAATAATTAATCAATCCTGCAGGAAATGACAAGTCAAGGTGCATACATTGACAAGTTGGTAGCAAGACAGTAACAACTGACATACTAAGAAATGATAATAACAGTTTTGTTAAACTAAATTTACACATCTTGCTCCTCCATTGCATTATCCCTTGTTGCTTCTATGTGGTCTTTATTTTCATTCTCTTCTACATACACATGATCACTTTTTTCACTGAATTTTATCAAATGTTCAACCCTATCATCATCTACCAACTCCACAAATGTTTTTTTTTAATCAAACACAACTAAGAATTTCAAAAGAAATGAATTACTTTTTTTCCCAACAATTGATGATATAATTTCCTTTAATTCTTCATAACTTGTGCCCTCCTTTATATTTGTTGTTCTTACACTACCTCCCATGTATCTCATATTATCTTTTCCATCATTTATAAACTTTCTCCCTATGTAAACAAAGCAAAATAGGTGTTTTCCAGACATACTCGCCATTAGTAATATAAACCTGCATCAAGAATGACGCAACTATTATTGACAAGTCAAGCAGCTACATTGACAACTGTCACGGTACGCATTGACAACTATCGCGGTTTGATTGACAACACAATATCCTATTTTGTCCTAAGGGTTTTTACCCACACTAACCTTTATTTTTTTTCTTCCTTTGCCACTAAATTAATATCAAAACAGAGTAAAATCACCCACAATATACCCAAAAACATAGCATCCATGATCATTCTACAAACCCAACTTAAATCACCAACACACACCAACAAAAACACAGCTTTTTCATTGATTAACTTGTAAATCCTAGACAAAAAACAAATGCTTTGCAGTACCAAAGGTAAAAACGATTTCCTGATTTTCCATTCCCAAACACAATCAATCTGTCAAGAAAAGTAGGAGAGGAAAGGAAAGAAAGTTTCAAACCTGACGATTTGTGGAGATTCAAATGGAAGCTCTTTGTAGTTCACTAATAGTAATGGGAAGATATTTCATCATCAATGGCTCCTTCCTTCTTTTTCCATGTCCTCTCTCTCAATCACAACAGATTCATTGCGCGGGAAACTCACTCAGCGTCTTTGCTTCTGATATGCTGGGGCAAGAGAGTCATTTTAACCTTCTGAAATTTGCAGCCAAGTCCCTTTGGGATTTCAGAAGAATTATGAGATTTCAAGAGACCTTTTTACTGTATATTTGGTTTTGTGGGACCTTAATGTTATTTTCCCATATTTCTTTCGTTTCAGTTTTTCTCCCCCATCCAAATGGAGAGAAAGCTTACTTCTCTTGTTATTTTTCTTTTCTAGCTCATTTTTCTTCGTTCAAACCGACGATAATAATTTTGAGTCAATTGCAATTTTAACTCAGTGCAATTTAACCACTAAATTTTAACTCAATGTAACTTGATCTTATGGTTTTAGTTCCTAAGTTTCATCCCATGAAATATATAATTTTATTTTCTAAAATTTAAGAAATAAAGTTTTAAATGTTTAAAATTATAAGGATTAAATAATTAAATTTTTTTCATTGTTAGTTAATCTGTATTTTCAGGCAACCAAAACGCACGTTTCGCTTTTGAGTGCTGCTTCCCCCCTTGGCGGCTCCTCTCCTGGGAAAAAACCCGCAAGGCGGCAAACTCTGTTTTAGGGCTTCAGAGGTCGAAGTTCGGCAACAGAGCTTCAAACACCAAAAATTGTTTTCACTTCACTGCAAATTCTGGGTTTTGCGATACTATACGATAACACTTCACTGAAACACTAGTGACACCGTGAGATTTGCGAGCTGTGATATTCAGTAACAGTTTTGCCATTTCCGCCGCCGTATTACTTGCACACTCATCTTCTCTTTCATTCTGGTTTCAAATTCCAATATGATCAAACTCCTCTTCCCTAAAAATGTCACTATCATATCATCTTTTCCTTCCTCCTCACCATTAGTTCGTCCTCTTCTCCAAATTTGTCACTTCTCAGCCTCGTCATATAATCGTTCATCCTTAAGACCCGATGATGACGAAACACGAAATGAGCGAAATGTACCAATTTCAGTGTGGTGGGAGTTCGATGGCTGTAACTTACCTGCTGATGTCAATGGTTACAGAATCACCCACTGCATAACAGAAGCTCTTAGGGCCAAAGGGATAAAGGGGCCACTTCAAATCAAGGCTTTTGGTGATGTCCTGCGACTTCCAATTGCCAATCAGGAAGCTCTCTCTTCCACCGGGATAAATCTGGTCCACGTTCCCAATGGTTTGTCTTGCATCCTGTGTCTGTAAGATTGATCAACGTTTACATTTTTGCTTCAAACTTTTTAATTAGCACATCACATGAATAATCAAAAGCTGATTATCTTATGACATTCATTCTTGCGCGGTGTGTCATACTTATGCATCTTCTATATTGTTTGCGTCATATCCATAATATTCCTTTATTTTGTAGTTGTTATTTCGAACTATAAACCATCCTATCTATCCAAATTTATATTTTTTTCAAGAAAAAAGGCATTTGCTTGTTGAGATTATTACCAATTAGAGGCTACAGAAAAGTTTGAATTTGAAAAATAATGAATCAAAATAGTCCTGTTTAGGTAGCAAGAGAGCTTGATTGGAGTTGTCTGTTAGATAACTTTCCACTGCTTCTTGTTTGTTGTATCGACCCTTGTTAGCTCTTTTGAAATATTCTTATCTTTCACTGCTTGATTTCAGGCGGAAAAAATCCTGCTCACGGATCTCTTCTTGTAGAACTTATGCATTGGGTTTCCAAAAATCCTCCACCGGCTCATCTGTTTTTGATTACTGATAATAGGGTTTTTGCTGATATGTTGCACCGTTTAAGATTGGATAACTACAACATCTTGCTTGCAACACCAACAAAGGGTCCGAAAGTTCTGTGCAATGCAGCCACTATAATGTGGCATTGGGACTCATTAGTTAGAGGAGAAAATCTTGATGGAAAACACTTTAATCATCCTCCTGATGGTTTGGATGGTTCTTGGTACGGGCACCACAAGGTGCCTCTTGAAGACCCTTTCTTAAATGGTGAGCAGTCACAAATTGAGGAGGTACCTATCTCAGATTTGGAATTACGTACAGTACCAAGGGCAGTTGTGAGGCAAGTTCAACAAATATTGAACTCATATCCAACAGGTATCTCTGTATCAGACCTTCGAGCAGAGATAGCAAGAGCTGGTATTTTCTTGGATAAAGACTACTATGGTCATAAAAAGTTTTCCCGATTTCTCTTGTCAGTGGCAAATGTACAACTTCAGCCTGGACCTGATAAATTACTTTTTGTTCATCCCATCCACCAAAAATATCCTGGAACCTTGGATATCAGTTCCGAATCATCTACAGCACCTTTTTATGGCGAGGAGTTGAACCAGGTGGCTACTTCAAAGTTAAGTGGTAAGGCCGAAAAGGTGGTTGGGGATGCAGATGTGAATACTGTTGATGGTGAGAAGTTGAATCAGCAGGCTACTTCAAAGTTAAGTGGTGAGGTGGAAAAGGTGGTTGGGGATGCAGAAGTGAAACCGTTAACAGCCTCATCTCAGGTCCCAGAAGAGGTCCAACAGGTTCCGGATGTGGTTAACGCACATGTAGCTGAGAATCAATTACCTCTGAAGGAGAATGAAATTCTTAGCTCTAGTGATGCAAGTCTGAGTGTCACAGAGAAAAATACAACTTCAGAGAATTATTCTACTGAACAAAGCAACACAGTTTCAGAAAAGAGTGTTTCTTCAAATGATATTTCTGGAAAGTTAAATGCTGAGGACAAAGATGACAAACCCACAATAAAGGAAGCTGATGCAGTTTGTCAAGTTCCTCATTCTTTACCAGTTGATGAATCTATGATTGACAAAAGCACTGGTGAAAGCCCTGAAACTTGCAGCAAAAATTTTGGCAGACGTCCGGGTTTCTTTGCTTGGATTAGCAGCTGGTGGCCATTCAGGAAAAATGGTGGAAACTCAAATAATTTGACTCATCAACCGGATCTGATGCCTAGTAATAATAAAGAGCCCAAGTCTTCAAACCCGAGCGAGGCAACCTGTCATTCTGAAGAGTCTGAGTTGTCAGATCCAAAACAAACAGTTTGTCATTCTGAAGAGTCTGAGTTCAGAGAACAGAAACAAACAATTAGTCACTCTGAGGAGCCCAAGTCATCTGAACCAAGACAGAAAGTGAATTGTTTATCAGAGCCTGAGTTATTTTCTAGTAGTTGCTTTTGGAGTGACATGGAATCTTTTGTTTTTACTGGCAAAGGATCAACTCTGATCACCCGTTCTAAAAGCAGGTTAGTGAGGATAATAGCCATTTACAGCTCATTTGAAGAATTTTACAGTCTCTATGCATTGAGTATTGTGTTTATTGAGTATTTAAGTAATAATATACTACATTATGCTGTTTTGGCAGGAAGGATATGATCCGTAAATTTCAAAAGTTTGGACCGCAGGTTCTTAGTTCTCTTGGCGAAAATGATCTCCTTCAACTGGTCAATATGTTGATATCTGAGAAAAAATGGTTGGAGGAAAGGCCTTCCCTGACTTTTCCTTTCCTGGTCACTCTAGAAGCTCGGAAGAACTCAGTGGGCCTATCACATGGTGCAACTGGCTTGAGATCTCTCTTCCTAAGCAAAGAAGGACGGAGCACCTTGCAAAAATCATCAGAAGGTGACAATGGTAAAAGATATCAGAGTAATCCTGACACTGGAGGTTCTTCACCTGCCATTAAAAATAAGCACACTGAAAAGTCTAGAACTGACACATTAGCGGATATTCAGAAGCTTGTGAGTGAAATATTGAGGGAACACTCAGATGGGTATAATATGTGTATGATACCAAAACTTTTTCTGGAGAGGTATGGCTATCCTCTTGATGTTCAGAATCTTGGTTACCAAAAGTTGGCAAACTTGTTGCATATTCTGCCTGGAGTGAAAGTAGAGTCCTCATACATCTTTGCGGCTGATCATCCCGTTTTTGCTTCTGACAAGGAAATGTCAACTCTCAATACTTTAGTGAATAATTCAAGTGTTACTGCACCATATTCGGATAGGAAGTCATCTGATTCATGCCATAAAGATGATCGCAAAGACTCCCCCTGGGAAGAATTAGGACCTGTCTCAGTCAGCAATCCTAACCAGAGTGACCTGGAGACAAAATCAGGGCAAAAGGCCTTAAAGCTGGAGACGTCAATGCAGCCTGATTACGAACCTTCACTTTCTGATGATGATTCTTCTGAATCTGAAGGAGATAGATCTTGTTTAACTCGATCAGAAGAGGAAGGACGGTCAAAACATAACGTGGAAGACAGCTCTCTTCTGCAAACTCTGGAGTCATTTTACTGTCGCCAAGAAGAGGATAGTGCAGAGTCAGAAAACACTGACACCAAAGGCAATGGCCTGACTGGTGGTTTAGGCTCATCCAAGCATTCCACTCCAGGAATGCTTTCCAAAGTTCATTCAGGGGCAGTGCTTAAAGAGAAGCAAAGACCTCACAAAAGCTATTCATTTGTTGCCGACCCAGACTCACGAAAGAAGGATGAGCTAATTGATGGAATATTACAGAATTTGAGGAAATCAGATGAGTTGAAGATGCGGAATTGAAAATTTCCTGGAGTTCATAGATTCTAAATTGGGATCCTGTCTAGTACTTGAGAATAGAAATAATGGGATTCTAGCGAATTAGGATTACTAACAAACTCGTGGTGGCACGCTCCTTTACATCGCGCGAGTTGCCTATTTTTGCAGGCCATGGTACTAACGATTCTGTGAGAGATGTTTGCTATTATTGAACCATATTCTTTTAATGACACTTCTTTCACTGCTAGATCAAATAGAGGGATAAGGGCACTTTCTAATTCAACCTTTTTAATGTGAAGAAATGAGGAAAAAACCCTCGTTTTACTTACAGACGTCGATAAAATACTTCTGTGCATGCAGCATGTGAGCCACCCTGAGAGGAAGGTTTGTGGATTCCCACCACGCCCTTCTCTGCTTCAGATAAAATGGGCGAACGGGGACAAGCAAGTCAGTGGAAAATGTGTGTGAACCATGAAGGCTGAGGAAGTTATAATGGGAACAAAGAACACCAAACATCAGGCACTTCTTGAGTAACATGTATGATCAACTTCTTTTTTCCCCTTAATTTTTTACTCATTATTTACAACTTTTTGGCAGGATAGAAATTATTTTTACCAACAAAAAACAGATAGAGGGATGAACAGATGCTTTTATTATACAAAGGTGATTTTTGAATTTAAAAATGTGTTTGGTATGTTGAATTTAACCCTTTTGCTGCATTGGATGTTTAGTGTGAACTGTGAAGTAGTCAAGGAAGGAAATAAAAGAATCAAAGTGATCAAATGGCATAAATATTTGCTATTAAAATATTCCAGTTGAATTTTTTAAAAAGGTTAAGGTGTACCAAGAATTTTGAAATGTTTTTCAAGTGCACCACTGTACCAAAGTGTTTTGTGGTGCATTTAATATCTTAAAGTATTTTTTTTCCCAACTATATCTAGCATTCTAAATTATATTTTACTACATCTAATATTCTGAAAATTTTTCAGATGTGTTTAGCATTTTAAACTATATTTTGATACATCCGGCACTTTGAAATATTATTTTAAATTCTGGATCCTAATACTAATATATCTAATACTTATATAATCATAATTATTATAATTATATATAAAATTCTATATAATTTATAATTAATATTTATTATTTGTATAGTTGTACTATATAAGGTTTGTTTGGAATCATGATAAGAATCTTCAAAAACATTTTTAATCATGATTTATGAAATTGAGATAAATATATAAAAAAAGTCTTATTTTTGACCTGTATGAAAGTATTTATAAAATAGTTAAAACAAACCGACACAAAGAAAAGTGAAGGTGTTTAAAAACTATTTGAAAGTACTTTTTTTCCTTTGTTTTTTTAAAGATCAGGTGAAGGAGGATTATTTTCCTTAAGGGTCTATTTGGTATGAGGAAAATTAAAAAAAAAAAAAAAAGAGGAGAGAAAAAAATATTAATGAACTCGATTTAAAAAAATTAAAAAGTGGGGTTATAAACTTTTAATTGAATTTTATTATTCTTTTATCTTGTATATTTTCACCTTTTTTTTAATTTTTAGATTGAGCTTATTAAAATTTTTCTCCATCTCCCCTCCCCAATGATTTTAAAACCGGACCGGACCGGACGGTTAGACCGGTCCGACCGGTGACCGGATAACTTTTCGGTTCATCTTGCATGGTTTAGCCGTTCAGCTAGTTCAACCGTGTTGGGCCGCTTCAAGCCGGCTGTTAGGCCGGTAGTCGGAGTTCACCCGGAAGCCGGAGCGGTTTTTCAAAAACCGAACGGTCGACTTGTGTCGCCTATAATGTTGAAGAAAAATCAAAATCCATCCCCAAAAGCCCCCTTAATCCCCAATCTGTGTCATTGTCTCTTGTTCATTGTTTAGTCTATCCTCCCTTCCTCTCGACATTCAACAGAAAGTGAGAAACTAAGAATTCAGAAGCTCCATTCTCCGGATTTTGACAGTCGCTCTCTCGCTCGACTATGAATGTGAAGACGCAGTACAGTATTCTGCCACTGAATTTCTGACCTTCCATTGCTTACCCATTCAGACAGAGTACGCCGTCGAAATTACTACCTCAAACTTCAAGCCTTGTCATGCGACTCTTCCATTGTTCTCTGCTTTTAAGTTACCGAGTCATGAGTTGCAGGCTTGGAAAGAAGGTGAATAGTGAAATCGGAATGTGAAGGATCAGTTATTGGCGATTTGGCGGAGAAAGGGAAAGTTAGTGATATTTTATATTTATTTATTTTTTGTCTTTTGTGGGATGTGTGAGCCGAGAGGGACCGCCCATTACCCTCTCTACTATTAATTTAAAAAGAAGATCAACGGTGGTTTGAGGGTGAGGTGCCACTATAGTTTTTCTTTAGTTTCATATTTATTGTTAATATTTATATAATTATATAAGTATATAATATTATTTTTTATTTAATTATTACATCACCGGTCCGACCATCGGTCTAACCGGTCTGACCGTATGAACCATGACCCGCTGATCTTTCCGGTTCTATATCCGGTCCGGCTTTTAAAACATTGCCCCTCCCCTACCCTCCATTTCCCTCATAATGAGGTAAAGGCAGAAGCAATGAAGTATTAAATAGGCATCAAATAGATGCACATTCATCACTTGAGTTTGTGAGATGTGATGGTGTGAAGGAAATGGAAGACTGAAAAATTTTAATAAGTTCATATTCAAAAAGAAAAAAAGACAGAAAACGGATACTTTTTTTTTTTGGGTTACAACAAGGTAGGATCGGACTCGCAACGCACACACTCCACACACACACGCATACCACTCAATGAAACAGCCAGTAGAAAAATGATACTTAAATATTGAAATCTTTATTAGGTCATATAAATAATGAAATCCCCCTTTGAGCACACAGGATCAAATTGGAATTTTGAAATCCACTAAAAATACCAAATTGCCCTTTAAATTTTTTTTTTTTTAAAAAAAATCAAGCACCATCATCTGTTGGTGGGTAACTATTTTTTTGGGATTTTTTGGCTTTTTCAATTTCCAGTAATGCAATTAACAAGATCGTTGTAGCATTTAATAACAGGATTTTAGAAGATTTAAAAATTGACATTTTTATAATTTTAATAATGCAATTAACAAATTCTTTAATAATATTAACAAGTTCAATATAACAGTTAATAATAAGTTTTTTAAAAAATTCAAAAAGTGATATTTTTACAACTTCAGTAATACTGTTAATGACATTATGAGAGTTGTTAATATTATTATATAATTTGTTAACCTTATTATTTAATAGAGCTCTAATGACCAGTCGACCGATAAGGGTGCTCGATTTTTTTTCAAATAAAGAGTAATTTGGTCTTTTTAGCAAATTTTAAAATTTCAATTTGGTCATATATACTTAAAGGAAATTTTTCATTATTTAAGCAACCAAACAAAAATTTTAATATTTAAGTATCATTTTCTGTCTTTTTTTTTCTTTAAAGAATTAAAAAAAGAGATTATAAAATTTTAATAAAGAAAATATGTACATTAAAAAAGTAAAAAAAATTAATTACAATTTTTTAGCTTTTAATTTTTTATATTGAACTCATTAAAACTTCCCCCTTCTCTCTTCGCATATAAAACTATTTTAAAATACTAGATGCAACTAAAAAATACTTTAGATGTATTAAGCAAGACAAATCAGTGGCTTTAAAAAAAAAAAGTTCAGATGTAATGATGACTTTGATTTTATTTTTCAGACATAATTTTGCGCCTCATCTTTTTAGTGTTGTTGCACCAAAAGAAAAATTAGGATCAAAATTGCACAACTAAAAAAATTACTGGCAAAATTAAACTTGAGAAATAAAATTAAGATTAAAATTATACCTTAACCCCAAAAAAATAAAGGAACTTAACGATGTCTTTCATTTTTTATTTTTTGGTTAATGAAAAATCGTTTATGCTTTATATAATAACAAATCGTAGGTTATCCCTTGCTCGGCTTGCGCGAGTCACCCAACAAACAAAAAGAGAACTTGAAAAGCCCAAACGAAAACGTAATGCCTTTGATAAAGGCCATGTGGTTGAGGGCGTTGTCATGCAGGAGGAGTCTGATCAAATCAGACCCCCTCGGCTGCCTTCCAATTGCTTACAGAGTTGAGTTTTCAAAATAGACACTATTTTAATTTAATTGCATCACCAACCAAACCCCCCAAAGACAAATTTTAATTCAACCCACCTCTCACTTCCTCCCCTTTATCCTTGCCGCATGCTCAGCCACTACCTCCTGTCTCCAACAAAAATCCTAAATAATGCAAATATCGCTCTCACGTATTCCCTTGAAACACCATCAGAGTGAAGGGTTATTTATAAAAGAAAAGAGATAGATAATGATCAACCGGATTAACTTATGTTTTCCCCGGCAACACCCGAAAGTTCTGTTTTTCTTTTCCTTTTTCTTTTTTTTCCTTTATAATACATGTGATTTGCCACTTGCAGCGAGCAATGTTGTGTGTTTGAGTTTCGTGTTACCGGTGCCTACCCTGAAAACCACCGCCGCCACCTTTGTTCTTTGCAAAGAAGGCATTCTTGGGTCTAGGGATCTCATGGAGGTCCATCACTTGGATCGTTCTTTGTCTTTTGGCTATACACAAAATCACCAATCACTAAGTCAGTATAGCCATTGCCAAACTGGCAGGTTAAGAATATTAACTATCAACCAAAAAAAATCACATTAAATTAGAAATAGTGGTTCCACCATTTTCAGCCTCTTTGTAGTTCTCTTGAAGCCGCCTTCTTGCCGAAGCAAGTCTGTCCGCTTCAAAATTGCTATCTCCCTCTTCTCTCTTTCTCTGCAATCATTTAACCTTGGGTCAGCAGACTCACTACACTTTCCAAAATTCTTTTTTTTAGGGGGAAAAAACCTATGAAAGTAGTTCTACTTAGGTTCCCGCAGAACTAAAACACTGATCTAAATCATGCGTGCTAGTATTTTGACTGCATGGGCTCCCAATTTCTATTTTCGTCCACTGTATTTATGGTAACCAAAATTTAGAGTCAGACTCCAAAATGGTTATCATTCATATTCATACATTTTGAGGAGCAGAAGCAGGCATGGGCACTGGGTTTGCTGGTTTTGGCGGCGCTCTTCGAGGAACTGTCTTTGGTTTTGGTTCAGCTTCTGAGTAGTTTCGGTCTGACCCAGAACTCCAATCTGTAACAGCAGGAAACATAAACAGATTTGTAATTAACAATCAGGTACACAAGATTGAATTGTACAAGCTCTGAATCATATCGACAAATACTATACTTACAGTGCGGATTAGGCGAGGATGCAAAATCAGGAATCTGCAAAGGAAATTGGAGTATTAATTAGAAAGCTAAAAGCAAACAAGCATATTTTCTTGGGCATCTTTCCTCAGGAAAAAAGACACAATAAGTGATTTTTTCCCAACCTGATTGTGCCCGTTCTGGGCGTTTCTCTGCATAGGTGAATCTCCATTAGCTGCCAAAAACATCAATCACAAGTTTATTTTGGTCTGAACATGGTAATATTTACTCAAATTTTTCCAAAAGAAAGATTCAGATTACCAACGACAGAAGCAATATCGCCTGGTTGATTTACCTTCACCCATTCGTCTACAATCTCCTTCCATTTCCTGATCAGGAACAGAATAGTTGCAATTAATACCTCAGATAGTGAAATTTCAACTCTAGCATTTATTTGCTTTACAAATAATTTCAGGATCTTCCAAAACCTGACAAGTAGCTTCACCAATCTCCGAACATCATTGGATGGATGCTTGCGCAACCGATTAACGTGCCTCCCAATATCAGTCTCCTACAGAAGTCCGAATGGTTAAGTAAAGACTAACCGACATTGACAAAACAAAAAGGCCATGCGAACAGGAAAAGAGAACTCGTTGCCGCCAGAAGTTACCTTTAGCGCTTGGAAAGTAATATCCATGTCCGCTAGATTCTGCAGCAACTCCACCACATAATCTTCGGGCTATGAAACAATTGAATAAATTAAGATGTTAATCAAGTGTAAATGGAATATTTAAAGAGTAATTGATATGAAAGGAAGAAAAACGAGCAGCTAAACCTGGTCCTGATCCTCAAGTTGCTCTTTGATCTCTTGAATCTTCTTTTCCTCGTCATCAAAAAGGCCTCCGTAAGGATCTAAATCGCCGTCATCTTGGCCGATAGAGTGCGGCGTTACAGGCGAAGCATCTCTTTTCAGTTCAGGAGAGCTCTGTTTCTCGATTGGAGCTCTTATTTCGTGGCCATTGGACTTAAGACGAATCGCTTCGCAATTCCGACACCGTCCAGGAGCTGAAGTGGCTTCATAGAGACGCTGAACGATTCCATCCCTTCGACGCTTTAACTCGTTGTGATAATCAATGGAAGCCACGTCGATTGCAGTGTCGATGAACATCCATACATCCACACCAGCCGTCTCCAATACTGATCGGAAATCGTCCAAATCCATACCTTTTTCCGAACAGTAAATCTAAAGGTGTAGACCAATGAAAACGACCGAGGAGGAGTTTTCCCCAGAAAAAGAAACGCACAATAATCTATGAAAATTCCAAGTTCCACAGACCACAGCTTTTGAAACAACAGGTTCTGATTCTACTCCATCCGATCTAAGTTAAATGGCGTTGACGAAGTCATGAGGAGGTATGGATCAAAACGGCAAGAACAATGATTGCAGAATGAATACGCGCCAAATGAAACAAGGGAAGGGCGTAGATCTGAGGTATGACCAAACAACAAGGTTGAACTCTGACGCAGAGGAATCCGATAAAATGAGCACAATTTTTCCTGGAAAATTCGTAAGAAGCTGGGGGAGATTGGGAAAGTTTGGGGTAGGAGATGGATGGGTGAATAATGGGAAAAGGAAAAGAGTATATTCCAAAACCAAAATTCCTAATTTCGCCAAGAATTACATAATATTGATGATGGGCGGGGTACGTACATGACAGTGGCGAGACGGCCCATTTATTTGGTGCTTTCAGCCTCCCTCGACGAGTCAGAACAAACTTCTTCCAAGGGAGATGAACCCTCTACAAAGCGAGGCAACTCACCAGAAGTTTAGAAATAAGCTGTTTTTTCTCCTTTTCTACCCCACCGGAATTAGCTCTACTTACACTCCCTTATATAATCTAAATAACTAATTTATAAATATTAAAATAATTAGTTAAATCAGTTATTTATAATAAATAAGTATTATTTTGTTTAAAATATCGTTATTAATAATGTGAATTTGAATAAAAAAGTTTTAACGTGCACAATTACCATGAGAACTACTTTTGAAGAAAAATAAATAAATATGAGAGATGAATTATATTGAGATCTTATATTTTGAGAAATTAAAAAAATTACTAAATTATTTAATTATAGCATATATTTCATAATATATCTAAAATATTTATGTTTATTATTAGATTACATATCAATTTGTAAGTGAAGCAAATTAGTTTAAAAAAATAATAAATATAAATACTATAAATTAATTTACTAATTTTTTTAATATCTTTAAATTAGTCAATCAGGTTTTATTTTAAGGACTGGAGATAATATTTTGGGAAAAAAAATTGCTACTTATAAAATTTATTGACAAAGATACCTGAAATTAGTTTAAGAATTTAAGGGCAATGTACTTCTAGCGATACAATTCTTTTTCAGCTATGCGTAATCTATCTTCAATTATGAGCAAAATAAAAAACATTTACATATAACTAAATATATGTTGCATCCAACTTAAAAAAAGAGTTACACCATCAATTCAAGTGAATACTCCCACTTAAAGATATGGATCTCAGATAACTTCGAGCAATAATTTTTGTAATAGGGAGTGTTTCCAGCAATTTTCCCAATATTTTTCCTTCAATTTTTGGTACAAAAAATTCTGTATCATACATTTTTAACATATTAATATAATATGTTTCCAACTTCCGAAACACAAGAGGGAAAGAATGGAATGCTCTGTCACCACCGGGCTTCAGGAGAAAGATGAAACGCCCTCCACCCTTAGTGATGACCAAATCAACAAAGAAGGTGAAGATATGCAATGGCCCTATACAAGAGGATATTGATATACTACTTCCTGTCCTTAATTTAAGGTCTTATTTAATTTTTATTTTGGTACTAAATATACTCCTCCGGTTCTTATTATAAGACCCAATTTGACTTTTTATTTGTCCTAATTATAAGACCCAATCCATTTTGTCTCTTATATTTATGCATTTTTTTCCAAGATAATCCTTCTAATAATGATAGTTTTAGCCAATATACTTAATTAGTAAGGATATTTTAGGAATAACAACACTTATTTATTATAAATAACCAACTTAACTTACTTCCTTAATATCCTCAAATAAGTCAATTGGGTCTTATAATTAGGACTGGAGGAGTAATACCATAATCTATTCTGTCTTTCATATTTATGTATTTTTTCCTAAGGTAATCCTTCAAACAATGATAGTTCTAACCAATATATTTGACTAGTAAGGATATTTTAGGAAAGACAATACACATTTATTAAAAATAACTAGCTTAACTTATTTCTTTAATCTTCTCAAATTAGTCAACTAACTCTTATAATTAGGATCATAAATAATATATATATATATATATATATATATGCTCTCTTATGATTCTGCCTCACAATCTAATGATGGAATTTTACCAAACAATGTTCGTTGAAGTTGAGGAAGAAGACCTTATATTCCAGGGGAGATATATCTCCATAGACAACTACACACAAGTATGGGCTCTTCCCATGAAAAGATTCACCATTTGCCGAATGAAAGCATAAAGACGTCAGAGATAGAGTGGTTAGCCTCTGGAAGCTCACTAGTTTGGAAGGGAAAGGGAACCGTTTTATTGTGAAGCTAAACAATGAAAGGGACTCCCAAGAGGTCCTTTTGGGATGACCATAATAAGTTATCTTCAGCCACGACTTAACTATACAATCTTGGACAAGTACCTTTTCACCAACTACCCATACCACTGCCTAGTGCGTCGGTTGTGGGATGGATCCGCCAGCAAAGTAAAGTGTTATCTACCCCTTGGAGAAGTCTTAGGCAAGGCCCTCCAAATAGCTTACAACGCCGCCTCGGCGGAGAGAGGGGAAAGATGCCGGAAATATGAAACCTCATAGCAGGAGCAAATGAGAGATACTACCAGACAAGACTCCAACATCATCCACCTCTGCCCCTAATGTTGACTCCCTTTTTGCTAACCGACTCTATAAAACAGAACACCCCACAACGTTAGACCCATGTCTCCGTTGCGCCGTCTCCATATATCCCTAACCCTAAAAGTGACCTCGAGCCCATCTATGAACTGAAATCCATTTGTTAAGTTTTGATGTTAAAAAAATGACTTGTTAATTTGAATTAAAATTTGTTACGGAGTTGTTATTCTCAACTCAATTTCAATGATATTAGAAAAAAATAACTTGTTAATTTCAAGTAAAAAATTGTTAAAATATATTGCAAGTATTTCATGAATTTAGTTTTTCTCAATCTCCCGAAAAAAAAAATTGTTAATCTCAATTCGAAATGGTTTAAATATATTACGATGTTGTTATTTCTAGATCAATTGTACAAAAAAAATATGTATTTGCTGATCACAAGGACATTCTTTGTCATTTTCTCACATTCTCATAATGTCAATTCAGGCTTTTTCACCTTGTCTGTCTTTTGTAGCTGTTAGGTTCTTGACTTGGAATTTAATATTTTCAAATGTATTTTTTGGATCAGTTTTTCAAAGTTTTAAAATATTTCACCTACTGTTATTTGGATGTTTTGATAGACTCACGGGATTTTTTTTTTGGCATTTCGTTATTTACTCATTGTCATCCATATTCTTTCACCTTACACAAAATAATTTATGATGTTTGAGGATAACCTTATCATTCCATCTACCCATAAAAAGGTCGTCTTACGAATAGTTGTCCAAATTTTTTAATGATCACACTCTTTCATTCTATTTATATGCAATCCCAAACACTGATTAAATTATACTATATATAGATTAAACTTGAGATGCGAGGGAAAATAATCATTTTTAAAAAGGCAAAACAAAATGTTCTTATTTTATTAAAAGCAAAGGATCAAACCAAAATTATAAAAACTAAAAAAGAAAACAAAAGGTGTATGTATTTAGTTTTTTACATTTATGGCGTTTGTTTTCAATCAAATTAAGACAAATGATATACTACCTCCTGTTCTTAATACTACATCTTGTTTTTAATATAAAAGTTAGTTAAATAATTTAAGTAGATTGAGAAAATTAGTTGAGTTAGTTATTTGTAATAAATATTTGTTAGCTCCATTAAAATATCCTTGTTAATCAAGTATGTTAGTTAAAACTATCATTATTACAAGAATTATCTTGAAAAAAATAAATAAACATGAGAGAAAAAATGGATTAAGATATTATATTTAGGATCAAAATAAAAGTCAAATGAGCAGAGGTAGTATAAGAGTTAATTAACTAATTTGTCTTGATTAAGAAAATTAGTTAAGTTAATTATTTGTAATAAATAGGTATTGTCTTACCTAAAATATTCTTACTAATCAAGTGTCATTTGATTAAACATTTAACACATGCAACTACTATAAAGACCACCCTAAAAAAATGGATCAAATATGAAAGATAAAGTGTATTAAAATCTTATATTTATGACTAAATTAAAAGTTAAACTAGTTTTTATATTAGTTACATAAAGCAGTATTACAAAAGATTGTACTTTTACGTAGGAGCAAATGTTAAAAAGGTGAAATACATAAATTAATAAGTAGATAATAAGACTGAGGAGATGGAACAAAGGAATCGGGAGGGGAACGGAAAAAGTGGATGCCCTCCTCAACGTTCAGTGCCGCTTTAGCCAATGAGTCCGCCACTAAGTTCACCCCCTACTGCACCAGTCGATGCTTGCATCCCAGTCTTGCTCTAGCAGCTTTCTAATCTCATTTAACAGACCAACCTCAACATGTTCACCATCTCAGCCCATCTCTATTAACTCAGCTTCCCAACAATCAGTTTCAATAATCACCCGGTGCCATCGCACATCCCAGGCTCTTTTGAGGCCCCAAAGAACGCCCCATATATAGTTCTGCATGAAGGCTGCTCCCCAACCCAACACGAAACATAAAACCATCAAGCACCTGTCCATCATGGTCTCTAGCAATAGCAGCACAAGCTACCACGCCGGTCGTCTCAACGCAAGAACCATCCACATTAACCTTAACGCAGCCTACAAATCTAATCCTTTTGTTGAGCGAGATAAAAGCCCTATCGATATAAATATATATATTAAGATATAAAAATTTAACATAAATATTGTCCTATATATTATTTATTTTTTATTCTATAAAAAAACTCTTATTATTAATACTTTAAAATCCACTTGTTTTATTTGATTGGTTAACATTATGCTAGGGAGAAAAGCTAAATAATGGCAAAAAAATAAGGAGAAAAGTTAAATATCGAAGTCTTCTTCAAACTAAAAATATACTTTAAGATGTTTATTTTATACAAAGATCACTTTGTTTTTATATGTAAGTCAATTATACGCCTTTTTACATGTTTAGAAATATATTAAATTAATAAAATTTTTCATACTTGCCCTGCTGAAAGAAAGAATATTAAAAAAAATATGTTGTACATTTTCTCTCACTCATTTTTTGTTGTACTCACTATTCAATAGGGATAAAGCTAAAAAAAAAATTATCATTTATTCTATATAAGTGATTTATATTTAGTAACAGTACAATATGAAATGAATATGTGTTGTCTATATATGGATTAGTTGAAATTCGAGCGTGGGTAGAGGCACGGATATGGCCAAAGTTGCATACGTTTCACCACCGATTATTGAGTGACAGTCTTATGAGATTTTCTTTTTTAAAGAAAACAGAGTAATGTACACTTTTGAATTAATTATAGGAAAATGCAGTATTCCAATTTAGGCACTTAAAACGTCAAAATCTCAAGGAATTAAGTAGTGCCTGATTTAGTATTTTACAAATATAGTCAGATGACTAAAATGTCCTTG
Organism: Neltuma alba; assembly: GCF_004799145.2. NCBI lineage: Eukaryota > Viridiplantae > Streptophyta > Magnoliopsida > Fabales > Fabaceae > Neltuma > Neltuma alba. Next base: position 70,759 of record NW_021632377.1, on the reverse strand, counting down.
TATTAGATTTTTTTTGAAAAAAAAAAGATATCAAACTTGTCATTCTTAATATATTTCTGTATACAAAGTTTTTTTCGCCCCTTCCCCAACTAAAAATGGAATTTGATTCCCTGTCCGATCTATATCTATCCCCATTCAATCGAATTCAAAACCCAGTCAGTAGACAAACACTACATTAGTAGTGGAGTGGAAGGACTATCATATATTATTAGTTGTTCAACATTTGTCATTATCAGATCAAACATTACTTCCTCCCTGGGATTTTGACCTCTTAGGTGCTTGAATTGGAACATTACAATTTTCACCTTCTTTTTATGTCATTTTTTCATCAATTATTACTACCTCCGGTCCTAAATATAAAAGCTAGTTGATTAATTTGAGTAAATTAAGAAAATAAGTTAAGTTAGTTATTTGTTATAAATAGGTGTTGTATTTCTTAAAATATCTTTGCTAATCAAGTGTATTGACTAGAACTACCATTATTAGAAAAACTAACTTGGAAAAAAATGAATAAATATGAGAGATAAAGTGGATTGGGTTCTTATATTTAGGACCAAAATAAAAGTTAAATAAGGTCTTATATTAAGGACCGAAGGTAGTCACTACAAAAAAAATATATTTTCTAGCAGTTAAATTATGATGTTTCTAACAGTTTTAACTGCAACAAACAACATTTGTAGCGGTTAGACAAACCGCTAGAAAATCAAGTGTAAGAAATAGTTTTCTAACAATTACAGGATCGCTATACAGTATGGTCAAAACGCCAGAAATTTTTTAGCAGTTACTTTAATCGCTAGAAAAAACAAGTAGGCACATGCAAATGAGACAACATTTGTAGCAGTTTAAAACCGCTAGAAATTGTCAAAATATTTGTAGAGTTATAGGAACCGCTAGAAAATTTTGGACGAAATTACATTTTGTCGGGAAACGAAATTTTCATAATGGCGCCAAAAATTTCTAGTGGTTAAGAACTGCTAGAAATTTTTGGATGAAATTACATTTTGCCGGAAAATGAAATTTTAAAGTTGGCGCTAAAACTTTCTAGTGGTTAAAAATAGCTAGAAATATGGTGTTAGGTGGGGCCAAATTTGAATTTTGGGAAATTTTTTCATCTTTTTTTTTTTTTACTTTTCTAGAGTTTTTGAACTGCTACAAAGTTTATTCCAAGCAAAAAAAAAATTCAAATGTTTTATTATTAAAAAAATATAATATTATAAATTAAAAAACCATGAAATAGATTATATTAGAGAATTTTTCTTAATATGTATATTTACCAATGTATTACATGTTATATATTTGAATTTTGTGATAAATAATAAGTATTTAAATTATGATTGTGTCAAATGAATTGAATTAAATTAATTTAATAAGATAGGTGAATATCATATTAAACCTAAACATTTATATTGAAAAGTGGTTGAATCAGTTGAGGAGGGCATGACAAATGTGATGAAGACAAATTTGAAAGAAAAAGATAAATAAATATATTAGTAAATTATAAATAAAGATAAATAAAAGAAATTAAGATTTATAAAATGAATACCATCTTACCATATAAAGAAGGAAAAAAAGCCACCATATGAGAGAGTAAGAAGAAAAGAAAGAATTATAAAGAAGAGGAGGAAAGGAAAAAAAAGAGATGGGGTAAATGAATGAGGAGGTAATATGGTATTTATAGAAATCAACAAGACGTTTTTAGCGGTTTTTACTATTTCCAGCGGTTTTATTCATTTTGTAGCGGTTTCGCATTTTATAACTGTTTTTCATTTTGTAATGGTTATTTAACTGCTACAAATTGCAATTTTTAATTTTTAAAAAACTGAACCGATTTTAATTTGTTCATATTTATTTATAAAAAACAAATTATTTGCATGATAAAAATTTTTGAAACTGCTATTCTTAATCATCATCCTGCCTGAAAGGAGATATTAAAAAAAATTTTGTTAGAATTATAATATATTTAGAAAAAAATTAGTAATTAATAGTTAATTATTTAAATAATTTAAGAAAAGGCATATACATGATAATAGCCAAATTATCGTCTTATTAAGAAAAGAAGTTTTCAAAATTCATGGGTTGGAAGGATTTACTATCGTAAGTAATATCACCATCACCCATATCACAAAGATCTCGTGGCTTAAGGTGAACGACCATATTCTAGTCTTTATGTTTCTTGTCCTTGACATAGTAAACCTGGTGTGCCTCGAAGGCAAGAATATATGCCTCATCATCTTTAGATTCCCCCGTATGAATGAGTCTAGAGAAATTAACATAGGTGACGCCCAAGTGGTCAATAGTGAGTCCCCGTGAAATTGTTGTATTTGCCCAGGAGCACTTGCACAGAGTTACGGTGAAAAGCTGGTAACTTAACTCAACGATGTCAATTAGCTTTCCATAGTAAGTGATGCCTTCAAAGTGCATATTGCCATCACTGCTGCTAGCATAATATCTCGTCTCAAATGTCTCGCAAACTCCAAAGTTTTGTGTGAGCAATCCCTAATCACGTCCAACTGTACAAAACTTGAACTCGTTGACACTATACACGGTAAACCTTCGTGCATGGTCTAACAGACCGAGGGAAAGAGATTTGAATTAATCTATGTATGGGTTGTTGTCATTACGTAATTGACATGTAAACTAACTGAGAAACTCTTTGTGGACTCTTTTATCAATACCAGCAGAACGTGCACGCCCTCATAGCTGCTGCCTAAGGTAATTTCTAAACTCACTACAATAAAGTGTAATTTGTTAGAAGAGTCTGTGAGAAACAAATATAAAGTGTAAAAGTTAATGAGCTTATATAATACTTACTGCATGAAGGGTTCAACTTGGCTGCAATTTATCAAAACATGTCTGTGTGCATGGAGTTTCTCTGTGGGAGTGAGTTTGAAGAATTCATATCTTCTAACTGGTTTCCTAGCAGAAGGAAATAAAGCTGACGTGGAAGGACCAGGAGGAGAATCATCTACCCAACGCGGGCGGTTAAAAGATGTCTCCATGTCATCAAAGTTCCTTGAATAGAAAGTTAGGACTTCATCTCCGGAATAACCTTCTGCTATTGACCCTTCAGGCCACGCCTTATTCCTAACATATGATTTTAATTTTTCCAAGTACCTGCAAGTTAATATTCCATTAATAATTATTAGCAATTGAAATAACAATGTCAAATTTAAAGATGCAGGGATAGAAGATAATCTAGTACCTCTCTATAAGGTACATTCATCGATATTGAACTAGGCCAGCAACATTTGCTTCTCTAATAAGGTGGACAATCAAGTGAACCATGACAGTGATGAATGATGGAGGAAATATCATCTCCAAGTGACAAAGTGTAAGAATTATTTTATTTTGCAGCTGATCGAGCTCTTTCGGCATCAACACCTTCGCATACAACTTCTTGAAAAATGAACACAATTCCACCAAAACCACTGATACATCAGAAGGAAGTGTGTTTCTCAAAACCAATGGAAGTAATTGTTACATAAGAATATGGGATTCATGACTTTTTAACCCAATAACTTTAGAGCCTGCAGATCGATACACCTTGAGATGTTGCCGAAATATCCATCAGATACTTTTATGTTCTTCAGTATCAAAAGGAAGATATCCTTGTTCTGTTTCATCAAGGTGAATTTAGCTGGTCGAACTTGTCGCTTTCATTAGGCCAAGCCTCTTCACGAATTCCCCAGGCCCGTAAATCTTTTCTAGCTGTGAGATGGTCTTTGGACTTTTCAGCTTCGTTGAGCAACGTATATAGCATATTATCACACATATTTTCTTCAATATGTATAAAATCCAAACTGTGTCGTAGCAAATTAGATTCCCAGTAAGAAAGAGTGAAAAATATGCTTCTCTTCCGCCATTGCATAGGTTGTGCATCAGATGGCCCATGAGACTATCGTCCCAATCATTCAAGATCCACATTCTTGCCAAACTCGACATCAACATCTTCTAACTGTCACAAAATATCCATACCAGATAAAGTAACAAGAGGATCTCTCTTTTCTTGTTTTCCATCAAAATGAATTCGTTGCAATCTAAATCTGTGCTTGGAATCGAGGAACCATCGATGTCCTATGAAGCATTGTTAGATATGATGATTAATTTTGATGATGTCAAATAATAGAACAAAAAGTTTGCATAAATTATTTATTTCATATTTTGACTAACTATCGTACTTAATATTTTGTGTAGTTTCCTCAAGAAAAGAAAGAAGTTATTATGTTAAACTTTGTGTTATGGAGAATGATCAAGAGGAAGAAGAATAAGAGAGATTGAGAAAAGAAGAACTTGCAAGATCAAATGGAAATATCAAGATTCAAATTCATAGATTTGATATTGGAAGTTGCTATGCTCAATTAGAAGTTTGAATGGCTCAATCGGAAGTTAAAATGCACAAACTGAAAGTTATATCATCATATATTGAGTCACCCTTCATATAAACATTGAAAATAAGCTTCGTAGGTGATTTTCAAGGGTATTTATCGATCAAGAACTTGATCAGACAGTTATCGGTCAATTTATCGAAAACACAAACTCTGTTATGCTCTGTTCTTCATTCAGCTCTGACATAGGTTCGGTATTTCTTTAATATCTCTTAAACCACAAATCCGTTTGAGGTGAAACTTGATTCATATGAAGCTAGACTCAGAACACGGTTCATGGACACTAAAAATCAACTTCAAAGAATTTCATATGAGGAAGATATGTTGTTCAAAACATTGTAGTAAGGATTAACACCTTTATTCCGACCTTTAGTCACTGTGATGAAGATAACTTTGCAACTACAATGAATTTTGAGGTGGTTCTTATTGCATTAGAAAGTAGACTTAAAGATCTTTCTGGGGATAGGTCATTTGCAAAATTTGGAATTAAATTGGAAGTTTCATGATCACTCAAATTTGACCCTTGTTTTGCTTAAATCAAAATTTGAATTTATTGAGGCAAAGACCAGAAGTTCTACATATATTGATTAAGCTCTTGAACAACATGCTACTCAAACATGTTATCGAGTAAAATCACTAAAAGAAATGAGAAAATAAAAAGCCATTATCAGATGTTAGTCGAGCCTGATCAAGCAATTACATACTCGATCATTTTATCGAGTTACTGGTACTATCCCTTCAATTCTTCTCTTTGATCTTCATATGCATTATTAAGGTTTTATCAATAACTTGTTGGATAAATAGTTTTTGGATAACATTATGAATAAATGTATTTATCGATCACTTGATTGATAAACAAGGTTTTCGATAAGCCATCAAACAAATTGTAAGTTTCTCTGAACAACTGTTAAGCTTTTATCTGATCATCTCTTGGATCACATATTCTGAAATTATATACTGTTAAGTTTTATCGATCACGTGATGGGTAATTTACTTTGCTCAATAACTTGCTAGATTGATCGATCATTGGTATAACTGCTTAATATAAGATGTTGCAGGAAATAATCGATTATTGGTTGATCGATAAGCTGTCAGGAAAAAGGTTGAACTTCCTCACTCATAACAAAAGATTTATCGATCACCTGATCGATCAATAAGTTGTCGATGAGAAGACAAATAAATGGTAAAGTTTTCCCACTTACGTTGTATCCTGTTTTATTCACCATATTATCGATTACTTTATCGATCAAAAACTTATCGATAACTTGTTCTAACATTATACGATAGCTTACTAGTTTATCAATATTTTTGTTCTAAATGTGTTGTCAGGTTCCTTAACTAATCAATTGATTGATCAGTGATTTATCGATCAAATGATCGATAAATCACTGATCAATCAATTGATTAGTTATTCGATCATCACCATCTCCCTAAACTAAACTGTTTTTAAATCATTTTCGGATCACCTGATCGATCATTAATTTATTGATAAAATGAGTGATCGATCAAAGTCTTTCCTGGTCTTTTCCAAAAAGAGATTTCAACGTTTATTTATCGATCACTTAATCAATTAATGTTTAATCAATCACTCACTCGGTCATCATATATTTTGTGAATACACTGTGAAAATCTTTGTTAAACCTTTTTATCGATCAGTCTTCCTATTATCCATTTATCGATAAGGTATTCGATCAATACACTTTGAAAACATATTTCTCTTATACTTAGCTTTATCGATAATATGATTGATCAAATATTTTTTGATCATTTATTTGATAATTGAATCAATTCATTTCATAATATCTATTCACGATGTTCTTCAAAATCTTTCATCTTTTTATCTTTAAGCTTTTCCCAACCTTCTTTTTACACATAACTCTCTATTGAAAGGATATGAAGGCAAATGTAACTTGAAAAAGTTTATTCTTGCATAAATCATCTATAGCTCACTGTATTCATGTTTCGCCATTTATCGATCAATTGTTCTATCATTGAATGATCGATAATGAACTCGATAAATGCACATAATTGTTGAATCTGTCTCTTTGTTAATTAATCAATAATATGATCGATGAAAGAATTATCGATCAAGACATCGATCAAGTAAGTTCATCTTACTTTTTGAATATCTGATGATTGATTCCATATTTTCCAACTTATTGTCTCTAAGATTATCAGATACTTATCACTTGATTTAAGGAAGATTATTTTAGGTAAAGAGCCACAACGAATTTATGATGTGAAGAATCGACTTTTGTTAGAAGCTTCCAACGGCTAGTTTCAACTGTCATATTCTTCAAGCCAAACGGGAAGAAAATGCTCAACGATCAAGTACCCAACATTATCTATAAATAGAAGAGCATTCAAAACAAGAAAAAAGAAGAAGAGTCTGAGCTTACAATATCAAATGCTAAAATGCCGAATCAACATATTCTCATTTAGAGCTCCGAGAGAAAACTCCATTTCTCTGTACTTCAAAGACTGTAACATATGTATTCATAAGATAGAGAGGAGAGTTTCCTAAACGTGCTTAAGATTCATCTATCACTTCTTTGAGAGAAGAAACATTCAATCTTCATTATCATTATCAGATCGTATCCTTACGGTGTGTAAGGGGGAGTATTTACCTCTGTGTGAGGTTGCTGTTGAATAGACTGATTAGTCTAAGGATTAGAAGTGGCATCACAAGTGCCCGGATCAAACTTGTGGTTGTAGTGGTTTTCAAGTACCCGTGTTAAACTTGTGAGAGATAGTAGATTAAAAATCTTAGGAGCAGCCTGGGGATTGCATGTAGGTTAGTGAGGACCGAACCAAGATAAATCATAGTTTACATCTTCTCTTCTCTTACCTCTTTATATTTCCAGCTAAACTATTTTACTACTGTAATTACGCTTATGTTGATTCATTGTTTTTATACTCAGAATTTCTTATGAATTTCATTACATTGTGAAAAAGTTTTTAATTTTAGTTAACACCCCATTCACCCCCCTCTTGGGTGATCAACCATTCTTACAAGCCCCACTTGCAATTGTGTGGAAGGCGACGTGATACAGTGTTAAAATTGCACTCAAGACAAGCTAATCCAGTATGCACATTCTTGCCGGACAAAGTTCCGAAACTGGGAAAATCACTTATTGTCCACATCAAGGTTGTACGAAGATTAAATAGTCGCTTGTCATATGAGTCATATGTCTTAACACCATCCATCCACAAGTAGATCAATTCGTGTATCAACAGTTGCAGGTACACATCTATATCATTTCCCGATACCTTCTTGCTAGGAATGATCATGGAAAGCAAAAATGAGCTTTGTTTCATACACATCCAAGGTGGGAGATTGTAGAGATTAAAACCATTGGTTGCCAATGCAAGATGTTCATTTCTAGGATCACCAGCAAAGTTTGAAATTTTCACATCAAACGTTTTCCACACCTCCGAATCTCATGGGTGTCTTAACCTGTCATCTAGATTTTCCTCAATCACATGCCACCTCATTGCTCAGCCATTTTTGATGACATATACATTCTCTGCAACTACGATTTCAAAGAAAAGTATCTAACAAAATAATGTATTAAAAATTTCAAATATCGAATATTTAGAGATAGAACAAGTAACACATTATAATGAATTGTATTAAGAATTTCAAATATCAAATATTTAGAGACGGAACAAGTAACACATTATAATGAATTGTACCTGAGAATTTTGGTTAGTTTCTTCTTCTGCTTTTTTCCCTTTTGTAAGGACTTATAACGAGATGTGTTACATCTCGTACAAATCTCCTTGTTTGCATCATCTTCCCATTATAACATACAATTGTTTGGGCATGCATCTATCTTCTTGTAGTTCAAGCCAAGCTTGTTAATAATCTTTTTGGATTCATAAAAAGATGGAAGGAATTTAGCTTGAGAAAAAGCATCTCCCAGTAATTCCAATAGCATGGACATCACCTTGTCAGTCATACCACACAAGCATTTGATATGATAACGCTTCACCAAGAATGACAACTTAGAATACTTTGTGCATCCAGAATAAAGAGGCTTATCAACTTTACTCATGAGGTCAAAAAATTTCCGGGCGGTTTCGTTTCTAAAAAACTCCGATTGAGGTCCCTCTACTTCATCTTCATTGGGATCCACACTTTCGTGAACACTAAAAGCATCACGCACAGCATCGTTCATGGCATCGGCTTCTTCCGCTCGAACTCCCATCCTTGAAACTATTAGAACTGACTCAGCAATCATATCTGGTCGTTCCCCATGTAGTTGGCAAAATACATACTCTCGCAGGAAGGGCTTAAATATCAAATTCTCTCTAACAATATCTCTTGGATGCCACTTTTTGAAATTACATTTAGGACATGGACACTGAATCTTACCGTTTACAGTGACATTGGAGAAAGCAAAATCTAAGAAATAGTTTAGACCAGCTAAGTATTGTGGAGTCAACCGGTGCAAGTTGATCCACGACCTGTCGATCACTAATATTACTCAAATTTCATGAACATATGAGATGAAAAGCTAAAAGAGAAGTTAAAATGAATTTTAATTGAAGTTATTCAGCTTATAAAGGAAGCTGTCAACGGATAGTTAACGGTCAACATTTTGTAGCAGTTACAAACCGTTAGAAATTTCTAGCACTGATATAGACTTTTTAGCAGTTAAAACTGCTAGAAATTTGAATTCAAAAGAATTTGAATCTTACCGTTTACGACAGCATTGGTGAAAGCAAAATCCAAGAAATAGTTTAGACCAACCAAGTATTGCGGAGTCGACCGGTGCAAGTTGATCTACGACCTATTCATCACTAATATTGCTCAACTTTCATGAACATATGAGATGAAAAGCTACAAGAGAAGTTAAAATGAATTTCAGATGAAGTTATTTAACTTATAAAGGAAGCTGCCAACAGATAGTTAATGGTTAACATTTTGTAGCGGTTACAAACAGCTAGAAATTTTTAGTGCTGATATAGATTTTCTAGCTGGTTAAAACTGCTACAAATTTGAATTCAAAAGAATTTGAATCTTACCGTTTACGACAGCATTGACAAAAGCAAAATCCAAGAAATAGTTTAGACCAACCAAGTACTGCGGAGTCGACCAATGCAAGTTGATCCACGACCTATCCATCACTAATATTGCTCAAATTTCGTGAACATATGAGATAAAAAGCTAAAAGAGAAGTTAAAATGAATTTCAGATGAAGTTATTCAGCTTATAAAGGAAGCTACCAACGGATAGTTAATGTTTGGAGTGAAACTGATTATCGCATCACGCATGGCCATAGTAGCCGCCTTCAATTGGTCAAGCTGTAACTGCAACTGATGATCACACTCCTCCATCCTGGCCTTGATCATGGCATCCATCTCTCACCTGATCTCCTCTCGCAGCTCGTCTAAGGATGAGGAGCCCAACCGCTTTACTCCTACGCTCGCCTGATGGGACGCTGCTCTAATTGAGAGCTCCCCGCAGTGTATGAAGGGCCAGCGCAACCTGAGCGGGGCAACCTACTAGGTGTGGGTCCAAGACCGAGCCTGCTAACTTGGTCGTAGTGCTGCGCTTAGCCATGACCCGCTAAAAGTGAGGCGGTGGGATCCAAGGCAGACCCCTAAGACTCTCGCAGCTCGGTATCGACCTGAGTCATCTGCGTCTATCAAAATTAATATAAAAATATTAGTATGAAATATTTATACTGCGATACTAATAATTAATTAATTAATTACTTACCGTCATCTCCTCAACCTCATCCGATGTAAGAGACCTGTCTCGAGGTCTATACAAAATTGGCCACATCTCGCCATAGATGAGGGTGTATCCCTGCTCCTGTCGCGTCTTTTTCTTTTGTAAATGAAATGAAAAAATTATTAATTACAAATTAAATATATATACACAACATACAAATTCTTTTTAAGTACTTAAAATCTCATCATAGGTGATAGCAAAGCTCCTAGATCCAGTCCTATGACGCATTGTCTGTTACCTGACGTTCCCAGTATTTCTCTGGGAAAGAACTTGAAACAAATATATAAAAATTAAATTAGTCAAATTGGATAAAAAATATAAAATTTTTGTAATTAACGTAATAATATCATACTATCTGCTCAGCCAACATCCTAAAATACACAAAACTTGACCAATCTTGCTTCGAGACTCCACCAGATATATTTGCTAGTATCTTCTGCAGGGGCCTCGTCCCATCACCCTTCTTCTCCTGCCACATGTCAGTCTTCCTGTTCTTCCATGCCACCCTAATTCTCTTAATGGTATCCGCCTTCAACTCCTCTCCCAATATAAATTTACTCTATAATTAAAAAAATAACAACTTATATTCATTTCACTAATTTAAATAAAAAATAAATTAAATAAATAACAAATTATAATCAAACAATTAAGTAATTTAAGTAAAAAATATATATTCATTTAACTAATTTAAAAAATTATAAAGAACAAATTAATTAAACAGATACCACATTATAATCAAATAATTAAGTAAATTAAGAAAAAATATATATTCATTTAACTAATTTAAAAAAATTATAAATAACAAATTAATTAAAAAAATAACAAATTATAATCAAATAATTAAGTAATTTAAATAAAAAATATATTCATTTCACTAATTTAAAAAAATTATAAATAACAAATTAATTAAACAAACAACAAATTAGAATCAAACAATTAAGTAACTTAAGTATAAAATATATATTCATTTAACTAATTTAAAAAAATTATAAATAACAAATTAATTAAAGAAATAAAAAATTATAATCAAGGAATTAAGTAATTTAAATAAAAAATATATATTCATTTAACTAATTTAAAAAAATTATAAATAACAAATTAAGTATATAAATAAAAAATTATAATCAAACAATTAAATAATTTAAATAAAAAATATATATTCATTTAACTAATTTAAAAAAATTATAAATAACAAATTTATATTGCCTTCATCACTTCCCTACCGTGCTGCTTCTTCTTTGCAGTGATTTTCTTCCAATCCTTTGCATAAATAGGGAACAAAGTCCACTGTTGACTAAGAAGGTGCACATACTTATTATATAGCTGGTCACCTTTCTTAGTCAGTTGGCCCAATTCATTCAACGGCACAACCACCCGTCTGCTCGTCATCATAGACATTTCTCTAGTTGTCAACCTCCTATAAGACCTGATCCCCTCAGAATCTACAAAATTTAATTAGAAAATTAATTATATATTAATTAAATTAAAACAATTTTTATATAAATCAAATAGTTATCAAATTAAAAAATTAAATAAATACTTACCCACAAACTCTACTTCAAAACCGGTTTGGCATCTTGAAGCAAGACACTGCTCATTATGGGGATTCTCATTCCCTTAAGCCTCCTCCTCCTCCTCATCAACATCACCATTTGGTTGTTTATCCCCCGAGAAATAAGCCTCTTCAGTAGGCTAGATATCATCACGCTCCATGAAGCTCAAGATATCCTCCTCGTTCAGATCGTAGTCATAAATGCTTGGGAATGGCTCACCAGTATCATCACCCCCAGCACCATGATCTTCGCTGGGTCCTCCTCTACCAGGATTGATCGGCTTTTTCCCTGGTCAACGAGTCATCCTAATAATAACAAATAGCAATTGTAATGAAAAATATATTTTACAACTAGCAATTATTAAAAATAAACAATTATATGAAATAATAATTATTTCTATTAACTCTAACTAAACCAGTCTACTATAAAAAATATTTCTATTAACTCTAACTAAACTAGTCTATTAAACTCAATATAAAAAATATAATAAAACAAATAAAATAAAAAATAAAAATGAAAATAATTTATAAATAAATTTCTATTCTTACCTGAAAATGTAGAATACTATCTGAATTTGGATATACTTTGTGGAGAGAATTCGGCAGAGCTTCGTTGCACAATTCGCCAAAACTGTCAACTGAGGCGGAGGAGGGTATATATAGGCCATGATTTTCTAGCGGTTCTACGAAAACCATTAGAAATTTGTAGCACTGCCCCTCCGCCTCCACCCGCATGCAGCCTCCTCAAGAAAAATAAAAAATTTCTAGCAGTTTCAATGAAAACCACTAGAAATTTGTTGAACTTTCTAACGATTATGTAACTGCTAGAAAATGCAATGACAATTTGCATTCTCTAGCGGTTCCAGCAACAAAACCACTAGAAATTAAACACTGAAAATATGGCGCCAACTTCGTGCCAAATGGAGACAACAATTGTAGCCGTCACTTTCGTGCGGTTGGTTCAAAACCGCTAGAAATGTGTGGGTTCCACTCACTTTCTAGTCAAAGTGCTACAAATTTCTTACGGTTTGTGTTATAACCACTAGAAATGTCTATTTTTGTAGCGTTTTTTTTAACCACTAGAAATGGACCGCTGGTAATTTACTATTTTTTTTATAGTGAGTATTAATTAATTAATCTTTGAACATTATCTTTATGTATAGTTATTTTTTTGCCAACGGTCTTGTAAATTTAACTTGAAAAAAATATTTCATGAATTTTATAAATATTTTTTCCATATGAGTACATCATGGCTAAAATGTAAGCTTCTACTCACTCCATCCTTATTATAAGATCTTTTTAATTAAATTACGTGGTTTAAGAAAACAGTTAAAATTAATTAAAAGCAATTAATATGTAGCAAATGTAATTTTTTCCCCAAATATACCTATATATATAAATGGGTAAATATGAGAGAGTAATAGTAAGATAAATGAAAAAAGAGAATGTATTAAATACATTAAATTAGGAGTAAAATAAGTAATAATGTATTCAAAATTTAGAAAAACTCAAAGAAAATCTTATTAAAAGAAACAAACCCATTCTCAAAATTAGATTTTATAATGAGAGACACAGAGAGTAACTACTAAGACCAACATCACACATATCCATAAACTTATTTGGGATAATTAAATATGCAGAAAAACAAAAAAAATTGAAAAAAAAAATGCCTCAACTAATAGATGACATTTCTTTTTCTAAATCTCTAATTTCTTCCTCATACTTTATTTGATGGGAGGCATTTCAGGCGCACAAAAAGAAAAAGGCATCCAATTATTTTGGAACCAAAATATCTTAAGTCCTAACAAATGTATTATATTCAAGATCTACTTCCACCGGTCGTAAATGCCGGACTAATTAGGGGTTTATTTTTATATAAAATATAAAATTTTAATTTACTTTGCATTGTAAATTTACAATTAAATTTTTTAAAGTAATATATTAATTGCACATATTAAGAAGATTTTGATTAAGTGAGTTTTATACAAGTGATTAAAAATGATATTTTAAAAAAAAAACCAACACGATTTTTTATTTATAAATAACTAAGTTAATTAATTCTATTAATTTTTATAAATTAATTATCTACTATTCTAGTTTTATTTATAAGCAGAGAAAATATTTTATTTAGTCTTATTCATAAATCACTTTATTAAATTTCTTGTATGAATATATTATTTTATCTTCAATTTAAGATGTTATATATTGTTATTGTTTTAGAAAATATATATACCTTCTTAATATAGAATCTAATTTAAAAGTTGATATTGGTTTTAGGTTTTATATACAAAATATATTTAACATCTTTATCAATTTTTTTATCAAATTAACCTTATTGATATTCCTTTAATAATAATTCAGTAGCAGAGGGAGGGAGAGTTAAAAAAGATGATTGTAATGTTTAAAAAAAAAACATATTATATTAACCAATTTAACTAACATCTTTAACTTATTTAAATTAATTAATTAGGTACTGGATGAATATTAAATAATAGAAAAAAAATTAAAAATTTATTAAATTGTAAAGTAGTGAGATTTAAAAATTTTCTTAATTTATAAACATATTGAAAAAAATAATAGTAACAAATACAGATGTTACCATCAAATTAGAGTTCGTAGTCAAATAACAATGATGCGCGGAATTCACCCGAAAAAACAGAAGTTAGAAAAAGACAATGATGTCGTGTAACGCTATGGTCCCGGAGTGGGGAAAAAGCTAACTAGTGTTGACCAGGGATATTATGTCCCATTTGATCTACAGAGTACTACCACTTCACGTTTTTAGCGTAATCCGCCTTGTACAGCAAAATTACTCTACCTTTAATTTTGGAGGTGGGGACTGACGAAGAAAACCAAACACTTGCCCCTAATTACTTTTGTTTTAGTTTAGTTGATTTACAGTAATTAATAAAAAAACAAAACAAATTTCGTATTAAGAAGCAAAGTACTACCTCTGGTCCTAATTATAAAAGTCATTTGACTAATTTGAAGAGATTAAGGAAGTAAGTTGTGTTAGTTATTTATCCTAAATAGTTGTTGTTTTTTTTAAAATATTCTTACTAATCAAGTGTATTGACTAGAACTATCATTGTTAAAAGGGCTATTTTAGAAAAAATATATATAAATACGAGAGACAAAATGGATTGGGGTTTTATATTTAGAACCAAAATAAAAATCAAACAAGGTCTTATATTAAGGACCGGAGGTAGTATTATTATATTTATACTTACTCTAGATATGCAAATGATGTTATAAGTCATTTTTAATATATTTTATCAGAATTAAGAAAAATTTTAAAAACTCATTAACACAACTTTAAAATTTAACTTCCAAACTGTGCTTCACTTCTATTCAATACATATTTTTGAAGAAAATAACATAATAAAATAGTAAATTTATATTAAAAATTTAATAATTTTTTGTCAGCATTAAAAATTAATTATATAATTTATAAATAGGATAACTTTTCTTTATCTACTATAAATAGGAGAAGAAGACAATAAAATATTTTAAACATTTCTAAATGACAAATTAGTGTAGATGAATTTTAAAATTTCAATTTAGACTCTTCGTATCATTTTAAAATTTTAAAATCCTATAAAATTACACAAATACCCTTTATTATTATTTTTTAAAATGTTGCCACCTCAGCATTTCCGGCTACCGGAGCTTTAGCATCAACGACCCTTTCTAGAGCTTTGGCGACATATCACTGGAACTCTGGTGGTCGGTCATGAGAGTTCTGATAACTACTTTTTCTTATGTGTTGACTATTTTTTTAGTTATTGATTATATTTGTTTTTAGAACTCTAATGACTAACTTTGTTTAACTATTTATTACTCTAATATTGCGATTGATTACTTTCATTTTTAAAATTTTGATGACTACTTTGTTTAGCTATTAACTACTCAAACTTTGTTATTAATTACTTTTATTGAAAAAATTTTAAAAATGTATTAAGTATTGTTAGAGATTTAGTTACTACTCTTTATTTAGTTATTTATTATTTTTGTGTAGTAATAGTTATATAAAAGTAGTCAATAGAAGTTTGAAAACAAAAGTCGTCAATAGTTGAATTAGAATAGTCGATATCTACATGACATTAGTAATCAAGAATAAAGATCGTATTGTCATTTTACAATATTTTAAAATTCTCAAATAGTACAAGAGGTTAGATTTGAGATTTTAAAATTCACCTATTCTAATTTATTTTTTAGTATTTTTGAGAGTATTTTAGTATTTTTTTCTGTAAAGAGAATTCTAAGAATGAGGAAAAATACAAATACCAAAGGAATTTTATATGTACGTAAATTCTTCGAATTAGCCTAATGGTCTTGATAAATCTTCAAGCTGGACTCTCGAATATGAATTTGCCTCTAGTACGATGAAATTTTACTTTTATTTTAAATTCGGTACATATCAGAATAATTTTTGAAAAAAATAAAAAGAAAAAGTAAAATTTAATATTAAATAAAAAATAAAAAAATTCATTACCCCACTCCATCCTTATCTGTTATCCCACCCATATTTTCGCTACACTGTTCACTGACAACCTTATCTTGTTAACTCTCTCACTGGACACGTGGCGGTACATCATCTGCACACCACCAAATGTCTTGGGTAGCAACTGACAAATTTCTAGGTACTACGAGAGTAACAGCTCATCCAAACTCTGCTAAGTGAAAGTGAAGGGAAAAAGAAAGAAAAGAGACACTTGAATTTCATCATCTCTAAATAATACGTTAAATTTGAAAAATCTCAATTTGATCTCAAAAGATCAAATTAGGATTATCATGTTAAAAGAAAAGATTAAATTGTTTTTTATTTTATTTATTATTTTTAAAATACTAAAATCTCCAATGGCCCGCCAGTCGATCATCGGAACTCTAGTGGCGGCAGTCACAAGAGTTCCGGTGACCGGCTGACAATTGGTCACCGGAGTTCCAGCAGTTAGAAACAATTTTTTTGAAAATTTTTACAACATCAGTATGATGGTTAACAACTTTTGTAATACTATTAACAATTTCAGTATAGCAGTTAACAACAGGTTTTTTGAGAAATTCAATAAGCTCAGACAGTCGAAAACAATTTTTTTGAAAATTTTTACAATTTTAGTATAATAGTTAACAATTTTTGTGACGCTATTAATAACAGATTTTCTGAGAAATTTAACAAGCTCCGGTGGCCGGAAACAAATTTTTTTTTGAAAATTTTTACAACTTCAATACAGCGGTTAACAACTTTTGTAACGCTATTAACAACTTCAGTATAACAGTTAACAACAGATTTTCTGAGAAATTCAACAAGCTCCGGTGGCCTGAAACAATTTTTTTGAAAATTTTACAACTTCGATATAACGATTAACAACTTTTGTGACGCTATTAATAACTTCAATATAGCAATTAACAACAGGTTTTCTAAAAAATTCAACAAGCTCCGATGGCTGGAAACAATTTTTTTTTGAAAATTTTTATAATTTCAGTATAACAGTTAACAACTTTTGTAATGTTATTAACAACCTCATTATAACAGTTAACAACAAGTTTTCTGAAAAATTCAAAAAGTAGCATTTTTACAACTTCAATAATATCGTTAACAAGTTTCGTAACTCTATTAACAACAGGTTTTCTTAAAAATTCAAAAAACATGGCATTTTTATAACTTTAACAGCTTTTTTTTTGAAAATTTTTACAATTTCAGTATAACGGTTGACAACTTTGTAACTTTATTAACAATTTTGATATAGTAGTTAACAACAGGTTTTTCGAGAAATTCAAAAAGTAGCATTTTACAACTTCAATAATGCCATTAACAAACTCAAAAACTTGATGTTAACCGCTACACTAAAATTGTTAATAGAATTATAAAAGTTGTTAACTATTATACTAAAATTGTAAAAATTAAAAAAAAAAAAGTTTTCCACCATCGGAGCTCCAGCGACTAATTGTTAAATTTTCTGAAAAACCTGTTAATTGATATATGAAATTGTTAATAACGTTACAAAAATTGTTAACGGTTATATAGAAGTTGTAAAAATTTCAAAAAAATATTATTTCCGGCCGCCGTAGCTTGTTGAATTTCCCAGAAAACTTGTTGTTAACTGCTATACTGAAGTTGTTAATAGCGTTACAAAAGTTGTCAACCATTATACTGAAGTTGTAAAATTTTCAAAAAAATTGTTTCTGACCACGGGAACTTGTTGAATTTCCCAGAAAACCTGTTATTAACTGTTATATTGAAGTTGTTAATAGTGTTACAAATGTTGTTAACTATTATACTGAAGTTGTAAAAAATTTTAAAAAATTGTTTTCGACTACCGGAGCTCAGGCAATGCTGGTCGCCGAATCTCCGGTGATTGCTGCCGCTGGAGCTCCGACGACCAACCGACCGGCCAGCCAGTGAGGGTTTTGATATTTTAAAAACAATAAATGAAATGAAGGGTAATTTAGTTTTTTTCTTTAATATGATAATCCCAATTTGGTCTCTTGAGATCAAATCGGGATTTCTTCAATTCATCAGACTATTTAAGGATTATAAAATTCAAGGGTTCTTTTTCTGTCTTCTTCCCATAAATGAACCCGCTCATATAATTTTAATCTGCATGTCATCCTATTTATTTTCATTATTTCTTGTTTTAAAAAAATACGCGTAAAACTGTTTCCCTTATCATGGTTTCCATTACTGCCCCCTTCTCCGCAACTACTCTTCCTCTCCCTTTCGTTTCTTCTCAAACTCTCTCCTTCCCTCCTCTTATTTTCTTGTCAGACCAAGCTGATGCTGGCGATTCTTCAGCAGTGATGACAGCAACGTTACATATCTGAATCTATCGATAGATTTTGTTCTGCTTCCATGTTCATTCTTCAATCGTGCAAAGCAAGACATAGCGCCGAGCAAGACCCATCTACTTCCATTCTTTACGAAACAGAACAAGTTCTCAGGCATGGTAAGGATAAGCAGTATATGAGTAGGATAGTAGAAATACAAGAGGAATCACAGTGTCGGTTTCCCAAATTAAAACCCATCTTCTTTAGTCTCGGCTCTACAACTCCATCGTCGAGAAGTTCGTCGTCGACGGCAGTGACACCGTTGACAAGGGCGAGTTCAGAGATAAGGAAGATTTTGCTCACCATCACTAATGGTCTATGCTCTTTTCCCATCCAGATGGTTCTTGAAGATGATAGTCAAAGTTCCCAGCTGCAGGTCTTGAATCTTCCTAGACAAATCAAGCTCGAACTTGATTTTCTAACCCTTCTTCCTTGCTCTCCTTAGTTTCGGAATCTCCAACGGCGATATCTGCAAAAAAAAAAAGGGGGACCAGATTGGAGAAGGGACAGTTTGAGCATGAACGGAGATAAAAGAAAGGAATTGAAAGAGAGGAGGCAGTAGTGGAAATCACCATAACTAAGACATTTTTTTTTGTTGGAAACAACAAATTAATGAAAATGAGAAGGCTGACATGTAGATTAAATTTATATGAGCTGGATCGTTTGTATTAGGCAGTGTTTAGATTAGTGGGTTTCTATAATATTTAATTGGGATGAGTTTTGTCTTAATTTATATAAAAATAGTTTTTAATTTTTAGATTAGCCAAATATCTAAAAAATTTTAATTAATTTAATACCACTCGGGGGTGTTAGCTGAATCGAACCAAGCTAACATAGTCTGATATTCAAGGCTCCAGTCCAGGTAAGGCCACTCATTCTCAACTCATCAACAGGCCACGTTAGGACTCTCAGCTTTGAATACTAGAGCTAGGATAACTGGAAAGATTGTCACCAAACACTCCTTCATGGATCGTGGTCAGATTCTATTTTCTGATGCACAGGATCCCCTTAAAGAGGCAAGTGCAGAGCATACTTAGAATCTATGATGACAGAAGAAAGATATCATAAGTGAGGCTTTCAGAAGAAGAGAGAAATTTAGAGAGAACTCATGAGGAAAGCACACTAGTATTATACAAGGAAGTCGATACAATTCCTTCTGCCCGTAACTGAAGGCAGAGTGGGGTTTATATAGGGGTTCGGGGTCACTACATGACAAAGGCCTAATAGTACACCTCATGATGACAGGTAGATGTCATTATGACCTATCCTAATGATGACGTTCACTTTAATGATTACAAGAGGACGAAATAGACTACATGACAAACTACTTTAATAAAGCTACTTTTACAAAGCTACTTTATTAAAGCTACTTTAATAAAGTAAAAGTAGATGACGACATAAAGTGGGAATCTGACGGGTCCCATCTTATCTTCAGAGTATCTAAAAAGGAGATTTCCTGATGATGATGTCCCTTAGTCTTTATAGATAGGCTCATGGCTAGGGGATAGGTTCATGATGCCTTCTGGGTCAGAGTCATCTAAGTCATAGTGTCTCCTTGAGTAGTAGTAGTCTTCGAGCTCTGGGTCCGGGTCTTCTTGGTTGGGGTCCTGGGATTCTCCTGCAAGGAATGGGAGTTGTGGCTGGAAACTTGGCTGAGGGAGATAGAGTCCTTCAAGCTGAGTGAGTTGGATTTGTGAGTCTCCATCATAAGGATCTTCAGAGGGTTCTGTCTGCGGAGGGACTTGTGATCTATTTGGTGGAGGTCTGACAGCACTCAGGATGAAATCTC
Source organism: Neltuma alba (assembly GCF_004799145.2). Classification (NCBI taxonomy): domain Eukaryota; kingdom Viridiplantae; phylum Streptophyta; class Magnoliopsida; order Fabales; family Fabaceae; genus Neltuma; species Neltuma alba. The sequence goes on along the minus strand of NW_021632377.1, from coordinate 50,465 downwards.
TCTGGAATTCTTCAAGTGTTGTATTGCTGGCAGATGGTGAGTTTAGAGGGAAAGGTCTGAGAGAAAGACATGAAGTGTCTTCTCCTATGTCAGGCTGGTTAAGTGCAGTTAATGTCTTCCCAATTTTTTCCATTAGCAGTGCTTCCCTTCTTGGCCATGAGGGGTGGTGACCTGGAGGATCAGACGGTTGTCTGTGTAGAGCCTCTGGTCAGCACTTATACCATAGTTCCTGAAAAAGGTATACAGACAGAAAAATCTTTTTTGTTTGGGAGTTGGTAAGTCCCAAATATTATGTTCTTTGAGAATTTTCCAGAGTTTTCCTCTCCAGTAACGAAGAGGAGCAAGCATCTCAAAGAGTGTGGTAAGAGGAGAATTTTCATTTCTGAAGTCATTCAGGTGATCATGGACGACTACAGCTGAGAAGGCTATGGCACATGTATAATTGGCTGAGACAGACCAGATGTACCATAAAAGTTCCTCTGGTATGGGTCCTTTGATGATGGGAACAGTGAGGTAAGGAGCATCGGCATCAAAGTGCTGAGGGTAAGGGTGGATTCCAGTATCTACAAAAACACGGTGGAGCCAGTAGAACATAGTACTTCTGGTAAGGTTTTGGACATCTGCTGGAGATTCAGGACGAGATCCAGGAGGGAAAATGGTGGCTCTCATTCTGTGAGGCATTTCTGGTTCAGAGATGGTTAGGATGAAAAGAGGTTGGGGTCTGGAGAGTGACAGGAGTTTAGGAGGCTGGGAAACTTTCTGAGGTCTTGTGAGGAAATCTGCTATGATGTTCTGGTGACCTTTGAGATGATGAACGGTGAATTTATAGTGAGAGAACCAGTCTTTCCATCGGAGTAGCTGGCTGTCTGGCAAAGTCTTTCCCTTGGGATTAAGCATTCTGGGAAAAGACGTATTGTCCATTTCTACTCTGAATTGATAAGGACTGAGATGGAAGCTGAACTTCTCGATTCCTCTTTTGACTACAAGGATCTCCTTGTAGGTAGCATGATAATGCTTTTCTGACTCTTTGAATTGTCCGCTTGCATGTCCACAGTAAAATCTCTTTCCATCTATCTCTTCAATCAAGACAGCTCCCCAAAAGTCATCACTAGCATTAGTCTGAAGGATTCGTAACCCTTTGTCAGGAATCTTTAAAGGAGGTGGTTGCTGTGCAATTCTTTTGAGGGTCTTGACAGCTGAGGTCTTCTCTGTTCCCCACACGAGAGGATTCTTTTTGAGAAGTTTAGACAGCTGGCTGGTGTGATTAGACACATGAGGGATAAAATCCCGAAGATAATTAATAATCCCCAGAAATTGTTGGATTTGCTTTGTTGTGAGATTATCATCTGGGAATTTGAGCAATTCTTCTGCAATGTGCGGTCCAGGATAATACTGACCATTTTCAAAATGCATTCCAAGAAACTCTATGCTGTTGACACCTATTTCACCTTTCTTTGCCGACAACATAATCCCGTATTTTTCAATTATTTCCCCGAACTGGGTCAATAAAAGTTTATGGGAGTCCTCATCTTTTGAGAAAAGTAAAAGGTCATCAATGTAAATGAGGAGGTTATCAAGCATAGGTTCAAAGATTCTGGTCATGGCCTTTTGGAACAGTGATGGGGCAACCTTAAGCCCAAATGGCATAACAGTCCATTGGTATTGGGCATTTGGAATACAGAAAGCAGTTTTGGGTCGATCTTCTGGATGGATACCCAATTGCCAAAATCCTGCTTTGAGGTCAAACTTGGAGAATATTTTTGCATCCCTAAGATGGACTGTAAGTGAACTGGGCTTTGGTAAAGGGAATTTGTCATCCTGAAGGAAAATGTTAAGAGGCTTGTAGTCAATGACTAACCTTTTCTTTCCTCTTTTGATTTCTGATCTTTTTTCAACATAGAATGCCTGGCAAGCCCAATTCGATTTTGTTGGTTCAATAAGGCCTTGTTTGAGAAGTGCAGCACATTCCTCTTTAGCGAGCTTGAGATCTTCTAGAGTCATTCCTGGATAAGAGGCCTTTGTGGGACTGATGTCTTCATTTTTCTTGAAGGGGAGTTTTATGAAAAACTCTTGATTTTTTCATAATGGAAAGGGATGAGAGAATTGTTGATTACTATCAGCACAAAATTTGAGAAGATGATCTCGAATATCTTTATATCCCGGTGGTGCCTGTTGGATCTCAAAGAGATTAGGAACTTCAGTATATGCACTAAAGAAATTTTTATATCTAATTTCTTTAGGCAAGACTTGAAGATTCCTAGTATGATTATAAGCATCAAATCCAATAAGAATATCTTTTCCAGGGAGATCACTACCAAGAACTTTCATCTATAGAACACATCCTGGAAAGAATTGAATACCAATCTTCCTGCGAGTGATCCATTCAATCTTGAATGGTTTTGAATCAGCAGTTAGGAAGAATTGATCACAAGGGATCCATGCTTCAGCAGGAAGGATATCAGGATTCATGATGGTTCTGCATGCTCCAGTATCAATAAAAGCAATAACAGGAATTGGCTTTTCATATCTTCCTGGAAGAATATGAATTTTGACATTTGGCTTGGGAGTAACTTTATTATGGTCTGGCTGAGAAGCCAGGGAACCAAGAAAAGAAGGCTGATGCATAGGCTGTTCAAGATAATATAAATACCCTTGAGGATTATCGTCTTCTTGAGAAAAAGATTCAGAATCAGTTTCCTCATTTTCAGAATAAGGAAGAACATATTGTGTTTCTTCATCCTGAGCATCTTGTTCTTCGATCACAGATTCTACATCTTCATCTTCATTGATCATGAGAACAGTCTGCAAGTGTTCTAGCATCTTGACATCCTTTTTTGTCTTGTTAGGACAATTTTTTGCAAAATGTCCTTTTTTCTTGCATATGTAGCACCTGTCAGATTTCTTTGAATAAGGTCTGCGCCTCCTGAAGTATCTTAGAAAGGGCTTTTTGGATCTTCTCCTGGAGTAAGAATTCTTTGGATATCTGAATCGACGATAGTGAGACTTTCTCTTGGTAGAACAGGAGCAATCTTTAGCATCTTTGCACTTTATTTTCAGATGCGGTTTCTTGCAAGCATGCCTGAGCTTTGTTTGTCCTGTCAGCATTCCTTTGAAGAACTTCTGTTGTTCACAAAGCTTATCCACAGTTGCTAATGCCAATTGATATATTTCTCCAATGGAAATGTCAGCCATATTTCTATGGAGTGCATTGATAGCTCTATGAAGTTCTGGTTGTAATTCATCTGGAAGAGAGGCAATAAAAGTATGCCTGAGGTTGACATCATTAGCTCCTCCAAGCATGTAGTATTTTTCAGACATTCTCTGGAAATGTTTCTGCAAGTCTCTTTTGTCCAAAGAACAACATTTCATCTCAAAGTATTCTTGGCGATACCTTTTGTCAATGATCTGAAAATCACCAATGAATTCCTTGTGAATGAGTCCCAGAAGAGTTCCTGCATTATCAACTCTGGCTGCTGCCATCTTCTGGTAATCACTGAGACTTTGATACCATTCTCTTAGTGTTCCTGTTAGTCTTGAGAGAAATTCTGTAAGAACTTCCTCAAGAGTTGCATCATGCCTGGCAAGCTGCAGGTCAACCCACGCTCCGAACTCATGGAGTCTGTCTCTCCATTTTTCCGGAGGGAGATCATCAAAAGTGAACCATGGGCCTGTAGTAGGTTTATAGTCCATTCTTCTTAGCTCAGACGTATGAGGAACAGATGGGTCTTCATCAATAGGATCTTCAACTGTAGGATCTGGTTGGACCATTGCTACTTTAGAGATATCAGTATGATATGCCTCAGAATCGGAACTGTATTCAATAGAGGAATCAGACTCAGGTTCAGAGGTTCCATCAGTTGATGACTGATCTTTATTCACTGATTGAAAAGTGGCTATGGTTTTGTTTGGATCAGCAACTTCTTTTCCTTTTCTTTGTCTGGAAGAGAAGTTTGTTTTGGTGGAGATGATGGTAGAGTTCTTATTACAACTCCTTGAGAGGATGGTGTTGGTTCAATAGGTTTAGTGTATGAGGATGACGGGTAGAAAAGTCTTTCAGATGAAGGGAAGTGAGGTGGTCGTACTGGAGGTATGGGAGAAGGATTTGGTTGGACAGGTGAAAGAGTAGGTTGTCGAGATTTTCTCAGCTGTCTTAAAATAGGATAAGACATTTTGAAAACCTTGCTGTAATCAGATTCTCTGGGGTAAGAAGGAGGTGATGTTGGATATGTAGGAGGTTGGAAACTAGAGGGGTAAGACGGATAAGGGTCATAGATGGTTTGTGAATGATCTTTAGCGATGTCTGACTCGATTCTTTGCAAATCCTTTCAGATTTGTGACAGTTCTTGTTCCTTCCTGGTAAATTCTGGTCCAATGTATCCTTTTTCAATAAATCGCTTCAGATCTGCATCCAGTTAATAAGCCTGAGAAGTCAGAGTCATATAGAGCTGTTTGACTTGATCAGAGACTTGGTCAAGCCTGCTCGTCAGAGTATCAGTTCTAAGCGTCAGCAGGTCAAGCTTTGAATCAATCTTTGTCAGAGTTCTATTATGGCCGATCGCATTCTGGGTCTGCCAGTTGAGAACTTCTTCTGCTGCTGAGACTGGTCTAGCTTCACCAGTAGGAGAGATTTCTGTTGGAACAGAGAAAGGTCTTGCTGTAACCTTTGTTTCTCTATTGGTTCTTCTTTCAAGAGGAGGAAAATCCTGCTCATAGGGATCCATCATTACTATACACAGGACGGATTGTTGGATGGCAGGAATCACTGGATCTGGTTTTTGTCTAGGCAAGAGGTCTTCATGACCTGTTTCTTTAAGCAGATCATATAGAGATAATCTGCTAGAAGGAACAGTAGGGACAGGAGCCTTCCAGCTTCTAGCTTTCTGCTTCGGACCATGATCATCATCATCATAGTGGCGATAGTAACGTTTGTGGGAACAAGGAGATGTATTCTTCTCCTTTTTCTTCTTTTTTATGGCATATCTGATGGGGTAAGACCATCCATCATCATCTTCATCGTCAGATGCTTCCCACCAGTAAGGTGTATCACACTCACAGTCAGGATCACATTCTTCTGGTACATGATCCTAAATGAAATGGCCATTTATGTGAGACACATAACATGGCTTGGCATTCTGGTCTATCCAAGCAATTGGAGGGTCCCGTTTAGATGGAACATAGGCTGGAGTGATGGTCAAAATACGTCCAGAGGGTACAGAAGAACCTTCCTGGCCTGGCTTGGTGAAGACAGTTTTAACTGTGCCATCTGGAAGCCTTTTTATTTCAGGAGGAGTAGAAGTATGGACATCCCTTTGAACACCATGAAAGTGTTTCTCATAGTTGGTGATCCACTCAAGAGGCATCAACTGGGCAAGTTCCTCTTTTGGTATCTGTCAAGGAATCTGGATGATGGAGGTATCATCAGCTCTATCGGAAACCACATAAAGAGCATCTTTGGTGGAATTTGGGAAATGAAGATCAAGAGCATGGTTCTGGAGTCTGTAGAGAACTTGATGATGAAGGGTTGCTGCAATAGCTCTGGGATCTTGTTCTGTTCCAACTATCTGGACTTGGATTTTTAGTCTGTCCGTCAAAGTTGGATCTGAAAGCTTGATGTTGAAGTCTGGGGCCATAGTAAGGATGACACTACCGTTGCTAAGAGTGGTTAAGACAGCACCAATCAAAGCATTACTATAAGTAGTATAGGTAGTATCAACTAAAGCAATTTTAGCAGTGGCTGGAATTCCCTTTCTCCCATGGAGGGTAAGAATGAGGCGCACAGCACCAATATGAAGATGGGTATAACCTTGAGCTATCCACTCGTTGATCAATGGTTGAGGTATGTCAATAGTGACATATTGTTCAGAGGAAAGGCAGGAAGACCACAATTTTCTAGTTTGGTAGATTGGACTACTTCTTTAACATGAGGTCTCTGGGTGGAGATCAAGCTTTTAACATTTCTAGTGACACGATTGGTACGATGATAAACGCTGTAAGGACTAAGAAGAGGTAGATCCGTTTCTTGGACTCTAAGATTTCATTTAATTAATTAATTTAATTAATTTTTTAATTCTGTCGTATTTATTTAATTTTTTTTAAATAGGCTATGTCAAAGACTTTTATCAGGTCATTCTAATATATATAATTAATAAAATATTTTTTAAAAAAATTATTATAAACAACTAATTTAATTAATTATTTTAGAATATACGTGTTGTACATTCCTTGACGTGCCGTTTCCCCGAAGTCGATATTATTTTCTTTTAACCGAGGTCATTGTTACTGGTAGTGATTAAGCTTCTTATATTATAGACCTTTTAAAAAGGTTTTAGTTTTTATTTTAATAAAATAGTAACTTAATTATTTTGGATAAATTAATTAATTAAAAATTTTGTATCTATATAAGATTAGATCATATATTAGTTTATAAATTAAGTAAATTAATTTAACTTCCAACTAAGGGGATAATAAAATTGAATCCTGTTAATTAAATTTTAAGGTGAGATTGGAACATTGATAGTAATATCATATTTTTGTTTATTTAATAAACATTTACATTTAAGAATAAAGTACAAGAGATTTAATTTATTTGTACTCCTTTTGGTTCTTAATACTTCTCCGGTCCTTAATATAGAATCTAATTGTTAAATTAATTTTGGTCCTAAATATAAGACTTATTTTTCATATTTATCAATTTTTTCTAAATTACCCTTATGGATACTCCTTTAACCATAATCAAGTAAGTAGGGGATGAAGGATATTAAGAAAGATGATTATGATATTTTATGAAAAACATATTATATTTCTTATAATTAACTAGATTATGGTATTTGATGAAAAATATGTCATATTTTTTATAATTAACTAATTTGTCTAACTTTTTTAATCTGATCAAATTAGTTAAATAGGTCTTATATTAAGAACTAGATGAGTATAAGATGTTGATTAAAAAAATTATGGTCCAAAGTATCAGATATTATCAAGATAATTAATTAATGTGAATTTTTAACTTTCACTCTTATTAAATATAGGCCAGATATGAGATATAATAAAGATGTAACATTAGCAGCTTTATCATTTTTTAAAAAAAAATAATTTTTTTATTATTTTAGAATAAATTTAATGACTAAACTTTAATATAAGAAAAGTTAACTAAATTTTTATATTATTAACTAGCAAGTAATAAATATAGAAATAGTCATCAGGTTTATACAAGAAAGCAAAATATTGTTTGGCGAAAAGTCTGGCGTGATTATTGTATCATTATATCGGGAATCAATGTCTATCAACACACTTCTGCTGGTGGGGTTCATGACGCAGAATGTGCTCCCCCTCCTTGCACAAAATGAGCTGTGGGTGGTGTGCCCGTCAACAGTTGAACAGCATAATATCATAAACTACCATTTCTCAAAAAATAATTTTTATTTAAAATAGTTATTAAAAAATTTTAAATTTAGACCGTTTTAAAACTTACCACCTCAGAATTTGAATAGATTAAAGAAGTTTATTAAGTTAATTATTTATAATAAATAGGTGTTGCCTTCTTTAAAATATCTTTTTTAACTGTGTATATTAACTAGAATTACTATTTAATAAAATATTTAATATATATAACTTCTACCAGGTCTACTTCATTAAAAAAAAAAAATATCTCCGTTAAAGCCTCAGCTCCCCTTTCCTGACTTTCAACAAAGCCAAGAGTCATCCCCCTCCCTTCTTTCTCATCTTATTCCTATGCAAATGTCTCAATTTTTCTCAATGCAGAATCTTGCGTAACTTTGAGTAGTCTATTTTAATACCATTTTCAGTTTTTTAATATAAGAACTTATTTGCCTTTCATTTTGATCTTAAATATAAGATCATAATTCATTTTATTTCTCATATTTATTTTTTTTAAAAATAGTCTTTGTAATAATAGTAGTTTTAGCCAATACACTGGATTAAAAAATATTTTAGAAAAAAATCTAATTATTACAAATAACTAACTTAATTAATTTTTTTAATTTATTCAAGTTAGTCAACTAGCTTTTATATTAAGGCCATGATGTACTAATACTTATTTTTCTCTATTTTAATCTCTTATACAATTAATGGAGCTATTATTAACTTTTATTAAAATATATTTCAAGCACCCTGCAAATTCTTTTCATATTTCATGCTATATATATAAAATTGTCTTTTAACTAATTTTTTTATCCACATGAGCTGGTTAAATCATATTTTTTGAAAAATGATAGTTATAATATTATTTTGAAAAAATGACAATAAAATACCACTTGAACTCCAAAAAGACAAATAAGGCACCTGAATAAGCAAAATGACAAATAGGGCACTGGGTACCAATCTGGAATTCATATTTTCAGCCCAAAGACCAAAATGCCCTGATGAAATGCGGGAAGACAGACGCTGAAAGTGAGAGAAAAGAGAGAGGAAGACCGACGCAGTGAGAGAAAGGAGAGAGGAAGACCGACGCTGATGAAATGCGGGAAGAAGGAAAGAAGAATGTTGGAAATGCTATTATCTTACTCCTTCGTATCACCATTCTGTAGAGATTGTTGATTTTGGTTGTGGGAAAGAGGATTTGTAGTGAGAGAGGGAGTGAACCGAAGCGGAAATCAGAAAACAATGGCAAAAAATTACGTAACATAACTGCTGTCATATGCCTGCTGGTTTTTGGTAAATCCCACTACGTGGATGGTAAATTTCACTATACATGTAGTTAATTATGAAAGTTAATAGTTCAATATTTATTGTGACGTACTTCAAATGCACGTTCACTGAATGATTTATTTATGCTTATAAGTTGCCTTTCCGGTGAAAACAGGTTTATAAAACCCATTGAAGAAGTAGTCACTTTCATTATAAAAGTTGTAAATCCTAGTATATGTTTTGTAAAATTCAATGTGAAATTTTGTTGGTTTTTAGAAATAAGTTGCCCATCCCCTGAAAACTGGTTGCAAAACTCATTTAAGAAGTGGTAATTTTCACTACAAAAGTTGTAAATATCACTCTATGTTTTGTAAAATTCAGTATGGAATTTTATTGGTTTTTAGAAACAAGTTACCCATCCCCTGAAAACTGGTTGCAAAAGCCATTTAAGAAGTGGTCATTTTCACTATAAAAGTTGTAAATATCACTGTGTGTTTTGTAAAATTCAGCGTGAAATTTTATTGATTTTTAGAAACAAGTTGCTCATCCCCTGAAAAGAGGTTGCAAAACTCATTTAAGAAGTGGTAATTTTCACTACAAAAGTTGTAAATATCACTCTATGTTTTGTAAAATTCAGTATGGAATTTTATTGGTTTTTAGAAACAAGTTACCCATCCCCTGAAAACTGGTTGCAAAAGCCATTTAAGAAGTGGTCATTTTCATTATAAAAGTTGTAAATATCACTGTGTATTTTGTAAAATTCAGTCTGGAATTTTATTGGTTTTTAGAAACAAGTTGCCCATTCCCTGAAAACTGGTTGCAAAAGCCATTTAAGAAGTGGTCATTTTCACTATAGTGGTTGTAAATTTCACTATACATGTAATTAATTATGAATTTTACAAAATACATATTGTGATTTACAACTTTTGTAGTGAAAGTGACTACTTTGTTAATGGGTTTTGCAACATGTTTTCAAGAGATAAACAACTGTTTGTAAAAACCAATAAAATTTCACGTTGAATTTTACAAAACATATACTGGGATTTATAACTTTTATAGTGAAAGTGACTACTTCTTCAATGGGTTTTGTAAACATGTTTTCACCGGAAAGGCAACTTATAAGTATAAATAAATCATTCAGTGAACGTGCATTTGAAGTACGTCACAATAAATATTGAACTATTAACTTTCATAATTAACTACATGTATAGTGAAATTTACCATTCACGTAGTGGGATTTACCAAAAACCAGCAGGCATATGACAACAGTTATGTTATGTAATTGCTTGCCATTGTTTTCTGATTTTCGCTTCATCTTTCCCACAGGTTCATTTTTCCCACAGCTTCACATTCTCTGAAAATGGTTTTATGCGAAGAACAGAGACAGAACCAAAATTTTTTAGAGAAATGCTAGGCAATAACATTTTAAGCTGTGGGAACCCATCGAAAATCAGCGTCTTCCTCTCTCCTTCCTCTCTTCTTCCCGATTTCATCAGCGTCTTCCTCCTCTCTCCTTCCCGTATTTCATCAGTGTCTTCCTCTCTCCTTCCTCTCTCCTTTCTCTCACTTTCAGACAGGGTATTTTGGTCTTTTGGCCAAAAATCTGAATTCCAGATTGGTACCCAGTCCCCTATATGTTATTTTGCTTATTTATGTGCCTTATTTGTCTTTTTGAAATTCAGGTGGTATTTTATTGTCATTTTCCCTATTATTTTTATTTTAAATTTTGAAATTAAATCTGAATTATCTAGATTAAATTCCACGTTCCACATGTGATGGATTTTATGCTGTTGACGGGCACCCACCCACAGCTCATTTTGTGTACGGAGTGACAGCACATTCTGCATCATGAACCCGACCAGCAGAAGTGCGTTGATAGATACAGGTTCCCGATATAATAATACAATAATTACGTCAGACTTTTAGTCTCTTACGCAATTAAATGGAGCTAGTATCAACTTTTATTAAAATATATTTCAAATATTCTACAAATTCTTTTCATATTTCATGCTCTATATATAAAACCATCTTTTAACTAATTTTTTTATCCACATGAGCTGGTTAAATCATATTTAATATATATATTGTATTGGATGAGTAAAAAAAAGTTTTTTTTTCCCTTTTCAAATATGCTCTCATTCCTTGGATAGTGCTCTTATAATGATTTTACCTCTATTTAAAGGTACTCCTTCTCATTCTAAACACGAAACCTATTAAATCAGTTCCACATATATTAAGAAAAAAATGGTAAAAATATGCATGACTTTTCCCTAAAAACCCTCTGATCTGTCTAATCATTTAAAATTTGAGGGTAAAGTTTTTCCCATATGAGAGAGATTATTATTAGAAGATACAGAACAAAATGAGTAAGAAAAATTAGAAAAAAAATATTTAAAATGTCATATTTAAAACCAAAAGACATCCATTAATTAGGTCAAATATTTAGAACTAAATGCATTTTAGAAAAAATTCATCAATTATGCCTTACTAAATTGATATTTATATTTAGGAAAAAAATAAATCGAGAATTTGAGGATGGAGTACTCCCTCCATTTTTTAATGAGAAATAACTACCAAAATCACATGGTTCAAAATATTAGTTAAATCTAGCTAAAAATAAATAAATATATAAAATATATACATATTTTTTTCAATTACGTCATTATTTGTAAAGAGAGAAGTGAAAGATAATAAGTTAAAATTTATTGCAGCAAAATAATAAGTGAGATATACTTAATAGGGATAAAAGTGAAAATACCAGTTAAAATTCCAGACAAAGAAAATCTGTTCCTTATCTTTAGAGATAAATTAAAAGAGAGATTGTTTCGATACGGAGGGAGTAATAATTGCAAAACAATATCTACTCATAATAATGATAGGCAGCCGTTGATCCTTATCCAGATTTTTGGGCCACTCCCCTTCAATTGCGCTGCCTGTGTTTTCGTTATCAAGCGAGAAAGAAACGTCAGAAATCCCAGCGTAAGAAACATTATGGGACAGATATTCTAAACATATTCATTGGCATGTGTGTCTATATATACACACAAAAGAGATGGAGATTGAAGAAGTGCATATTGTGAGATATATATGTATAATATATCTTCGAAGGAGATGAAGGTAGGAAGAATGGTGCATTTATGGATGTTGCAAGTGATAGTTTTGAATCTGATAATCCTTGAAGCTTCCGAAGCAGTGGATCCCACTCAAGGATTCATCCCTGTTGCTGTGGACAGCTCTAATTTTCAGGTGCAAAAGCCCTACAATGTCCCTGTTAACCAGCGATATAGCTTCTCCAATGGAGTTCACAGGTTCCGGGTCTACTCCACAGACAAGCCTTTCAAATCCGGCAGCGGCACTCTACCTCGGACGGAGATCCGAATAACAGTAAGCTCCATCATCTCAATTTTATGTTTCCCCATAGCTTCTCTCTCCCTTTCTCTCTCTAGATGCACTTGCGTGTGTGTGTGTCTGTGTGTGACCAATCGGATACTTTTTCTGAGGTCGAAAATTTTTTGTTGAGGGAATCTTCTTGAATGTTAAAGAATTTGTGGGACACTTATCCTGTAAGAGATAGAGAGGGGGGAAAAGATATAACGGACAAAGAGAGATATTAATTAGTCAAAGTTTGGTAAAATGTGTTGTATCATGAATAAAACTGAGAGTATTACTTCTCCTGTTAATTTGTTTTTAGTATAAAAGCTACCCGGCTGATTTGGATCAATTCTCGGAGATAAATAGAGTGAGGTATTATATATTTAGAATCAAAATCAATTCTAACTAATTTTTATATTAAAAAAGGAAGGAATATATAGTTTTGTTTTTTTATCATTTTGTGATTAGTAAAGATATTTCAATAAAAATAATACCTATTTATTATAAATAAATAATTTAATTAATTTTTTAATTAAATTAAATAACTAGCTCTCATAATAAATATTAAAAATTATAAGTTGGGTAGGTAATTTAAAAAAAAATGAAAAATGTATAAAATGAATTGAAGTAACATATCCAGGGTCAAATCTAACCTCTGGAATCCCAACTAACTTTTATATTAGAAACTGAAAAGAATATATGGTTTTTTTTTGTGAATACTAAAGTAAAATACTTTTCAAAGTTGAAGGTATTTAAAAGGGGAAAATGACTGAAAACGGTATTAGTCAAAGGGTCATGATGTCTGACTGATGTGTTTGGCAAATCTGAAGGGACATGATTACACATCCGGGGTGTGGCAATTTGAAGGGCATGGTTACGTACCAAGTGGAACAACTGGGGTATGCATTATGCAAGTGTTTGGAGGAAGCCCTACCGCCACAACCCTTCAGCTTAGGGTTTATGATGGTTCTCTCACATCTTACAGATCCCCTGTCCTGCTTCGAAACATGTACAACAGATGGTTCAGACTCAACGTCATCCATGACGCGGCTGCCTCCAATGTTAAGGTTTATATCGACGGAGTTCTCAAATACAATGGAGCTGGTCGGGGACGGGCCAATCACTACTTCAAGTTTGGGGTTTATACACAGAATGATCCTTCCCATTACATGGAATCTCGTTGGAAGAATATAAAACTTTTCAGAAAGTAGAGTTCTCTTTTGGAATGCCTTGTCCTGATCATGATAAGAATAATAATGTCTCTCTTTCAATAAATAATAATAATAATTTGGATGGGCAATAATATATGACCAATCCAACTTCTTTACATTGATTTTAATCGGCAAATATATTTGACTTGTATGTTACAAGTTTGTGTGTTTGAATTTTGTTATCAGATCTCTCCTCATCAGTTATGTAGGTAATCAGTAATTATCTTAGTGAATGTTGGTCCCCTGAAATTCAACTCGTCACCTAAGTTTTCGTTTCCAGTAAAGAAAAAAAAAATTCCATAATAAAGTTAGGGATAAGATCGTGAGGGAAATGGTCAGAGAGACAGGGACAAATATAAATGTTTGATGAGTTTTATTGAATGTTCCTTCCTCTATACTATACTATGCATACACAAACACACACATATATTTCTCTTGTACTATATGTGTGTGTATACATATGTATGTCGTAAGCTTTTTAATTATGATGAAGAATTATTTCAATTTTTTTTTAAAAATAGACTTCGCATTCGACAAACTAAGATGTATATTTCTTTCTTTTCGAATCTAGTATATGATGGATTTCTATTTTGTATATATATTGAAGATTCATACCTTGACAAATATTTAAAACAGAAAAAATTAATTACTCAAATAACGACCAAAGTAAGGGATCGGACTCACAAATTTTTCTCGTCAAATTGTCATCACTTACTAATAAGAAACAAATATTTAGTTGGGAATTATGAAGAGAAACGATTATGATCAGGAGCATGGCAACTAGGGGGAATACTTACGTGCCTAGCGGGACACAATATGCTTCACAATGAAGCTCATTCATGATTTAACTTAACCGATGCAAGTTTATTTTAAAAGTTTTTTTAGTTTAAAATTATCAGAAAGTGTGAAAATGAAGTAATGTTGCTTTTTATCATTAACAAATATTACCTCTTGTCCTTAATCTAATAGCTCATTTAATATTTATTTTGATTTTAAATATAAGACTTCAATCCACTTTGTTTTTCATGTTTATTTATTTATTTCTAAAGTAGTCTTTGTAATAATGGTAGTTCTAGCTAATATACTTGATTAGCAACAAGAATTTAGGAAAGACAACACCTATTTATTACAAATAACTAACATAACTAGTTTTTTTAATCTATTCAAATTAGTTAACTAACTCCTATATTAAGAACGAGGGTAATATTAACAGTCAATATCTTAGTGTTAGTTTTTTAACAAGATAGGACAACATTATTACGCTTTAAAACTTCCATGTCAACATTAAACTCAAAACAACTTCCGAAACAACATTATTTTATAACCAAAGCTTTTGGGACATATAAATCTGTACAATACATAGATGCTCACAGAGACGTCAAATTTTGGGAACTCTTGGAAGTATATAGACACACATACATATGCCAAGTGTAAAAGCCAGGGAATTCGTGAATAATTTGTTCTATATTATTCAGATAAAAAAGTTCAAGTATTACAAAGGCACAAGCCTATTTAAGCTGTGTGAGATGGGCCTTACAAGCCATAAAGCCCAAAATAATAAAGAAGCCCAACAAGATCCTAAATAGCATTCCAAGTACAAAGCAAAACAAATCTAATAAGAAATAAACTAAATACAGACTTCAATTCTTAACACTCCCCCTCGAGTTGGAGACTAAATAGGTTCATAATTTCTAACTTGCTGAGAAGTCTTGTTTGAATCTCTTTGCTCACTGTCATGGTTAGGATATTTACTTCTTGGTTTGAAGATCTTACATGCCGTAACTTTATTAGACCTCGAGTCACTTTTTCCCTCACAAAATAACAGTCAATCTCCATGTTTTTGGTCCTCTCGTGAAATACTGGATTTGATGCTATATGACTGCCTTGCTGTCACAATAAACATCTACTGATCTTGTATAATTGATTCCAAGATCTTTAAGTAACCCAAGCACCCAAATCACTTCCGAAACTGCTGATCCTAAAGCTCTATATTCAGCTTCTGCTGATGACCTCACAACTATATTTTGTTTCTTTGTCTTCTATGCTATCAACGATCCATCCAGTTTGAGAAGATATCTAGTGACAGACTTCCTTGTGCTGTCATAAGCTCCCCATTCTAAGTCACAAAGACATGTCAGATCCAGTTTTCCCTTTGAGCTATGAAGAATACCAACTCCTGGAGATTGCTTTAGATATCTCAGGACTCCCAAGGCTGCTAACATATGTGATTTCATTGGATCCTACATGAACTGTGACAAGACCTGCATAGGAAAGGAAATATCAGGCTGTGTAACCATCAAATATATCAACTTACCAACTAATTGTCTATATCTTTCTAGATTTTTGACCAGGTCTTCCAGCTTGTCTTTCCCTTCCTCATAGGCTAGCTATTTCAAATTCTGTAACATAGGCAAAGAGAGTGGCTTACATCTACTCATCCCTGTTTCAGCAAGTAAGTCAAGTACATATTTTCGCTGATTTAACACTATACCCTTACTGGACCTAGCAACTTTAATTCCTAAGAAATATTTCATTAATCCCAAATCCTTGATTTTGAAAATCCTATGAAGGTATTCTTTAACATCCTTAATTCGGTGCTTAGTACTTCTAGTAATAAGAAGATCATCTACATACACTAATATAAACAAAACCATCATCATAATTCTTAAAATACACAGAGTAGTCATGTTTGCTTTGAGTAAATCCTCCCCTTACCACAGCCATAGACATTGTCTAGTTCCACTATCTAAAAGCTTGTTTTAACCCATATAAGAATTTCTTGAGTTTACAGACCATATTCTCCCCCTTATCATCAAAACCATGGGATATGGTCATGTAAACTTCTTCATCAAGATCTCCCTACAGAAACACATTATGTACATCCATTTGATAAAGATTCCAGTTATTAATGGCTGCCATTTTCATAACTATACGCATAGTAATCATCTTTACTACAAGGGAAAAGGTCTCATGGAAATCTATTCCTTCCCTTTGGTTGTATCCTTTGGCTACTAGTCTAGTCTTGTATTTATCAATTGTTCCATCAGGTTTATATTTCACTTTATATACCCATTTACACGCTATTGCTCTTTTCCCTTTCGCCAAATCAACTAGTTCTTAGGTTTTATTATGCTCTAGGGCTTTTATTTCCTCTTTTATTGCTTTGATCCAATTAACATCCTTAATAGTCGTATTATAAGTATGAGGTTTATTGATAGAGTCAATAAAGCACAAGAAACACAAATAAGAGGAAGAAATATTTTCATAAGACATGCATTTCTCTATTAGGTATCTATATTTATCTTTCTCCTCTTGTTTCTGATTTTGTCCAGAACTTACCAAGCTGCAGACATAATCCTATTGCCCAGATAGGTGGTCTCCTGTCTCTAGTTGGTCTAGTTGAAGTTTGTTCTGAGTGTGCTTGACCCTATGGCTCAGTGGGAATTCTCTTGTTGTCCTTCATATGTGTAAGACTGGCTACTCTTTGATCATCATGTTTAGTTTTAGGATTATTTGTTCTGTTAATTTCTAATTTTATAGGAGTGTCTTTAGGATCAAACATGAACATTTCTCTAAAATCTTTATTGACTCCCCCTTGAATAATAATCATAGCACCTTTGAAAGGAAACTTGTTTTTTTATAAAGTTTACATGCCTACTCACAAATATACCCCTGCTATTTAGATTGAGGAAGATGAATCCTTTCTGATTGTTGGGATACCTCAGAAAGACATAAGGTATTGATCTAGGTTTAAGTTTGTGTACATTAGATAAATCAGTGGCATAGGCCAAACATCCAAGGACTTTCAAATTTGTGTAATCAGCTAGTTTACCATGCACAATCTCATAAGGTATTTGAAACCTTAGGATTTTTCAAGGTAATCTATTAACAAGGAAAGTGGCCATCTTAACGCATTCCTCCCAGTATTTAATTGGTACCCTAGATTGCATTATCAAACCCCTGGTAACTTGTGTCAATGTTCTATGTTTTCTTTCAACTATACCATTATGTCTAGGGGTATAAGGGCAAGTAGTTTCATGAACTATTCCTCTTTCTCCAAAGAAGCATTTAAGATCATTATTCACAAATTCAGTTCCATTGTCACTTCGAATTTTCTTAACAGAAGTAGAAAATCGAGTAGAAATGTGAGCAATAAAATTCTTTCTGTTGACTATAGTTTCAGTCTTAAGCTGCATGAAGAGTATCCAAGTTGCTCTAAAAAAATCATCAACTACAGTGAGAAAATATGGATATCCTGAATGTGTGGGTGTCTTATAAGGTCCCCACACATCCATTTGAAGTAGTTCAAAACAACTATTCGTTTTAATACAATTGGGGGAAAGGGGGATTCTAGTCTGTTTAGCTTGAATGCAAATGTCACAAACTTTATTCATAGCAGTATCTTTGTTTCTTCCAATATGCAAATGTTTCATTATAGAAATAGGGGCATGCCCAAGTCTATGATGCAATAACCAGATATCATCAGAATCAGAACCAACATTTTTATGTTTATCAGCAGAGTTTACATGCTCATGTTCTTCATTTAGTTTTAACAGCTACAATCCTTCAACAATTTTACCAGTCCCCATCATTCTGCCACCCTGAAGGGCCTGTATAATGCAATAATCAGGAAAGAATGCAGTCATACAATATGCTTCCCTCTAGTCAATCTAGAAACAGATATAAGGTTGAACTTTAGTTCAAGGGCATATAAAACTTCTTGCAATTCAATTCCATGAGTAATAGGAGCTCACTGTCTGTTAGGGATTTTAATGGATTTTATGGGTCCAATATATTCTTTATAGCTATGTCGAGCATTTCTATACAGGACAAAACTTGTCAAACCTGTACTGCTAAGTGCATGGACAATGATTGTTTCTGACTCCTTCTTGAGCAACTCAAGCAACTTCTCGTATTGCTTCAATGTGAAGCTTGGGGACATTGTGTTTGCAGCATGGGTTAGTGCTTCAGGTTGTTGTCCTATCTCAGTCCCTGATTGGTTCAAGCTTGCTTCTTTGTTGCCTTTGCTTTGATTCCCTTTGAAATCCACAGCGTATCCCACCAATTGAAAGCAATTGTCCTTGGTGTGCCCCTTTTTATGACAATGGGAACATTCTATCGATGAGGTCCCTCTATCGCGTCCTCAGCCGCATCCTCTTCCCTTTCCAATCATTGCTATGCCTTCAACTGGTTGCACTGCAGAGCAATTGGTGATGTTCTTTTGAGACTCATCTTCAAGAATCATCATGTATGCTTGGTTAACAAAGGGAAGAGGATTATGAGAAGAATCTAACCTCGTGCTTGACTAAATGAATCATTCAGTCCCATGAGAAATTGCAATAATTTCTGCTGGTGGATCATTTGTGCATAGACTCTTGAAGTCTCAAATTTGCAAGAAGGTAAGGAAATCAAGACGGCTTGTTCTTCCCATAGTTTCTTGAGACGGCATGTAGTATGCTGAAACATAGAGGGAGCCTTGACGAAGTGAGTGAATCTCCCAATAAATGCTGAAAATTCTTGATCCAGTGACTTTATCGAATCTTTCCTTAAGATCAATCCATGCGCCTCTCGAGATCCTTGAAAATACACCATGCCACTTGCTAATTCTTTGGAAATGGAATTTAATATCCAAGAAAGCACCACCACATTGCACCTTTCCCACTAATCATGGAGGTGCTCTTCTTGCGTCTCTTCAGTGCAGGATCTATCGATGAATCCAAGTTTATGTTTTTTGCACAATGCAATGCCCATTTGCATGAATAAAGTTTGTGACATTTGCATTCAAGCTAAGCAGAATAGAATCCCCTTTTCCCCCAATTGTATTAAAACGCACATTGCCCTACTCCATATCATATAATTCTGTGTCCCGGTGAGAACTTGTTGAATGACCGTCGCCCCTTGTGTGACTGAAGGAGGGAGATAAGGGGGGTGATTGAAGCAAAGGTTCGCAGTAGAGGTTTCATCGGACGTCTTCTTGTTCTCCATAGTACTTTGAAACTCAACCGCTCTGATAGGGTTTCTCTCTTATGTGTGTGGGTGAATGGGAGAGCGATCTTGATTCTCCGGTCAACCCCCTTGTGGGAAACCTTAAAGCGTCTTGGGCCAAGCACCATCATTGGACCTATGGCTTTAGTACCATGTAAAACATGGGCTAGAGAATTCCTGAATAATTTGCTCTATATTATTCAGATCAAAAAGGTCACGTATTACAAAGGCACAAGCCTATTTAAACTGTGTGAGATGGGCCTTACAAGCCATAAAGCCTAAAACAACAAAGAAGCCCAACAAAATCCTAAACAAGATTCCAAGTACAAAGCAAAATAAGTCTAATAAGAAATAAATTAAATGCAGACTTCAATTCTTAACACCAAGGTTTCCAAAACCTAGTTTTTCATTATGAAATGGCATTTTAAAGAAAGCACCGTCACTGAAATTAATGTTTTTTGTTTTTTGGGTAGTATTTTCAGTGCTGATACGATCGATACCCCCTCCCCAAATAATACATACAAAAAAGAACTCTTTATAATTGAAAAAGAATAATAAAGTATACCTAGTACTCTCTACGAGATTAACTAAACTCTCGTTCATTAGTCATGATCTTAAATTTAGAAACTTATGATCGTTCTTTTGTCATAATATGTTTTAGCATCTGGCAATATTTAAAAAAAAAATTGACTCTTTTCTTATATCCTATATATTCTCAGTTAAGTACTTGTACATATGATATATTGAAGAACTTAGCGATATAATACATCTGCAAGCTGGAGCAATGGGCCAATTATGGATGTTTTATCTGATTGGTCTGAAACTGATAATCCTTCAAGTTTCTGTGAGGTCCGAAGCAGTGGATCCAACCCAAGGATTCGCCCCTGTTCCTTTGCACAACTCAAATTTTAAGGTACAGAAGCCCTATGATGTGGCAGTGAACAAGCGTTACAGCTTTGTGAATGGAGTTCACAAATTACGGGTGTACTCTACAGACAAGCCTCTCAGCCCTGACAGCCACACCCTACCTCGTACTGAGATCCGAGTAACAGTAAGCTCTCCATCATCACAATTTTTTTTTTAGTTTCCATTTCTTTTTCTGTGTTTTATAATTTCAAAGAATATGCGTACCTGATATGGACGCCATGGTTGATCAGCAGAGTATGAGACAGTAGAGCTTTACAACCCCGTTGATCCCCACCTTAGTTAATTACAGTACAGGGAGTGTTTGAATAAAACAAAAAACAATTTAAAAAAAATACTTTTATATAAATTGAGATATTTCTACTTAATTTCCTGTAAAATTATGATTTGATTTTCACCCAAAGACCTATAAAAGGAGATGTGATAAGAAAAAAATTGGGATTGTGGTTAAAAAACTATTATAATCCTTTCTCTATTAAATTAATTAATTCAATATAATTAATTAATATTATAAAATAGTCTCTTTTCTTTCATATGGTTAGACTTATGATAGAAAACCATTGGCTACTAAAAGACAGCTGGTTGATAATATTCAACAGTGACGCGTTCTTTGGTTCTGCTATTTATAAGGTACAAAGACTGTTTTATTATTCTATCCATAATTCTCTGGCAAAACAAAAATTCTATTTATAATTCTTTTTTCACATGAATGTAGAATGATACCATTCATTTATTATTCATGGAAACAAGCCATTAAAGCATACTTCTTCTAATTCCTGTTATAAATCACTCTTAACTAATTCACATGAACCAAGAAAATGATAGTTAATTCATTAAATTTGTAATAAAATTAAAATGATTTTCAAAATTACCCTTATCAACTACTCTAAACTTCAACATCATAGTATTAATTTCTACTCTCTCTTATTACCTTATTAATTAAATATGAGCATAGATAAAAAAAAATATTGAACACTCCTGGAAACTATCAAATGCCTTATAAAAAGGATCAAAGAATATCAGGTTAAGGTGTATCCAACACCGTGAAGTATTTTCTCATGTGCATTCAGTATTCTTAAATATTTTGTGGAGCATTCAGTACCTTGAAGTATTTTTTCAAATACATCTAACACCAAAAAATATTTTTTAGTGCATTCAGCACTAAGGCAAAAAAAAAAAAAAATACTTTGAGATGCTAGATGCATCTAAAAAATATTTTGGAATGCTAGATGCACCACAAAATCCTTCAGGGTACTGGAAGCATTTAAGAAAATACTTCAGAGTGTTGAATGTACCTTAACCCATGAATATCTTCTAAAAGGACTAGAGGAGTAGGATATATTGAATATGGGTAAAGTTAAAAAGTTATTAATGTATGAAACAAATAAAGTTAATTGAAAGTATCTTGTAAATAATTAGATAGAAGATAGAGAAGCATACTGATAATGTGGTGTTATATATTTGTTGTGAATATTAAGTATCAAAATATATCTTTCCGACTATTTAAAAGGGGAAAATAACTCAAAAGTACAATCAATTGCAAACTGTATTAGTAAAATCTCATTATATCACAAAGTAGTAACCCACAAATGAATATTTAATTTGTTTTGAAATTTGAAGGGACATGATTACACATCTGGGGTGTGGCAATTTGAAGGGTATGGATACGTGCCAAGTGGAACAAGTGGGGTATCCATAATGCAAGTGTTTGGAGCAAGGCCTCCTTCTGCTTCAACCCTTCAGCTTAGGGTTTATGATTCTTCTCTCACATATTACAGATCCCCTGTCCTCCTTCACAACATGCACAACAGATGGTTCCGACTCAACGTCATTCATGACACCGACGCCTCCATTGTTAAGGTTTACATCGGCAGAGTTCTCAAGTTCAAAGGATCTGCTCGGGGACACGCCTCTCATTACTTCTAGTTTGGAGTTTATACACAGAATAATCCTTCCCATTACATGGAATCTCGTTGGAAGGATATCAAACTTTTCAGAAAGTAGTTCTCTTTTGTCTAATGCCACCCACGGCAAGCTATCTGAGAAAGGCCTTACTAGATTCATAAGCTCTCATTATTAGTTACGACCTTAGCTATAATTATGGGGATCTTGTGGTGATCTTTCTTGTCGTAATTTTTATAACAGCTTGTGTGAAAGTAATGTATATTTATATATCGTTGTTATAATTTAATATTTAGGTGAAGTTTTATATAATATATCATTATTTACGGGCGTTGAGCCGATGAACTTCTCTTTATCGAAGTATATCCATTAGAATTTGATCTTACATTATCTTCAAAACGAAGATGACACCCATTACAAGACACAAACCATAACAAACATACTTTTTCTCATAATAATATAATTTCCGAAGGTAGTTAGCTTGTCTCAATTCTTAACCTCACTTTAACTACTCTACTCTTTCAGCCTAGAATATTCTCAATTATGCTACTGCTTCTGGCCTTCAACACATGATATAAATGCACGCAGATTTAGGCTAGCTATCCCATAATTCTCACCACTTCATAAATATCTGGCTGCTTTTTTTAAACATGGGAGGATCTGTTTATCAGAGTAGTGGTGCGTTGATCTTACTTGTTTGTTGTTATTTATTCGTAAGTGTTAGAACCTCCCATCTTGTAGACCTAACCCTAGGTTTCACTGAACTCCCTCTGAACACTTCCAATTTCAAACTTCATACGCCTTATGACCTACCCGTTAGCTCAAGGTACAGCTTCCCAGATGGGGTGCGCAGGCTTTGGGTGTACTCCACTGACAAACCTTTCATCAAGAAAAGCCGTGGTTCTCGATATGAAATCCGAATCCAAGTAAGCCTCCTATACATATAATTACATTTCTATATACTTATGTCGGTTCTTAATATAGAAGTTAGTCGAAGGGTTGAATTGATACTAAATATAAAACATTAGTCTATAATACAAATTAGTTATGTAACTCTTATATTAAGAATCGGAAGGAGTATCATTTTGTTTGCAAATGTAGTGTTTAACGAGATTTTTTTAGGGTTAAGATTATTCTTCAGGAGTGTGGCAATTTGAACGCCATGGATACGTACCTAGAGGTACTTCAGGAGTGTGCATTATGCAACTTTTCGGAGCGGATCCTCCACAAGCAATGACTTTGATGCTCAGGACTTACAATGGCTCCCTTACATATTACAGGAGGCCAGTTCTGGTTCCATATGTGTGGGATAGATGGTTTCAGTTATATGTGATTCATTATGTGGAAGCTTCCATTGTGAGGGTTTCTATAGATAGGCTTTCTGTTTTATGAAGCTCCTGGGCGTGGAGGTGACTCCCATTACTTCAAATTTGGAGTTTATAAACAGAACGATCCTTCTTACTACATGAAGTCTCCTTGGAAAGGAATTAGAGTCCTTCGTAAGCTTCACTATTATTGATGATTTTGGGACATTTAGTTCCTTGGATGTCACTTGTTTAATTATGTTTGAAATAAACATGATAAATATTATTTTTATTGTGGCAACAACTGTATTGTCCCTTCGGGGACGTTAATGATTGGGTTTAATGGATATAATTTTTCCCTTCACGTGAAAATATTTCCGTGACAGTAAATTTATTCATATTAATTTACTCCATAGGATATCTGAAATTCTATTCCGTGAATATTGGGAGTGAAGAATGATGAAAATGGGTTCAGTGACTTTCTTTCCACTGGACACCCGTACTTATATTATACTGTTTGTATCAGAGTACAAATCTTAAGCATAAGTTACTATACAACTAAGCTTTACAGCTGGCATACTACTGGAATACAACTTGTATCTGTTATAACTAATTACATAACAACCCACGTGCTTAATTCTAACATCCCCCCTCAAGTGAAGGCAGGTGTGAAGCTGATGCGAGCTTGGTTCTGAGAGTCCAGAATCTTGAATGAGGCAGAGCCTTTGTCATGCAGTCGGCTATCTGGTCATCAGAAGGAACATGACCAATAACAACTCTTTTAGCTAAAACTTGATCTCGAATGAAGTGAGCGTCCAGTTCAATATGTTTGGTTCTTGCATGATACACAGGATTACTGGCTAATGCCTGTGCACTGGTGTTATCACACCAAATTTGAGGAACTCTTGTTAATGGAAACTGCAACTCATGAAGTAAGGATTGAAGCCACAATAATTCACTTGCTAAATCAGTGAGAGCCCTATATTCAGACTCTGTACTGGACCTGGATACAGCTCTTTGTTTTCTTGAATTCCATGATACAAGAGAATTTCCAAAGAATACACAATAGCCACTAACTGATTTTCTATCATCTGGACATGCTGCCCAATCTGCATCAGAGTAGCCTATAAAATTCAAGTCTTTACTAGGTTTAATACAGAGACCAAGAGTTGCAGTTCCTTTTAGATATCTAAGCAGCCTTTTTACTGCTTGCCAATGCGCAGAAGTTGGGCAATGTAGAAACTGACTTAACCGATTCACAGCAAAGGAAATGTCTGGCCGAGTTTGTGTAACATATTGCAATGCACCAATTGCACTTCTATACTTAGTGGGATCAGTCAATGGTTCTCCTTCATAAGCAGACAAGGATTTTCCAGAAATCATGGGTGTAGGACAAGGAGCACAAGTCAACATTCCATATCTTTTTAGCACATCAGAGATATACTTAGTCTGACTGAGAACCATACTGTTTGAAGTTCTTTTTACCTCAATGCCAAGAAAATAGTGTAGACCACCCATGTCTTTTAAGGCAAACTTGGCGTTCAGCTCTTTGATAAATCCTTTAATTTTTATAGGATCATTACCAGTCACTATGATATCATCCACATACACCAATACTAACAGTATGATTCCTGACTTCTTGAACCAGAAAAGTGAAGTATCACACTTTGTATTTTCAAAACCCCAGCTTAATAGAGTGTTTTTCAGCTTGTCAAACCAAGCCCTGGGGGCTTGCCGTAGACCATACAAGGCTTTCTCAAGTTTACATATATGATTGGGCTTCACTGGATCAACAAACCCTTCAGGCTGTCTCATATATACTGTCTCTGCCAGAGTACCATTAAGAAACGCATTATTAATGTCCAGTTGATTCACACACCAGCCTTTAGACATTGCAATAGTAAGAATCAATCGGATTGTAGAAGCTTTGACTACTGGACTAAAGGTTTCATAATAATCTATACCAGGACTTTGCTGAAAACCTTTTGCCACCAATCTGGATTTCCTCTTAGAAAGTTTTCCATCTGAATGAAACTTGTTCCTGAAAACCCACTTACACTCAACTATACTTTCTCTACCAGTAGGAGGAACAAGAACCCAAGTGTTGTTTCTGACTAAAGCATCAAACTCCTCTTTCATTGAAGCTTTCCACTCAGGTTTCTTCAAGGCTTCAGGTACTGAAGAGGGTTCAGACTCTGTCTCCAGTACTTGTTTTGCCACTCCTACAAAGGGGTGCTTTGGTTTGAAAATTCCAGCTTTGCTCCTTGTCATCATTGTATGAACATTTTGTTGCTGCAAGAGTGCTTCACTATAAGATGAATTTGATTCAGATTCATGTGAAGAAGACTCAGGATTTTCCTGAGATGAGGACACTGGTGCCGGCACTTCACTCTCATAAGAAGGCATAACATTGATTGAATTCTCTCCTTGATCAACTACATGTTGCTGCTGTGATTGCCCCTGAGGTAGAGAAATATTAGGTAGCATAAAAAATGAAGCATCAACAATAATATTGTTTTATGTCTGCTTAGTATTCAGAAAACCAGCCTTAAATGGAAAATCAAGCTCATTGAACACAACATGTCTAGAAATAAAAATTCTTCCGGTAGAGCTCAGGCACTTATAACCTTTGTGATCACTACTATAACCCAAGAACACACACTTTACTGTATGATACTGTAACTTGTGTGTATTGTAAGGACGAAGGCAAGGAAAACATGCACTGCCAAATACTTTTAGAAAATTCAGATCAGGAACAGTCTGATATAGAGTTTCATAAGGTGATTTTCCACTTAATACTTCGGTTGGCATCCTGTTTATCAGATAAACACTACATTGAAACGCTTCATACCAATAGTGCAGAGGCATAGATGCTTGTGCTAGAAGACTAAGCCCAGTTTCTACTATGTGGCGATGTTTCCTCTCTGCACGGCCATTCTGATTTGATGTATGTGGACATGAATGCCTGAATTCTATGCCATGTTCAATCATTAAACCAGTAAAGCTTCGAAATTCTCCTCCCCAGTCACTCTGAATAGTCTTAATTTTTCTTTCAAATTTATTTTCAACCAACTGCTTAAACTGAACAAAAGCACTTAATGCCTCTGATTTCTGCCTCAATGGATATAACCAAGTAAATCTACTGTGATCATCAACAAAATGTATATAATATTTAAATCCAGAAGTGCTAGCAATGGGTGCAGGACCCCACAAATCTGTGTGGATTAGATCTAACACATTTGAAGCTTTACTATCAGATCGATGAAATGGCAATAAATGTGACTTTCCATATTGACATGCATCACAGAAAACAAAATCAATTTTATTGATCTTGATATTGCAAGAGGACAAAGCTTTATTCATTACAGACAGAGTAGGATGCCCTAGTCTCATATGCCACATTTGAGCCAGACTGTCCTTATAATTCTTTTCTTGTATGGTTAAAGCAGTTGGTACTTTTATAGCTTTGTCTGAATACTTGTTTACTGTTCCTGCCATTTCATAGCCTCCTTCTTTACGAACCCCTTTCTGCAGAACTTCCTTGGTGTCCTGATCCTTCACATAACAACCATGTCTATCAAACTTAACAGAGACATTATTATCGGTTGTGAGCTGAACAACACTTAATAAATTGTGTTGTGATCCAGGAACATACAATACATTATTTAGACTGAGTGACTGAGAAGAGCATGGTAAAGAAGAAGATCCAGTTCCTAGAATGGGCATTTTAGAACCATCAAAACCAATCATAGATCTCTTACCATTCATATTTACTGGATCTTGAATGAGTGTAGGAGTATTCACCACATGATTTGTTGCTCCACTATCAACAAGCCAAGTAGGATCTGCGACCATTTGAGGTGTAGCATAATATGCTGCTGGTTGAGATAAGGAAGCTCCAATGTTTGTGTTCTGCTGACTATGCAGCCTCACATTTCGATCAAAACGAAAATAGCAATCTGAAGCGATATGACCAGTTCTACCACAGACTTGACATACTGGTCGCTGATTTCTTGATCCTCTGCCTCGTCCTCTGTTTCCACGTATACCTCGATAAGAAGATCCTCCGCGATCACGAAGATTGTTTTCTGTACGAGCAACATTAGCGGAGGGAGCTATGGAAAGATTAGCCATATTCCTATAAAGATCCAATCTACGCTCAAACGTAAGTAATTCAGCTTGTAAATTGATCCATGTAAGATCAGTTCTACCAGACAAAGTACAAACTACAGAGTTATATTCCAGATCTAAGCCAGATAAGGTGATAGTAATGAGCTCATCATTTGCAACTGGAGCTCCAGCAAGACTAAGTTGATCAGCAAGAAAACGGATTCTGTTCAAGTAGTCCTCCATAGTCATTGAATTCTTTCTAATGCGTTGAAGCTCCGATCGATGCATCACTACTTTAGACCGAGTATCTGCTCCAATCAGATCTCGAATGGTTTTCCAGAGTTCATGTGACGTCCGGCAGTGAACCAGCTTGCTCCCTATCTCCAGCGTCATGCTGGCTAATAACCAACCAAAAATGGCTTGATCATGCGCAATCCACTCCTCATATAATGGATTGATTTTGGACTCGTCGTCTGTGAGCCACTGCGACGGACATGGCTTTGTACCAGTAACATAGCCATCAAGTCTTTGACCTCGAAGATGAGAAAAAATCATCGCCTGCCAATAGAGAAAATTGTTCCCATCCAGCTTGATAGGAGAAGGTTGAGTAACAGCATTAGAAGAGGAAGAGGAAGATGATGAAGAAGAAAGAAAAGTCGAAGGTTTCGGAAGAGAAGAAGAGATGAAAGTAGTGCTCAGGATCGGGGAACTCGCCATGAGAGAGAAAATTGTTTTTGGCTCTAGATACCAAGTGAAGAATGATGAAAATGGGTTCAGTGACTTTCTTTCCACTGGACACCCGTACTTATATTATACTGTTTGTATCAGAGTACAAATCTTAAGCATAAGTTACTATACAACTAAGCTTTACAGCTGGCATACTACTGGAATACAACTTGTATCTGTTATAACTAATTACATAACAACCCACGTGCTTAATTCTAACATTGGGAGAGAGAAGGTAAGCGAGCCTTAGGATCTAGATTTTTGAAATTTATTGGAGTTAAGAAAAATCCCAAAAAAGGAGCCAAAGTAACAAACATTCATCTATATAATTCCTCATATCCTGAACGTGAGTTCAAATATTATTGTGGGTGCAAAGATTCCAATGATAAACAATTTATAAGTATTTCCGCAATTTTCAATGTAATAAGGGGTGAGAAATGCCCTAATCTTGATGGGCCTTTGTGGTTCGGTTAATTTAAATTTAACAACAAAAAATATTCCAGAAAAGATTAATCACGGTGAAGATAGAATGTTGAAGGTTCTCGTTGTTTGAATGTTGAACAAACGGCTAAAACTTTTGTTCTTCAATTCCTTCTCCCTTCAATAAGTTTTTTTTTTTTTTAACTGATGATGAATCATTTTCAAGTTGAATTAAAGAACAAATTAAAATTCTACATTCATATATTCCAACATCTTTTAAGGAAAAAAAGTGATATAATTATACGTTTACATATATATATACACACACACACACACATAAAATTATCCATCTTCATTTTTATTTTATTTATTTCCTATTCATTTCTTCGCGAATATAATATGTGCCTTTTTTTTTGTAGAAACATTATTTATTGTTTTCTGTGTATATTGAAGATGAATGCCTTGCTCCAAAGACTAAAGTAGTCCTTGCAAATTTTGTTAGTCGAATTGTCATTCTCAAATCTCAAGTGTGTGTGTGTGTAATGTGGCACATCAAAGTGTTTTTCATTTGTTTCAATACCTTGTTTATGAAATGGCTTTTTCAAGTGCTGATATGACATCCCCGCTTTAAATATAAATAATTTGGATAGAATTCTTTAGCCTTTACAATTAAAAACGTAGCTAGTGCGCAGGCCGTGCTACATAGGTTAACCTCTCATTAGTTATGACCATATATATTTGGGAGATGTTTCTTGTCTTAATATGTATACAGCTTGTGAAAGTAGTAATATTTATTTTACATCATCGTAACTTTTCTAAAACATTATTTCTCATGAATGTTGGATTGAGATGCATCTAGTACTTCAGAGTATTTTTCCAAGTGTGTTTAGTATTATAAAGTAATTTGTAATTTATTCAGTATCATTTTGATGTGTTCGATCAGCAGCTCAAACAATTTTGTGATGCAATTTTATCCTTAAAATATTAATATTTTCTAGGAGCAATTGTGCCTTTAACTTATTCTTTCAAAAGCAATTTTAACATCATCATAAATTAACTCTCCACAAAGTTCATTAAATGAACGTGGATCAAGTACTCTAAAGTATTTTTTGCAGTATATTTTATAATATTGGATGCACCTTAAAAAATACTTCAAAATATTTTAGGGCACTGGATATACATGGAAACATACTTCAAAATGCTCAATAAACACTGCAAATAAAATACTCCCGATTGCTAGAAGCTGAGAAAATGTTATAGGGTGGTAGGTGAAACTTAACTTAATCTTTTAATGTTTATTCAATCATTATTAACCGGCAATGAATAATTTGTATGCCGCAGACCCAGCACTGCCCTTGACCATTTCCTTATGAAAGCGTCCATCTCCTTTTGTGAACGATAACTCCGATAGGAAAATTGTCTCATGAGTTGGTCTCATCTGGCTTATTAGCGTTCCATTTTCAAATGACCCTCCAACTACGTACTTTCTGGTGACGGGCCCTTAAACATCCTCATGAGTTCGTATATTTTTATTATTATTTTCAAATATTTGATAGTGCCCAAAAGGCCAAAAAAAAAAAAGCACTAGACCTCAAAACACCTCTATCCTATTATAGTACATTATTATCAATTAGGATTCTGCTTCTCAGCCTTCTCGACAAGAAATATAAATACACCCAGATTCGGGTTAATTATCTCATTACCTCCCTATCTGGACCCTTACTTCAACATGGGATCTGTCCATCAGATTACTGTGTTGAGCTTACTGGTTTGTTTTCGTTCATTCCTTAGTGTGAGAAGCCAATTTCATGAGGACCTAACCCTAGGTTTCACTGAACTCCCACTAAATGCCTCCAGTTTCGGACACCACAAGCCTTATAACTTTCCCGTAAACTCAAGATACAGCTTCCATGACGGAGTATACAAATTTTGTGTATACTCTACTGACAATCTCTTAGCAAAAATAGCGCTACGAAGCCTCGATCAGAAATTAAAATTCTGGTAAGCCTACTATATACTCTTTTCGACCACGTCTGATTATGAAGAATCCAAAATGTGATGTTTTGCATGCGATCTCTTTTTCAGGGTTATGATTGTTCTTCAGGAGTTTGGCAATTTGAAGGACATGGATACGTGACTAGTGGTACTTCAGGGGTTCGCATTATGCAACTTTTTGGTGCAGATTCTCCACACGCAACAACTCTGATGATTAGGACTTATAATGATTCACTTACGTATTACAGGAGGCCAGTTCTGATTCCATATATATGGGATAGATGGTTTCAGTTAAATGTGATTCATGATGTGGAAGCTTCGATTGTAAGGGTTTATATAGATAGGCTTCTGGTTTATGAAGCTCCTGGGCAGGGAGGTCACTCACATTACTTCACATTTGGAGTCTACACACACAAAACGATCCTTCTTACTACATGGAGTCTCGTTGGAAGGGAATTAGAGTTCTTCATAAAATTCACTACCAATGATTTAGCTAAATTTAGCTAAATTCATTTGTGTTTTGTTATCAGAGTTAAAGATTTGGATTGAATCAAAGTTGATCATTTATTTGCTTAATACTTTTCCTGATCCTTAATATAAGAGCTAGTTAACTAATTTGCATAGATTAAGAAAATTAATTAAGTTAGTTATTTGTAATAAATAGGTATTGTCTTCTCTAAAATACTCTTTGATGAAGCATTTAGCATGTGCAATTATTATAAAAATTACCTTAGAATGGATAAATATGATAAACAAAATAAATTCAAGTTTTATACTCAAAACCAAATTGAATGTCAAATTAGCTCTTATATTAAAGGCCGGAAGTAGTATATGACTTGTAATCGTTAATAATTTGTGTTTGAATTTCATTATTGATATAAGATATCTTATTGACAAGTAATTAGTCCTTAGAAGCACCTAGTAGGCTAGCTAGCTATGCTAGGTTAACCTCTCATTAATCGTTAGTCAAGCCTTATACTACTTTCGATATTTAATATAAAATCTAATTGACTAATTTGAATAGATTAATAAGGTTTGTTAAGTTAATTATTTATAATAAATAGGCCTTTTCATTTATAGAATACTCTTGCTAATCGTGCATATTAGCTAGAACTGCCATTTGATAGAACATTTAATATATGCAATGACAATAAGAACTATTTTGAAAAAAATAGATAAATATAAGAGACACAAAAGTATATTAAAGTCTTGTATTTAAGGCCAAATTGAATGTCAAAGTAACTTTTATATTAAGCATATAAGGTAGTATATTGATTTTGCCTTTGGTATCTTGTGATATTTCGTGTGTGCGAGGGTGTGTGTATACAGCTTGTGAAGATAATATTATTTAATATACAGCCATTGTTGTCTGTCTATGTGTGTTGTGTGTGTTTGTTTTAATATTTTGGTGAAGTTTTATTCAATAATCATTACCAAAAGAATTTGACCCAGAAGAACTGGAGGTGAACTTCACACATTAAATAAAGTGATTAAATCATTAAATCCAATGTAAAGTGTAAACCGAGTTTTTCCCCAAAAGCTAGGAACAAAGTGTCAGAGTAATACTTTAAATAGAATTTTTTTCCAAGACTGGATTGCACATTGAAGTTCATTATTATTAACATGATAAGTATTAACAAACTTGAGACATTGGGAGCACAGTTGGTAAATTGGGTAGAGAGATTAACACGTTAAGGAATGCTTCCACAAAACCGGACTTTGACAGTGAGACTCATTAACACGTCAAGCACAGAGATTAATGTGTTACGAAATTTTCAATGTATTAAATTAGTAGACGACATAATGATGAATTAACGAGTTAAATAGGAATTTAGAAATGTGAAGCAAGCTAGTTTTAACAAAGTCGCTTAACATGTTAAATGCTGTAGTTAAGTGTAAGACTTGACATGTTAATTGGAAGAACAAGGAGCGGCGGAAACACAATTAACACGTTAGGCAATGATCTGTTAATGCGTTAAGTAGGATTGTTAAGTTAAAAACACTTTACAGTGAATTCCAATTCTTCCGCTTCTTAATATAAAAGTTAATTAAATAACTAATATGTGAATATTAAGAAAGTTAGTTATTTGTAATAATTGAGTGTTGCATTCCCTAATAAAATATTTTTGTTAATTATGTGCATTAGAATATAATTATTTTAATATGTGTAATTATTATGAGAATTATTTTGAGGGGAAAATGAATAAATATGAGAGACAAAGTTGATTGAGGTATTATATTTAGGACCAAATTAAATATTTAACTAACTCTTATATTCAAGACATGAAGTAGTATTTATCAAAGTTTATTAAGTTCATTTAAATAATTTGTAAAACTAGTTTTCATGCAAAAATAAAAATCCCTTAATTAAGACTCGTTTATAAGAGATACTATGACTTAAAAGATAAAAACTCTAAAATTTCCAAGTCTTCTGATTTCTTACATCCCTTCGACTCGATCGTTTACTCATAAGATTTATAATAATGAACCATACAAAACAATTTTTCTATAGTTTTCTTGTCATCAAAAGAAACCTGTAATCTTTAAGAGTTTGTGCTTGAAATTTGTTATTGACATAAAGATCTCATTCGTAGGTAATTAGTCCTTTAACTAGCAGCTGGCTAGCTGTACAAGGATTTTTCTTTTTTAGGCTAGCTGTACTAGGATAAGCTCTCAGCCATTAGTCAAATGACCTTATACTCAATTTACTTTTTGTGATATGTCGTTTGTGTGTGTGTGTAACTGCTTTTGAAGATAATATTATTTATATAGCAATCATTGTCTCTCTGACCTGTTTTTTTCTTTAAAATATTTTGGTGAAGTTTTATTCAATCGATACCAACCATAATGCACTTTAATTCTATCCGATACGCAAGACCACCCTTGACCTTTTCTTTCTGAAAGCTTCCATTAGAATATGTTGATACTGAGTATGAAAAAATGACTTAAATTCTTATTGATCAAATGAGGTGTGGACACCCACACGAGTTTGAGAAGCTTTACATAACATAATATAATCACTTTATATGACAAAAAAAGAAACTGAAAATTTGTAAATGCCAAATAAAAAATGTTAACAAAATTTTTTTATTATTTGCAAATTCAGTATTGTCAACATAAAATAAAGTATTGTTACCAAACCTGATTTGGGATTTAATAATTTTCAACTTTTTTTGGGCCATTCTCCCTATAATTTATCTAACAGAATGGCTATATTATACTTGACACCCCCCAAGCTCGGGCAAGTATGTTTTTCACCCCAAGCTTGGAAATGAGATCATGGAAGCTTGTCGGATGGGGTGATTTGGTGAATACATTAGTCAATTGGTCTACTGACTTGACAGGAAGAAGGTGTATGATTTTAGTTTGTAGTTTTTTTTTTCTGACTACCTGACAATTAAGCTCAATATATGCCTGGTCCTCTCATGAAATGTTGGATCTGCTGCGATTTGAAGAGCAGATTGATTGTCACAGTATAGAGGAGTTGAAGCCAAATGTGGGACATCAAAATCAATCAAGAGATAAAGCAACAACTGGATTTCACTAGTTGTCAAAGCTAGAGCACGATACTCAGCTTCAGATGAAGAACGAGATACTATTGCTTGCTTTTTGGCCTTCCACCAAATAAGAGAATATAATATACTCCTCCGGTCCTAATTATAAGACCCAATTGACTTATTTGAGGAGATTAAGGAAGTAAGTTAAGTTGGTTATTTATAATAAATAAGTGTTGTCATTCCTAAAATATCCTTGCTAATTAAGTATATTGGCTAAAACTATCATTATTAGAAGGATTATCTTGGAAAAAAATGCATAAATATAAGAGACAAAATGGATTGGGGTCTTATAATTAGGACCAAATAAAAAGTCAAATGGGGTCTTATAATAAGGACCGGAGGAGTACAACAATATAATTTATCTAACAGAATGGCTATGTTATACTTGACATTTGTCCTTACATAAGTTATTTTAAAAAGAAAATTAATATTTAATCTTCATTTTTTTCTTTTTTATTTATTTTTTGAATACATTACATGCATTTATTTTTTATGCATATTTAACATAACTACCTTGCAAATTTTAAAATTGATATTAATTCACTAAAAGGCCGTTTGGTTACTGAAAATAAAGAATGAAATTGAAATGGATTAAAATAATAAAAGTAAAAATAAATATTTTATTTTAACATAATGAGTCCATTGCATATTCATCTCAAATTTTGATATCCTTGAATTTAGCGAGAGAAAAATATCCTTAGAAAATACTCTCTCCACAGAGAAGTTAAAGTTGATTGGGATATATTGCAAGGATACACGTCAAAGTTTTGATGTTACGCATGACAGGCTGTAGTAGGTCATAATAAGCTTTCATTAGTTTTGACCTTATATTTAGAACGTTGTGATCTTTCTTGTGTTCACATGTACAAATGCTTGTGGAAGTAGTATTTACCTATCGTTGCAATTTTTTTTTAAGAATTTATTTTGGTGAAGTTTTAATTTTTTATCAAATCGTTATCAAACGGCGATCAATTTTCAACGTATAACGCGAAGTACCACCCTTGACCTTTTCTTGTTTCTAAAAAATTACTATTATTATTATTACTACTACTACTCTTACTATATGTTTGTTTGTTGATACTCTTGGCCTTTTCTTTATGAAAGCATCCGTTAGAACTTTATCTTACATCTTAATTATAAACGAAGGTGACATATATAGCGGAAACATTTTTTTTTTAAACGATAACTTCATAAGAAACTTGTCTTTTACTTGATGACTTGGTGTCATCCTGTGTAGCATTTCTACTCGTATTTATTAAGAAATACAGGAATTAGATTTGGTTCTAAATATAAAACTTCAATTTATCTAGTTTCTCATGTTTATCATTTTTCACTAAAATAATTTACCTAACTTATAATCTAGTGTTACATAAATGTATTTCTTTTAAGGAGATGTCACATTATATTTGTTATATGATTAATGAATTTATTTGACCTTTTCGATCTACCAAAATTTATACTAAGTATCTGTAACAAAGGGAGTACTCTCAATTATGATTATGCTTCTAAGCCTTCAACAGCTAAATATAAATACACGCAGATTCAGGTCATCTCATTACCCCATATCTTGGCCATTAGTTCAACATGGGATCTATCCATCAGATTAATGTGTTGAGCTTACTGGTCTGGTTTTGTTCATTGCTTAGTGTGAGACGCCGATCCCACGAGGTCCTAACCCCAGGTTTCACTGAACTCCCAATAAACACCTCCAATTTTAGACACCATACAGCTTCCATGGCGGAGTACACAAATTTTGGTTATATTCTACTGACAAACCTCTCAGTAAAAATAGCCCACCAACGGTCGATCTGAAATTCGAATACACGTAGGAGTACTCTTGTGTGTGTCATTATCCTTTTGTTTTGTGTGAAGAAATAAAGAATTTAATGTGACGTTTCGTGTTCTCTTTTTCAGGGTTATGATTATTCTTCACGGGTGTGGTAATTTGAAGGGCATTGATATGTACCTAGTGGTACGTCAGGGTTTTGCATTATGCAAGTGTTCGGGGCACATCGTAAACGTGAGACGACTTTGATGATTTTAACATTTGATGGTTTTCTTACTTATTATAGGAGGCCAGTTCTAGTTCCGTATATGTGGGACAGATGGTTCCGGTTAAATGTGATCCATGACGTGATAGCTTCGACAGTGAAGATTTATACAGATAGAGTTCTGGTTTATGAAGCACCTGGGCAATTACTTCAAATTTGGAGTTTATTCTCAGAATGATTCTTCTTACAACATGGAATCTCGTTGGAAGGGAATTAGAGTTCTTCATAAACCTCACTGATGGTTCGCCTACTTGGGATATTTATGCTTGTGAGTTGTTCCCATGAATAAAACGTGTTGGAGATATGATGTACTATCTGTCTGCCTCCTATTCTTAATATATTTCAACTGCGAACTAAATCTTATATTAAGAATCAAATATCACAATTAGTTGCCTTACTCATTTTAAGGCTTTATATAACGAGGGCCTTATTAGTTTATGGATTATTTGCATGTATAAGGAGTTTATTGGAGTGTTACTTCCTCACCATGTCACCCCATAGGTTTGGGGTTTGTTCATATATCACTGTCAAGAGCTGTTTATTGTGAGTTGTTATTTATGAGCCTAGTGCTCTTTCATGGTTAAAGGATATGATTTCTTCATCATTTTATTCTTTTTATAACTCTCTGCATTATTATTCAATCCTATTAAGAAAAAAGCTGCTTGTTATTTGTGTGTGTGTGTGTGTGTGTTTTGGTTGCACTTGGTAGTGTGTGTGTGTGTGTGTATTTGGACTGAAGAATTCGTGGTATATAGGTGGCTAAATATAGGGAAAGTAAGTTATCAATTATTGTATTATCTTTTTTTTCCCCAACATATTAATGACTGTATTTGATGAATAATTTAAAAGTTGTTTGGAATAAAATGGAACTAACTGGAAAACAGTGAAACTAATTGTTTGGTAATGAATGATGTTGGCTGTATGGAAGGGGGAAAAAATGTTGCGTTTCCAGCCCGAGACTGGCCCAACCCGGTGGAGAACCTGTTGTCCACTGGGTTGGGCAGACCAAACTAGACTGGACCGAGTTACTGGTCCAGTCCTCTTGGTCCAGTCCAGTCTTCCTTTTTTGGGCATCCTCTTTTTTGGGCCCAGTCCAGTCCTTTTTTAGGCGTTCTCTTTTTTTGGGCCCAGTCTAGTCTTTTTTTGGGCCTTTGAATAAATAGAAATATATAATTTTAATAACTTGAAATTGAAAATAATAATTAATGAAGCTAAACATTTAAAATATAACCTGCAAATTATGATATATTATATCAATCCAGTATTACTTTTTTTGACCTGGGAATAAATAGAAATATGTAATATCAAAATAACTTGAAATTCAATATAACGAAGCTAAACATTTAAAATATAACTTAGTCACTATGATATATTATATCAAACAATCCAGTTTATCTCTCAACCAATAAATAAATATAAATATGTAATTTTAAAGTAATTTGCAATTGAAAATAACGAAGATAAACAAGTAAAATATAACCTGCCAATTATGATATACTATATCAAACAATAAGTGACCGCAACAATACTTCTCCGACCCTTAATATAGAACCCAATTGTTGAGTTAGTTTTGGTCCTAAATATAAAACTCATTTCTTATATTTATCAATTTTTTTTTTAAATTACCCCTATAGATACTCCCCTCAGCCATAATCAAGTAAAAGAGGGAGATGAGGTATTAAGAAAGATGATTATAGTGTTTTAGGAAAAATGTGTCACATTTCTTATAATTAACTAACTTACCTAACTTCCTTAATCTAGTCAAATTAGTTAAATGGGTCTTATATTAAGGACCGAAAGAGTATAAGTATAAAGCAAAGATCATAATTTGAAAGTCCATAATTGTAAAACTAAAACAAAAGTCTCAAGTTACAACTAAAGTTAAAAGTCTAACACCACATCGGCAGCAAGTCCATAATTTTAGAATAAAAAAGCTAATATAAAATGTCCAGTCCATAACTCAAGAGGAAATATCAAATGATAATCAGCAACCATCAAGGTAATCTGATTTAAATA
Organism: Neltuma alba; assembly: GCF_004799145.2. Classification (NCBI taxonomy): domain Eukaryota; kingdom Viridiplantae; phylum Streptophyta; class Magnoliopsida; order Fabales; family Fabaceae; genus Neltuma; species Neltuma alba. The sequence goes on along the minus strand of NW_021632377.1, from coordinate 12,246 downwards.
AGCTCCATAAAGTCTGTGTGTGCTTTTTAATCAATTTCCATGGAAGCAGCAACATATGAATATACTAATATAAAGTAATATAGAATCTAACAAATCAATCATTAGTAGTCAACAAACATAGCAAATCAAGGAACATATGTGATCCAATAAACTAATATTAACAAATGAAAATAATACCAATCAATAAACTATAAAACCTACATGTACAGAATAAAATAATACAATTAGAACCCCATAAAGTGAAAACAGATATGAACAAAATAATACAAGGAAGTAGTGGCTGAAGAAAACCAAAAAGAATGAGCAACTAGAGTAGTGAGGCGATGGATAGAACAGAACGAAGTACAGGGAAGCCGCAGAAGAAGGAAAAAAATGAACGAGGGAGTAGAGGATGTAGCAATGGAAGAATTAAAATATAGGTCCATTGATTCGCGTGAGCTATTGCTTCTTTACCTTTAACATAACTAATTTTAATTGTAATTAGCTACGTCTTTCTTCATGCTTCTAAATTCTATTTCTCTTGTTTTGCACTAATATTGATGGAGAATCAAACAAAAAGATGAAGACTTTCTACAGGATTTTTTTTGTAAAGTAGGAAAAATACATTATACACAAAAATTAAGTCGAAAAGTCAGAGCACTAGCAAAAGCAAACCATAATCTAAAACAAAGGTTTGGATCCACATAACAACAAATCCTACAGAAAGATTTTGTTAGTAAGATACCAATACATTTACTTACCTAGTACTATGATGATTTTCAAGCCTTCAAGAAGACGGAGGTGCTAATAACAAGGGAGATGATGGAGGCACTAGAGAAATCACACCAAAGGAGCGGATTGAAGTAGATACCAAACAGATGAGTGCAGGATTGAAGGAGCGAGCACTAAGTTTAGAGACTTACTAACTTAGGGTTTTCATTTGAGTTTTGACTCTTGAGAACGCCGATTGCCGAATTACTGAATGAGAAAGCAGAAGCCAAAGGCGTCGAATAATGGATCCATGGTCTTTCAACGTTTAAATTTTTATCCCTATTCCCTCCAATAATTTGCTATATTATTATATATATTATTATATGTTATATTACATAATATATACTGGGTAAGACCGGGCTATTGGTCCAGAACATTAACCTGTTACCTGGTCTGGGTCAAGTTGCACTAGACTTTTTTTTTTTACTTTTTTGGACTAGACCGGGTTGGGTTGGGCTGGACCAGGTTTGTTGGGTTTCCGGGCTTAATGAACAGCTCTAGGCGTGACCGTGAAACCAGGAGGGAAAGCCGAAGTTTGAAAAATGTAAAAATAACACACCAAATGGCCCATACAGGTCTCAAACCTGCGGCCTTCGCGTTATTAGCACATTAGGCCATGCAGGTCTCTAACCAACCGAGCTCATGGGCCGGTTGAAGACCAGCCTTAGCGAAAAACTACATATTCTATAGCAGCGTATGAGTACAGCCAAGCTTTCCCGTTTATGAAGGCACCGCTCTGGCGGCGAAGGTGAACAGCCTAACCAAGGAATACGCCTTATTGAGGAATTTTGCCATGCACTCAGAGCGTCACAAAACTTGTGCTCTGCCTAATAGAAATCCTCCAAATCACACGTTGGGAGCCATGCTTCTCGTGATCTTTTATATATTCTTTTTCCTTCTACACATGTTCGCTCTCTTCTGACTCTCAAGTCTCCCTCGCTCTTTTTGATTTAATTTTCTCTCTCTCCCCAGTAAAACTTCTTCCACCCACTTTAAATTTTATTTCTTTATTTTATTTTCGTATGCCCTCACACACTCTCCCTCCGTCACTCTCTCTATCTCTTCTTCTTCTTCTTCTTCTTCTTTTTAATTTTATTTAATCTCTCATTTAAATAATAGTGTTGCTTTTCCAAATCAAAAATTCTCAAATAATTATATAAAAATTTAAATTTTAAAATATTTTGGATACATAATTCATACTACTCGTGTCTTTAACATAAGAGCTCATTTGACTTTTATTTTAATCATAAATATAAGATCTTAATCCACTTTGTTTCTCATATTTATCCATTTTTTTAAGGTAATTATTGAAATAATGATAGTTCTAATTAATGCACTTGACTAGCAATGATATTTTACGAAAGACAATATCAATTCGTTACAAATAACCAACTTAACTAATTTTCTTAATATACTTAAATTAGTTAATCAATTCTTATATTAAAGATCGGAGTAGTATTTTACAACCCAACCTTTAAATTCTTTCTCAACTTTTTTTTGTTGAGTAAGAAAGAATTTATTAGAAACGACAAATACAAACTGCGTTCACAGATAGTACAACAAACAATATATCTAGAGAAGAAGGAGCACGTTAAATATTATGAGCATTCTTTATGTGCGTACACCAGGAGAAAGCTTCGTTCATCAAACGGTAGGCCTCCATATGTTCACTACAGCTTTCTCAACTTTTTAAAATTCTCTTCTTTGATGGTTTATTTTATGTTGACATGTAAAAACTATTTGACAAAAAGAGGGCATGTGAAAATTATAAGCAGACTTTGATAAAGGGAATCAAACTAAATAAAATATCCAGTTAGGCCTTTTTTAACTTCAATGACAAACATTTGCTTATAATAACTTATGTTTATAAAAGTATTCTTGTTTTTCTTCATTTTTTTGTGAGATCGCTGGTGCATTAATGTTTTAATCAAGCTTTTGTTTATATAAGTATTTTTTTTTCTTATTTTTTGATTAAATTGCTGACACAATTATATTTTGCTAAAAAGTCAACTGAACCATTTCAATGTTTTTATTAATACTACTTTATAACTCCAGTTAAAGCTTAAAACACAGTGCTATTACTTAAATTATAGCGTAAATAAAATTAAAAATGAAGAGAGAAGGTGAGTGTGTGCAAAAATAATATATACTCCTCTTGTTCTATTTATAGGACAGAGAGAGAAGACTTCTTTTGGTCCTATTTATAGGGTACTGAAAGAAATTTTTTGTATGATGTACAATTTTAACCCTCATTTATTATTATGTTGACTTTGTTTACATAAGGTATAATGTATATTAAATAAAGATAAAGTTAAAAAGTTATTAAATTTTAAATGAGAATTAATAAAGTTTAATACTTTTCTTGGTCTGTGTAAAACATGTTAGAAATGTTTTATAAATAGGATTAGATGAGAGAACTTAGAGTGGGTAGAGGAAGTTTTATTAGGAAGAGAGAGAAAATTAAATAAAAAAGACAAATCGTGCAGAAGGAAAAAAGATCCATAAGAGCCTGCAACAATCATGGGTCCCACCGTGTGATTTGGAGGATTTCTATTAGTCTGAGCACAAGTTACGTGGCACTTCCAGTGCATGTAAGAAGTCCTCCGTATCAGAACCTATGTAATTAGATGTCTCATTAGTTTCGGAACCCTATTATCACTATTCAATCAATAATAATGCAGTCCTCCGCTTCTTGGACATAATTATTAAATTGATTTTACTCTTAATATAAAATTTATTTATTAATTTTTTTCTAAATTATCCCTATAAATACTCCATCAACCATAATCAAATAGAAAAAGGAAGGAAGATATTAAGAAAGATGATTATGGTGTTTTAAAAAAGCATATCATATATCTCATAATTAATTAACATACCTAATTTTTTTAATCTAATTAAATTAGTTAAATAGATTTTATATTAAGAACTGGAGAAGTATTTAGTTTACATCGATTTTATATTAATAGAAGTATTTAGTTTACATCGATTTTATATTAATATATTTCTTCAACCACAGAATATATTCACACACGCGCGCACACATATAATATTATTATTAGTTTCCCTCTGCACAATCCCGATTATATTTCACATTTTGAATTTTTATTTCCTTATATTAATCGTCACACTACTGAATGTCTGAAACAGCGCTTACTTAGAAATATTTTATTCAAAATATGTGTTAACTTTGGTACCATGATATATGCATAATGACCAAATATAATAGAAACCACTCGTATTGTTTTGTCTGATATTGGATCTTCTCGATCTGATGGTCATCATGAGAGCCTTCAGTTCTTCACATGTGTACATGAGACTAACATAAAACTGGCGAGCGTTTGTCTTTGAAAAAGTCAAATTCTTGAAAAAGAGCCCACACGAAGAAAGGTTGTTTAATTTGATTGAAGATGTCCCAATTAGTTGAGCTTTTGTATATTTTTATGTTGTTTTCGAGTAGATGAAAACAATTATTTCAATCTTCTCAGAACTTGATAAAAACTGTAAATCATATATATAGAAATAATGAAGACATAGTCTATATGGACCTTTTTCGCAGTCCTGCTGGGTTCATAATTAATATATAAATATATATATTTATACATCCACACCACAAGACAACAAAACATGTATGCTTTGATTATTTCAATATATGGCTGAATAGGGTTCAACTTGAAAAGGCAAGTAGATGCCCGTGATTGAAGATGTCCCAATTAGTTGAGCTTTTGTATATTTTTATGATGTTTTCGAGTCCAGTCAAAGTCGTTTAATTGGAAGACCAAAATAAAGCCAATTAAATTGAAAAATATGTGTGTGTGTGTGTGTGTGTATATATATTTATTTTTGTATACATTACTACGTACGTACTGTGTTTACTTTGACTGGTCAAAGCAAACGTCCAGATTCTCCTTCGTCACGTATGATAAAAGTATTTTGAAAATGAACTAATGTATCAACTAAGATTAAATTTCTGTCTAAGGATCTCAAGCTCTAATTCTGATGTACCACCTCCGTTCCTAAATATAAGAGCTAGTTAACTAATTTGAGAAGATTAAGAAAATAAGTTGAGTTAATTATTTATAATAAACAAGTGTTGCTTTTTTTAAAATATCCTTACTGGTCAAGCGTATTGGCTAGAACTATCATTATTAGAAGAACTATCTTGAAAAAAATAAATAAATATGATAAATAAAGTGGATTGGGCTCTTATATTTAGGACCAAAATAAAAGTCAAATGAGGTGATTAAATATATTTATTCTCTTATACAATTAATGGAGCTAGTATTAACTTTAATTAAAATATATTTCAAATACTCTACAAATTCTTTACATATTTAATGATAAATATATATATAACCATCTTTTAACTAATTTTTTATTCACATGAGGTGGTTAAATCATATTTAATTTATATTATGGATTGGATGAGTAAAAAGTTCCCCCCCCCCTTTTTTCAAATATGCTCTCATTCCTTGGAAAGTGCTATTATAATGATTTTACCTGTATTTAAAGGTACTCCTTCTCATTCTAAACACAAAACCTATTAAATCAGTTCACATATATTAAGAAAAATATGGGTTAAGTTGTTAATTTGCAATCATTATGTAAAAAATACGCATAACTTTTACCTAAAACCCTTCTGATCTGTCTAGTCATTTAAATTTAAGGGTAAAGTTTTTCCCATAGACAGAGATTATCATTAGAAGATACAGAACAAAATGAGTAAGAAAAATTAGAAAACAATATTTAAAATGTCATATTTAGACCCAAAAGACATCCATTAATTAGGTCAAGTAACCAAATGTATTTTAGAAAAACTTCATCAATTACACCTAACTTAATTAATATTTATATGTAGGAACAAAATAAATCTAAAATTTGAGGATGGAGTATTCCCTCCATTTCTTTTTATAAAAAACAACTACCAAAATCACGTGGTTCAAAATATTAGTTAAATTTAGCTAAAATAAAAAAATTATGTAAAATATGTACATATTTTTTTTAATTATATCATTATTTGTAAAGACAGAAGTGAAAGATAATGAGTTAAAATTTATTAAAGAGAAATAATAAGTGACATATAATTAACAAGGACAAAAGTGAAGGCTAGTTAAAATTTTAGACAAAAAAAATTTGTTCCTTATTTTTAGAGATATCATTACAAGAGAGATTGTTTTCTATAAAAACGACACGGACGGAGTAATAATTACAAAAAAAAAAATACTCATAATGAGAGGCAGCCGTTGATCCTTATTCCTATCAGATTTTTTGGGCCATTCCCCTTCAATCATGCCGCCTGACTTTTAATATCTTTGTTTTCGTTATCATGCGAGAAAGAAAAGTCAGAAGTCAATGCGCAAGAAACATTATGGGATAGGTATTCTAAATACTATTTCTGGTTCTAATTATAAGACCTAGTTAACTAATTTGAAAAAATTAAAAAAATAAGTTAAGTTAGTTATTTGTAATAAATAGGCGTTGTCTTTTTAAAATATCTTTGCTAATCAAGTTTATTAGCTAGAACTACCATTGTTAAAGGGACTATTTTGAAAAATAATGCATAAATATAAGAGACAAAGTGGATTGGAATCTTATAATTAGGATCAAAATAAAAATCAAACAAAGTCTTATATTAAGGATCGGAGGTAGTATATTCATTGGAGTGTGTCTGTCTATATATACACACACATAAGAGATGGAGATTGAAGAAGAGTATATTATTATATATCTGCAAGGCGATGAAGGTAGGAAGAATGGTGCAATTGTGGATGTTGCAGGTGATAGTTTCGAATCTGATAATCCTTGAAGCTTCCGAAGCATTGGACCCCACGCAAGGATTCATCCATGTTGCTTTGGACAGCTCTAATTTTAAGAAGTGCATAATATATGAAGGTAGGAAGAATGGTGCGATTATGGATATTGCAATTAGTGATAGTTGTTTTTTTTTTTTGGGTAAAAACAAGTGATAGTTTTGAATCTGATAATCCTTGAAGCTTCCGAAGCAGCGGATCCCACACACGGATTCATCCCTGTGGCTTTGGACAGCTCTAATTTTCACGTGCAAAAGCCCTACGATGTCCCTGTTAACCAGCGATATAGCTTCTCCAATGGAGTTCACAAGTTATGTGTCTACTCCACAGACAAGCCTCACACCACCGACAGCCCCACTCTACCTCGGACTGAGATCCGAATAGCAGTAAGCTCCATCATCTCAATTTTATGTTCCCCTTCTCTCTCTTCTCTATCTAGATGAGCACTGATATATATATATATATAAACACTATTTTCGGTTCTTAATATAAGAGGTAGTTGACTAATTTGAGTAGCTGAGTTAATTATTTGTAATAATTAGGTGTTATCTTTTCTAAAATACCATTGCTAATCATATATTAGCTAAAACTACCATTTGATTGAACTTTTAATATGCGCAACAAATATAAGACTACTTTGAAAAACTATGGATAAATATGAGAGATAAAGTAGATTGGGGTCTTATATTTAAGACCAAATTAAAAGTCAAACTAGTTCTTATGTTAAATACTGGAGATAGTATGACGAATTGGATATTCTTTCTGAGGTCGAAAATTGTTTGTTGAGGGAATCTTCTGGAATATTAAAGAATTTGTGGAACACTTGCTCTGTAAGAGATTTTTTTTGGGGGGGGGGGGTGTAACTGAGAAGGAGAGATATTGATCAGTCTTAAAATTCTGTGATGGTATTATATTGTAATATGAAATTGATAGAGTATTACTCCTCCTGTTCTTAATTTGTTTTTAGTACAAGCTACATGGCTAATTTGTAATATCAAATTGATAGAGTATTACTTCTCCTGTTCTTAATTTGTTTTTAGTAGAAGCTACATGGCTAATTTGGATAAATTATGAAAAATAAAATAGATTGAAGTATGTTATATATTTAGGATCAAAACTAACTCCTATATTAAATACGGGAGGGAGTATATGGTTTTGTTTTTCTTTTAGTAGTGTTATTTTATGATTAGTAAAGGTATTTTAGTAAAAACAATATATATTTGTTACAAATAAGTAACTTAACTAATATTGTTAATATACTCAAATTAACTAACTAGCTTTTATATTAAAAATCGAAAATAATATCGTTTCATAAATTAGCTAAATAATTTTAGATAAAATAATAAATATAAAAGATACTCCCTTTGGTCCTAGATATAGGACCGATTTTGTAGTGTAATTTACACTACAAAATGGGTCTTATATTTAAAACCGGAGGAGTATATAAAATAAACTAAATTAGTATATTTAGGGTCAAATCTAACCTTTAAAGTCCCAACTAGCTTCTATATTAGAGACTGAAGGGAGTATATGGTTTTCTTTTCTTTCATTTTTGTTGTTGTGAATATTAAAGTAAAATACTTTTCAAAGTTGCAAGTATTTAAAAGGGGAAATGACTCAAAACAGTATCGGTAGTCAAAGTGTCATGATGTCTAACTGATATATAAATGTTTTGGCAAATTTGAAGGGACATGATTACACATCTGGGGTGTGGCAATTTGAAGGGTATGGTTACGTACCAAATGGAACAAGTGGGGTATGCATCATGCAAGTGTTCGGAGCAAGGCATCCTCATGCCACGACCCTTCAGCTTAGGGTTTATGACGCTTCTCTCATATCTTACATGTCCCCTGTCCTGCTTCAAAACATGTACGACAGATGGTTCAGACTCAACGCCATCGTTGACGTGGCCGCCAACAATGTTAAGGTTTACATCGATGGAGTCCTCAAATACACTGGAGGTGGTCGGGGACAGGCCACTCACTACTTCAAGTTTGGGGTTTTTACACAGAATGATCCTTCCCATTACATGGAATCTCGTTGGAAGGATATAAAACTTTTCAGAAAGTAGAGTTCTCTTCTGGAATGCCTTGTTCTGATAATAATAATAATAATAATAATATACAATGACTCTCTTTCAATAAATAATAATAATTTGGATAGGCAATAATATATGACCAATGCAACTTCTTTATATTGATTTTAGTCGGCAAATATATTTGACTTATATGTTACAAGTTTGTGTGTTTGAATTTTGTTATCAGAATAAAGATCTCTCCTCAGTTACGTAGGTAATCAGTAATTATCTTTGTGAATGTTGGTCCCCTGAGATTCAACTCGTCAGCTAAGTTTTCGTTTTCGTTAAAGGAAAAAAAAATTCCATAATAAAGTTAGGGATAAGATCGCGAGAGAAATGGTCAGGGCAGACAGGGATAAATATAAATGTTTTGATGAGTTTTATTGAATGTTCCTTCCTCTATACTATACTATACATACATACATATATATATATATATATTTCCCTTATACTATATGTGTGTGTATATAAATATGTATGTTGTAAGCTTTTTAATTATGATGATGAATTATTTCAATTTTTTTAAAAAAATTAGACTTCGACATTCGACAGACTAAGATGTATATTTCTTTCTTTTCGAATATAGTATATGATGGATTTCTATTTTGTATATATATTGAAGATTCATACCTTGACAAATATTTAAAACGGAAAAAATTAATTACTCAAATAATGACCAAAGTAAGGGATCGGACTCGCAAATTTTGCTCGCCATATTGTCATCACTTACTGATAAGAAACAAATATTTAGTGGGGAATTATTAAGAGAAACGATTATGATCAGGCGCGTGGCGACCAGGGGTACAGTCGCGTGCCTAGCGGGACACAATAAGCTTCACAATGAAGCTCATTCATGATTTACCTTAACCGATGCAAGTTTATCTTAAAAGGTTTTAGTTTAAAATTACTCGGAAAGTGTGAAATGAAGTAATGTCGCTTTTTATCATTAAAAAATTATTACCTCTGATTCTTAATATAAGAATTTGTTTGACTTTTATTTTAGTTCTAAATAAAAACTTCAATCCACTTTATCTCTCATGTTTATCTATTTTTTTAAAGTAGTCCTTATGATAATGATAGTTTTAACCAATACACTTGATTAGCAAAGAGATTTTCAAAAAGACAACACCTATTTATTATAAATAATTAATATAACTAATTTTTTAATTTACTTAAATTAATTAATTAACTCTTATATTAAAGATCAAGGGTAGTATTAATAGTCAATATCTTAGTGTTAGTTTTTTAAAAACTTCCATATCAACATTAAACTCAAAATGACTTCGGGAACAACATTATTTTTTAACCAAACACTACAAGAAATTGTAAAAGTAGCAGCGGAACCTTTCTAGCGGTTAAAGAAAACCGCTAGAAATTTCAGATATTTCTAGCGGTTCCTACAAAAACCGCTGCAAAATACAGACGGTTTGACCATTAAACGCACATTTCTAGCGGTTACCCCCTAACCGCTAGAAAATTAGAGCTAGAAAACTCCCCGGGCTTTGGCGGGAACTTGGCGCCAAATTTGTAGCGTTTACTTTCTAGCGGTTCAGGCTAATAAACCGCTAGACACTGAAAAATTCTAGCGGTTGATGCATGAAGCGCTAGAAATTTTTTTCATTCCCCGAGGAGTTTAGAAATTTCTAGCGGTTCCCGGCCGAACCGCTAGAGATTTCTAGCGGTTCACGGCCGAACCGCTAGAAATCTCTAGCGGTTCGGCCGTGAACCGCTAGAAATTCCCAACGGTCATATGACCGTTGGGAATTTCTAGCGGTTAGGCACAAACCGCTAGAAATTTCTAGCGGTTTTTGTGCCTAACCGCTAGAAAGTTTCGGTCTATATATACCCCCCCCACACTCTCACTTCTTCAATCGTTCTGGAAGCGAAGCTCTGCTGAATTTTCTTCACAAACATATTTGAGTTCTGATTCAGTTGCAGATCCTTATTTTCAGGTAAAAATAGTAATTTATTGATAAATAATTTTTATTTTATGTTTTATTTTATTAATTTATTATGTTATAGCTTATAAATTATTTTTTTTATTTCATTTATAAATAATTACTATTTGTTGTTATTAGGATGCCTCGTCGACATGGGAAAGACCCAGTTGATCCTGAGAGAGCTGGACCCAGTGAGGTTCATCATGATGCTGATGAGCCATTCCCAGCATTCATGACTACGATTGAGCGAGGAGGATATCCTCAGTTTTATGGAGCAGGATGGTATTGAGCGGACTGAGGAGGCTCATTTTATGGGGATGAGCAACCCCATGCTGATGCTGCTGACGAGGAGGAGGAGGAGGAGGAGCAGCAGGATCAGGGGAATGAGTATCCCCAGGCTGCACAGCGTCCTGCTCCGAGACGTCAGGCTGGTTATGAGGTGGAATTTGTCGGTAAGTATTTATTTTAACTTTTTAAAGTTTTGATCAGTATTTAATTTATATGAAATTATATTAATTTATTGATATATAATTTATTTCTTAATTAAATTTTGTAGACACTGAGGGGAACAGGTCCTATCGGAGGCTGACAGCCAGAGAGCTGTCTATGATGACGGGCGGACGAGTGGTTGTGCCGCTCAATGAGTGGGCCAACCGACGAAGAAAGGTGGCCAGTTGTACAACAAGTACGTGCGCCTCCTTGGTCCACAGTGGACGCTGTTCCCATCTACGTGGCAGGACTGGAAGAAGATCACCTCAGACAAGAAGCAGCAAGGCTGGGAAATAATGAAGGTAATATAAAATGTTATTTATAATTTTTTTTAATTTAAATAAATGATTATATATTTTGTTTTCAAATAATTTAATTGTTTGATTATAATTTTTTATTTATTTAATTTGTTTGTTATTTATAATATTTTTAAAAGTAGTTAAATGATATATATTTTTATTTAAATTATTTAAAAGTAGTTAATGAAAATAATTTGTTATTGATTTCATAATTTATTACTTATAATAATTTTAAATTTAGTTGAGTAAAAATATTTTTTTATTTAAATTACTTAATTGTTTAATTAATTATTAAACTTTGATTAATTTTTATATTTTATTTATAATATGTTAAATTAGTTAAAAATAATTATTTGTTTTTGTAATTATTGAAATTGCTTAATTATTTGTTTATAATTTGTTATTTAGTTAATTTATTATTTTTAATCATAGAGTAAATTTATTCTGGGGGAGGAGTGAGGGCTGACACGATCAAGAGGCTGGGGATGGCATGGAAGAACAGGAGGGCCGACCTGTGGAGGAGGAGGAGAAAGAAGGTGACGGGACGAGGCCCTCCAGGAGATACTGGCAGATGTACCTGGTGGAGTCCCGGACCAAGACTGGTCTACTTACGTCTATTTTAGGATGACGGCTGACCAGATGGTATGATAATATTGTATTAATTATAATTTCTTTATTTTTTATCCGACTGACTCATTTTTTAATTGAATTTTTTACATTTTGGTCAGGTTCTTTCTAGGAGAAATGCTAGGAGCGTCAGGCATCGACGATACGTCATAGGGCTGGATCCAGGAGCTTTGCGATCACTTATGACGAGATTGTGAGTACTTGAAATAAATTTATAAATATGTAGATGTATTTAATTTGTAACTAATTATTTCTTT